>NC_047034.1:72238029-72545990 GCF_011762595.2 Tursiops truncatus
CATGTCCCCTGCATTGGCAGGCAGATTCTTAACCACTGCCCCACCATGGAAGTCTCAAGGGCTTTTTAAAAAGCAAGCAAAGTCATGTTTGCAGGAAAGTCTCTTCCAATCGTAGGCCAACTTCTAATTCCGTCCATGATGGAGTAATAGGGACCATCCTCTACCCTCCTGCATTAAACAACTAAACAAATGGACAGACTCTATGAAACAATGATATTCAGACATTGGACAACAGGCAGAACAGAACAGTGATCCCTGAGAGGGAGGAAAAAAGCAAAGTGAGCTCTAAGATTTCCCAAGATTACTGCCTGAAGAGAATTTCCAGGCAGTGGTGTAGAGAGGGTCACCCAGGGTGAGCCTGGTGACCTCCTGGAGTTGAGGAGAGGGAGCTGGGGGTCTGGGGAGGCCGAGGTGGGCAGTTCACAGGTCGGGGCACTGAAGAGGAGAGAGCTGCATGGAGAGAGAATTCTGGAGATCTGCAGAGCGTCCCCTCCAGGTGTTCAGTTGTGTGCTGAGCAGTGTACACATGTAGGGGAAGAACCATAGGAAAGGAGGCATTCCTCAGAGCTTAGACAACTCCAGGAATACTTTGTGTTCCTGTTACCAAACCAAACTTGGGTCTGCTTGCCTGGTCGAAGTAAAGCCAATCTATTGACACCAAGTTGTGGTGAAGGAGGGTGGAGTTTTTATTGCAGGGTGCCAAGCAAGGAGTCCAGGCAGCAAGTTCTTAAAAGACCTGAACTCCTGGGTGGCATTCAGAGAAAGGTTTTCAAAGACAGGGTGGGGGGGGGGAGTTGTAGGGTATGTGATCAGCTGGTGGACATTCTTCTGATTGGTTGGTGGTGAGGTAATCCAGAGTCAACATCATCAACCTTCTGGTTCCAACCAGTCTGGGGCAGCATACAATTAACTTCTTCCACCTGTGGGCGTTTCATTATCTACAAAACAGCTCAAAGGGTATGGCTCAGAGTATTGTCTGTAGCCCTTGAGGAGGAACTAAAAGTCCTTGATTTTATTTAATGGTTAAACTATTATTATTTTGTCTTACTTGACTGTTTTCCTTTGTTTCTACATTTCCTCACTTCTCTGATTAAATTTATTCTTTGGAACTTGGAGAAGGCCTAGGAGTCTGAAGTTTTTCTACAAACAAGAGGCAGGTGGAGGACATGGTGGGGGTCTGTCCTGGGAAGGCCCCAGGGGGTCCTGCTCAGTTATAGTCTCACCAACCAAAGTAGAAAGACCTCCTAACAGTTATCACTCTGTGCCGGTTATTAATTTATTGCCTCTCAGCTCTAAATTGATTCCTCAGCGGCTTCCTTGATGGCGCTGTGGTTAAGAATCCGCCTGCCGATGCAGCGGACATGGGTTCGAGCCCTGGTCCGGGAAGATCCCACATGCTGCAGAGCAACTAAGCCCGTGTGCCACAACTATTGAGCCTGTGCTCTAGAGCCCGCGAGCCACAACTACTGAGCCCGCGTGCCACAACTACTGAAGCCTGCACGCCTACAGTCCATGCTCCGCAACAAGAGAGACCACCTCAATGAGAAGCCCGTGCACCACCACGAAGAGTAGCCTCTGCTCACTGCAACTAGAGAAAGCCCGCGCACAGTAATGAAGACCCAACACAGCCAAAAATAAATAAATAAAATTTTAAAAAATTGATTCCTCATTGCCTGCTCTGTGAAAATGGAGATGAGCTCTTTAAATATTTTTGTTATTTTAAAATTATTTTTTCTTCCTGTTTTATTGAGATATAATTGACATACAGCACTGTATAAGTTTAAGGTGTGCAGCATAATGATTTGACTTACATACATTATGAAATGATTGCCACAGTAAGTTTAGTGAACATCGATCATCTCATACAGATACAAACTAAAAGAAAAAGAAAAAATATTTTTCCTTGTGATGAGAACTCTTAGGATTTACTCTCTTAACAACTTTCACATATAACACACAGCACTGTTAGTTAGATTAATCATGTTGGACATTACATCCCTAGGACTTATTTATCTTATAACTGGAAGTTTGTAACTTTTGACTGCCTTCATCCAATTCCCCCTCCCCTCACCCCCACCTCTGGTAACCACAAATCTGATCTCTTTTTCTATGAGTTTGTTTGTTTGTTTTTGAAGTATATTGACCTACAACACTAAGTTAATTCCTGGTACGTAATACAGTGATTTTATATTTCTATACAGTACAAAATGATCACCACTAAACATTATGGGCATGATTTTAGGCTTTGTTAAAGGAGGATGCTGCAGAGACATTGCAGGAGGAAGAAATTTTCCTTCCGGATTCTGGCGTGCTCTCTCCACAGGTTTCTGTAGCAGACACAGCTTCTCAGATGCAGCTGGGGGAGGGCTTGTCCTTCTCAGCCCTAGAAGTAGTGGCTGAATATCTGCTATTCCTATATGCCTTTAGAGTTCTGTTTATCTTTTACGGACCAATCTCTTGTTACGGTTAATAATTCTTTTTTTAAAAAAAAAATTTATTGGGCTTCCCTGGTGGCGCAGTGGTTGGGAGTCCGCCTGCCGATGCGGGGGACGTGGGTTCGTGCCCCGGTCCGGGAGGGTCCCACGTGCTGCAGAGCGGCTGGGCCCGTGAGCCGTGGCCGCTGGGTCTGCGCGTCCGGAGCTTGTGCTCTGCGGCAGGAGAGGCCGCAGCAGTGAGAGGCCCACGTACTGCAAAAAAAACCAAACCAAAGCAAACCAAAACAAAAATTTATTTATTTATTTTTGGCTGTGTCAGGTCTTAGTTGCAGCACGCGGGATCTTTCATCGCAGCACACGGGCTCTTCGTTGCCACGCGCAGGCTTCTCTCTAGTTGTGGTGCGAGCTCCAGAGCATGTGGGCTCAGTAGCTGTGGTGCGCAGACTTAGTTGCCCTGCAGCATGTGGGATCCTAGCTACCCACCCAGGGATCGAACCAGTGTCCCCTGCATTGGAAGGTGGATTCTTATCCACTGGACCACCAGGGAAGTTCCAATAATTCTTTATATTAAACTTTCCCTGTTCCTGGCTGATACATGGGCATCAAGTAGCCTCCTCAGAAGAGTATTGTCTCAGTGGCCAGACCAAATTAGCCCTAAATGAAAGGCTGTTTTGGTCTTGCCAAATGGCACTTAAAAGCAAGTTTTAAAAGATCAATCTATTTCCAAGTAACTTAACTGTGTCTCTGAACAAGGCTCAAAAATATTCAAGCAATTAAAAAAAAAAGGCCAGCACCAAACAACATAAAATTCACAGGGTCTGGCATCCAACCGATAACTACCACACACGAAAAAAAGCAGGAAAATACGACCCAAAATGAGAAAAATCAACCAATCGAAACAGATCCAGAAATGACACAGATGATAGAATTAGTAGACGAAGGATTTTAAATAGCTATTATGAATATATTCCATATGTTCGGGAAGATAAAGAAACACAAGAACATGATAAGGATAGATGTGAAAGATGTAAGATAAGACAGCAATTGACCTTCTAGAATTGAAAATTACAGTGCCTGGGATGAAAAATATACTGGATGGGATTAAAAGCAGATTAGACACTGCAGAAAACAGCTGGGTGAACTTGAAGACTTAGCAATAGAAAGTTAAAATGAAACACAGAGAGGAAAAAAACAGAAGAAGAAAAAGAAGGAGAGGAGGAGGATGTAGCAGTAGTAGTAGCAGTAATCAGTGAGCTCTGGAATACTATCAAGCAGCATATATACCTGTTTGGAGAACCAGAAAGGTGGGGAGAGGGGTGACAGAAAAATATGTGAAGAAATAATGGCCAAAAGACTTTGTGTTTTTTTTTTTTGTTTGTTTGTTTTGCACGCGGGCCTCTCACTGCTGTGGCCTCTCCCGTTGCAGAACACAGGCTCCGGACGCGCAGGCTCAGCAGCCACGGCTCACGGGCCTAGCCGCTCCGCAGCATGTGGGATCCTCCCAGACCAGGGCACGACCCCGCGTCCCCTGCATCGGCAGGCGGACTGTCAACCACTGCGTCACCAGGGAAGCCCAAGACTTTGTGTTTTTGATAAAAACTATAAACGCATATATCCAAGAAGCTCAACAAACCCACAAGAAATATGAAAGCACATCATAATCTGCCTTAATCACTGCTGAACATCAGTGATGAACAGGAAATCTTAAGAGCAGCCAGTGCAAAAAACAGGTTAAGTAAAGAGGAAAAAGAGAAGCAGACTTCTCGTCAGAAACAACGCAAGCCTGAAGACAGTGGAGCAACGTCTTTAAAGTACTGAATGATAAAGCTGTCAACCTAGAATGCAGTGGAGATGTCTTTCTAAACTGGAGATGAAATAGAGATGCTTCAGACATTCAAAAGCTGAAGGAATTCATTACCAGCAGAACTGCACTATAAGAAAAAATTTCAAGCAGAAGAAAAATGATACCAGATGGAAATCTCTATCTACACAAAGGAATGAAGAGCACCAGAAATGGTAAATATATGGGTAAATATAGAGACTATTTTCTTAGTTTAAAATTCTCTTTAAATGATAGTGGAGGAATTAAAACAAAAACGATCATGTGTGTGGGATTTATGGGATATGTAGAAATAAAATGCAGAACAACAGTAGCACAGAGGCTAGGAGGTGGGAAATAGACCAAGTAAGGTGCTTACACTCTAAGTGGTATAATATTACTTGAAGAAGATAGTCTATGATAAATTAAAGATACATTCTGTAATCTTATGGAAACACACACACACACACACACACACACACACACACACACACACACACACACGTTTAAAAGTATAGCTTAATAAGATAATAAAGGAGACAAAAAATGGAGACACGGTCACAAGCATCCACAGGGGCATGTTGGCTGCCCGCTCTAAAAACTGAGCTTTTGGGTTGGTTTCCTCAGACCACAGGGGTGGGAGGGGGCACAGGGGGGGGATGTCCCACAGAGCCTCCAGGTGTTTAGGACAGAATAAGTACTGTCAAAAAAGCGCTTCCTCTTCTGCCACCTTCTGGCAGGAAATCCAGCCTATTTTTAACTCGGGCTTCTGCTTACGTGCTCTTGGCTACAAGAGAACCTGCCGCTTCTGAGGCCCCTAGCGGCCACAGTCTCCCTGGCTTCCCCGCTGTCCCCAGCGCCGGGAGGCTCACGGTCTGCTCCGATGCTCCCAGCTGCCCAGCCACCTGTCCCAGGAGAAGAGGCTCCTTCGCTGCGGGTGTCACGGCGAACACCCACGCACGATAGGCGGCCCTTCAGCCCGGGCGCAGATGTGCGAGAGAACCTCTAGGGGGCGCCATGCACACAGAGACTGTGGGAGCGGCGCCGACAGGGTAGTCCGGGAGGGAATGGGACCGCAGACTTGTGCCCGAGGGGTGTGTGTGTGTGTGTGTGTGTGCATGAAGGTGCACTGTGTGAAAAGGGTGTGCTCTGCTGCGAGTGTGAATGCTTTTGTGACTGCTTATGCTATGAAACATAAACATAACAGCCTCTGCCCTTTTGGTCAGCCGCCCCCTCTGCCGGGCCTGTCTTCCCTCCTAGTGCACCAGCCAACTCCCACACGCTAGCTGGCAATCCACCACCCGTCCCTCAAGCCTCTCATCTCTCCAAAAGACGTCCCTGGTGGCCCTGCCCACAGGCCCAGCCAAGTGGCCCTTTCCCTCTGGGTCGTACACCCAGGGCTTAGCACAGGGCCTGGGGCGTGCTTAGCCCTCGAGGAGTGAAGAATTCTCCCAAGGCGCGTTGTGAGCCCTTTCTAGGGGTCAGACCAGATGCTGGCAGGCCTAGAAGAGCCCCCAGGTGACAGGCCTCAGGACACAGAGGGGTGCCAGGATCACCCTCCAGACCCAGGGCTGGGTGTAGGGGGGTCTGTGCCCAGAGTGGGCAGTGCTGGTGCCCAGGGTGGTAAGTGTGGGGACATGGCCCACAAAGAGCAGGGCAGGCTCTGTTGGTCTCTCCCCGGGTCCCTATCCCAGGCTCAGGGTCTGGTGCGTGTGTGTGAAGGCGTGTCCGTGGTGTGCAAAGAGGGGTCCCTTTCATTGTTGTCTCCTTATTGATCAGCATATGACAGGAGTGGGAGGGTTGTTCAGGGCCCCTGGGAGGAATTGCGGTGGGCATCTGTGTCTAATGCTGGTGTGGACTCATGTCTCTGTGTACGTATGGACGTGGGTGAGAAGCCCCTGCCTCGCCCTGTGTCTGTGAGTGTGTCTGGGCATATCCTTGGGGTCCTAGGAACCTGTAGGTTCCAGAGGGCGTGAATGTGGCCCTGCTCTCTCCCACACCCCACCCTCTCCCTCCCCTAGATTTTCCCGGACTCCAGACTTTGTCCAGCCGGTTTGGCTGCTGCCCTTCCGGGCAGGAAACACTGTTTGTTTAGTTGGGGCCGTCAGCGTGGTCTGTGTTGGCAACTGTCATCTGTCGGATGCCAGTCCTCAAGCGTGTCACCCTGTGTGACCCTGGGTGCAAGTGTGGCTTGGGTGCCTGTGAGCCCCTCCACCTGTGTGTGGGCTCTCGTTTGTGGAGTGTGTTAGTGTGACCTTCCTGTGCGTGCCTGGTGCCCGTGAAGGGTGGGAGTGTGGCTTTGAAGTGTGTTGAGCGTGCACGCCGGAATGTGTGTGGAAGTGGCGAAGCGGTGTGTGTCCGGGGCCTGCCCGCGGGGCGGCTGCAGGGGCAGGGGTTGCCGGCGGGCCCGGGCTGCCTGAGCTGCTCCCTTGGCCCAGGGAGGACCCTTCCACTTCAGCTGTGTCAACAAAGCCCCTGCCTTCCTTTCTGAGGCCCCTTCAGGGTTGTCATTCCTCCCCCCCACCCCACCTCAGAGCAGGGAATTTGATTGAAAGCATGCGGTTGCAAGGTTGTGAGGTTATATGCCCGGGTGTGAACTGAAGTGTGCAAAATTGTGCATGAGCGCTAATGTGAAGCCGAAGCGTCCCCTGGCCAACACCAGCCTCTCAGTGGCAGGTTGGGGGGGACGCCAAGCCACTTGAGCTGAGCTCTCGCAGGTCCCCAGGCCGGTTCATCCACTTATAGCCAGGCTTGGCGACAGCCCTGTAATTAACCCCGGCCAGGTGCTGCGGTGAAAGCCAAGCGTGTGACGCTGACCCTCTGGAGGAGGAGCTGTATCTGTCCCCGCTCCCCCCAACCTCTGTTTAAGCCAGAGGCCAGGCCTCCCTGGCTCAGATCTCAGGCCAGCATCGCTGGGTTCTGCTTGCAGCTGCTCTTCCTGCTCTGGGCCCAAAGTATCCTGTCTGGCCTGGCCCCAGCACATCTGGGCTGTTCCCTGTGTCAGCACCACACTTGCCAGTGTGTCATCCCGGGGCTGAGCTACCCAGCCTATGTGTCCCCACCACTTCCCACCTCTGTCCCCCATGCTAGCCCTCGCCCCCCCTCCACCTAGCTCATGTCCTTCATCCACACCTGTGTCCCCCCATCCAAGTCCATGTCTCCTGGTCCTAGCTCATGTCCCTCCATTTCAATCTCTGTCCCATCCCAGCCCATGTCACCACCACATCCAACCCATGACCCATGTCCCCCCAGCTCAGCCCACGCTCCTGGGTTTGCCGATAAGGCAGAACAAGGATGGCAAGGGAGACTGCGTAAGGCTTTGGGGCTGAGTAGCTCTAAGCTGGACAGGTGTGGACTTGGCCCAAGTCCACTCTCAGCCCCATAGCATCTAGAACTGAAGGGAGGGAGAGAAGGGGGTAAGGGGTCAGAGAAGTCCTGAGATGGAGGATGCACTGGGATGTCTCCGCTCTGCCCCAGGCTTCAGAACAGGCTGAGCCTAAAGCATCCTCCAGCGCAGCCCCCTGCTCCCCTCAAGGGCCAGCACCCACGCTTGCAGGCCCCCAACCCAGGGCACAAGGCTTTGAACCCAGCCTGGGTTACAAACGGCCCTGCTGACCTCGTGACCGGAAGGGGAGGACGCGGCTGGCTCTGAACGTCACTCCACCAGCCAAAATCTGTTCTGAGTTGTTTGTTGTGGCTGCAGTTTTTCACCCTGGGGAGGGCAGGAAGGAAGGGGCCGTGTGAGAGTCTCTGTCTGGCTGTGTCCTGGGATGTCCCTAGGAGGACCCTCTGGGAATTCCAGCGTGTGTTGCTATGAACCCTCTTGAGGCCCTTGTGGAGGCGGCCAGGACAAGAGAACAAGGAGGAAGAGGACCCTGCTCAGCGTGGGCACGCTGCCATCTGGAGCTGGATTTGCCAGTCTGGAGCTGGCACAGCTCACTGAATTGAACTTCCCTGGCCTCAGGGCCCTGTCCTTTGGGGTGGGGACAGGACACTAGCAGAATGTCAGGTCCTGGGGCACCATCTGGCAGCCATCAGCAGATTCTAGGGGCATCCCAGGTGCTGGGATGTGGCAGCAGGAAGAAGGTGGCTTAGCCTGGCTTTCCCATGCCCTGCTGTTGTCCTGGTGCTCTCTTTCCCCCTCCCCCCAGCATCTTGCTCAGTCCCATATCCCAAACTGTTCTATTTGGTTCTGTGCACTCCTCCCCTGCTTTATCCTCTCCATCAACAGGTATGGAGTCTGGATCGTAGGCCCCCTTCCTTCCTTCCTGCCACCCCTGCCCTCATTCACACCTCCAGCCCTTGCCCTCAGGCCCACCACTGGCATCATCTCACCTCTGCCTTGGCCAGGACACCCTGGTCTATGCAGATCTTGGTGCCACAAGGCAGAGGCCCTGTGCCAGGCGGGCTCAGGGTCATGTCATCTGTGCATCTAAATGCTGAGCCCTCACCCCACTCCATCTTACGTGCTCTGGGAACTAAAGCCTTGCCTGAGGGGGATCCCAGCAGCACCCCAGAACTTCCTGAAGCCCCAGCCTTAGGGGAAATGAAAAGCGATCTTTGAAGTGAGTCGTGCTTCCTCCTTAATCCCTGCTTGTGGGGGATTAAGGGGTTTCAAAGACCAGTCTCCAATTCCTGGGAAGGTGCAGATCTTCCCTTCTGGGGCATCACAATATGATAGGAAAAACTGGGGGCTCAGAAAACCTGAGTTCCAGTCCTGGCTCTGCCATGGACATCTAAGTGACTGTGGGCAGGTCACTTGCTCTCTCTGAGCCTCGGTTTTCACATATGTAAAATGCGGGGTTTGGACTGGCTCCCCCAATCCAGAGCTGAAGTCCTTTGATGTCTTTCTCCAAAACCTCTGAATGACTCTGATGGAGGGGATGACAGGAAGCAATCAGAATTTGTGGGAAAGGGTTCCAGGTGGTGGTGCAGGGTCCAATGGTCAGAATACAGCGACAGACAGACCCATTTTGAATGTCAGCCTTGAGGGACATAGCCTCTTAGGCCCTCAAGTTTTCCTATCTGTGCTATTGGGGTAGTAAGGCTTCCAAGGGCGTGATGCACACAGTGCATGTAAAGCACTGGGCACAGTGCCTGGCACGTAGTAGGTGCTCAGTGAACGGAAGCTGGCTTGCTCTAGCTCCTGCTCCCAAATGCCTGGCCTTCTTGCAGCCTTCTCATTCTTGGATTTTTTTTTTTTTGGTACGCGGGCCTCTCACTGTTGTGGCCTCTCCCGTTGCGGAGCGCAGGCTCTGGATGCGCAGGCTCACCGGCCATGGCTCATGGGCCCAGCCGCTCCGCGGCATGTGGGATCTTCCCGGACCGGGACACGAACCTGTGTCCCCTGCATCAACAGGCGGATTCTCAACCACTGCGCCACCAGGGAAGCCCCCATTCTTGGATTTTTGAACCCACTAGATCCTCCCCATCCCAGCCGGCCAGCTCCTACCCCACGTAGGAGCTCCTGGACTCCTTTGTGGGACAAGCCCACACTCCTCAGCCTTCAAGGCCCTCAAGACTGCCTAGTAGGGCCCCAGCTATGTGTACCTCCTCCTCCTACGTCCCCAGGCTAGAGTGTGATTTTTTTCCCCCATGTTCCTGTAGCTTCCTGGCATTTACCCATGTTACACCTGGTTACATTGCCATATGTGTGTGTGTCACTGATTCCTCATCACATATCAACACATGCGAAATTATGAGCTCATCTGAGGCTAGAGACTGTCTTCTTTGTATCCCCAGCACCCAGGTTAGGGCCTGGCACTCAGCAGGCGCTCAATAAATGTCGATTGAATCCATGAATGACTGGATCGATGAGCCTACCTTTTCAAGTCCTGTCTCCACGTAGGGAGCCTCGGACTAGTGCACTGGCTGCCCCTGATCCTTTCCCCACCTGCCCTCCCACCCCCACTCCTCCCAGCTCTGCCAGTGGGAAACCTACCCACTCTCCACGGTCCGGTCGAAATTCCGTTTCCCATGTTTTATGAGTACAGAGGGGGAGAAGACACAGTCCCTGCTGCTCAGAGACTCACAGTGCAGCTGGCAAGAGCCACAGGGCACACAGGAGGGGCCCTCACCCAGGACCCAGCCTGCCCACACAGTGCCCTGGTTGGGCTGGAGTCACTGCTTGGCAATGAGGAAAAAGGCACCCCCTCCCTGGGCCAGGGAGCTTGGCTGGGCAAGGGAAGCCTGGATAGATCTTGGCCCCTATCAGCAACCCCTCACCGCCCTCCTGAAGTGCCCACCTGTACAACACTGACCTCACTGGGCTTAGGTGGGGCTGTGACCTTTGACGGCTTCAGCCACTGTCCCGTCTTCTTCCTTCTGTCCCCTCACTCTCCTGATGGATGTAGGGTGCTGTTGTTATGTGCAGCTACAGCACCCGCAAACTCTCAGCCTTTTGGCCATAATGTTTTAAATGAAAGAAATAAAATTACAAAGGATTATAAAGGAAACCAATTATATTGAAACACAGTTATCAAAACATTTACATTTTTTGGTATAGTAATATATATGCTTCTTTATTAACACATTAAAAACAAGATCTAACAACCACGGTTATTTCAAAGTAGTGATGAGAGTAAATGATATTTTGAGATATCTTCAAAAACTATAACGCAGTCTGAACACATCTGTGTCTGTTACAAAGTCACAGGCGCCCTTAAAACTACTGTGGCTATTTTTTTTTTAAAGCTTCTTTGTTTTACCTTCACATTGTTTTTTAAAATTTTTATTTATTTATTTAGTTTTGGCTGTGTTGGGTCTTCGTTGCTGCGCGCGGGCTTTCTCTAGTTGCGGTGAGCGGGGGCTACTCTTTGTTGCGGTGCGCAAGCTTCTCGTTGCGGTAGCTTCTCTTGTTGAAGAGCAGGGGCTCTAGGAGCGTAGGCTTCAATAGTTGTGGCACGTGGGCTCAGTAGTTGTGGCTCAGGGGCTCTAGAGCACAGGCCCAGTAGTTGTGGCACACGGGCTTAGTTGCTCCACGGCATGTGGGATCTTCCCTGACCAGGGCTCAAACCTATGTCCCCTGCATTGGCAGGTGAATTCTTAACAACTGAGCCACCAGGGAAGCCCACTACTGTGGCTTATTGCCCAAGTACATAGGAGAATGTTAAATTTCAGTTACAGGCGAGTGAAAATAAAGATATAATTTTTTCCTATCTAGGTTCACACCCCCCTGAAATCCATAGACCCCAGTCAAGAACTTCTGGTTACAGAATGGAATGGGAAGAAAAGGAGAAAACCACCACTGATTGAGCCTTATACTCCCTCTGCCATTTAATCTTTACACCATCCCTGTGAGAGGTGTATTATAACCTAAATTTTCTGATTGAGGCTCAGAGAGGTTGCCATGCCCTGCTCGGAAGCCCTTGTTGCTCCCTCCACTCAGAGCTGCCTCCTTAGGGGAGATGAGCCACAGAACAAGGTGTTCAGTTGACCCTTTGGCCCTAGAGTCCTGTCCCCTCCCCAGGTCCTGTGACCTGTGGGGTTTATTTAACCAGTGTACAGAAGAGTGGTGGCCCCTGGAAATTACACACACTCAGTTATTTTCATCTCCAGTTTATTTTTTTAGACTAAGAGCAGAGTATGAAAGTCACAGCCAAAGCACTTGAAAAAGGCCCAGGAGAATGGGTGGGGACCACAGAGGATGGGCAGGGCAAGGTCCTGGGAGCTGGGTCCCCGCTCAGGGCTGGAGGGGAGGGGGCGTTGTTGTCTCACGGTCTCCAAAAGTGTCTGTGCGTTGCATAGGTCCTGTCTTCACAGAAGACAAAAGAGGGGCCAGGTGGTCCCCCAGTAGGGGGCCTAGCCTGGTGGGGAAGGGGTCTGAAGCTGGAAGGGGATGTCAAGGAAGGTCAGGGGGTTAAGGAGGGGGAGGGATTCTGTCCATCTGTACATTATATATAGAGATATAGAGTCTGTACATGCCTGCCTGGCACCCCAATGCCCACCCCTTGTCACCCTTGTCCACTGACGGCCCCCCCAGGGGTGTCTACTTGTAAACTTGGATTCAATCCAAACCACAGTCCTGGGAGTGGGAGTAGGGGGAGGAGGACGTGCTTATTGCTGTAAACAGGGGAAGGGGGCAGCAGGCGGCGCCACCCCTTCGCCCATCCAGTCCCCTCCCCATGTTCTGCCCCTGGAAGAGAGGGATTGGGGGTGTCTCCCACACTTCGATTTGCTCTCTCTGGGGCACATTTGTCTCTCTCTCGGGGGGGGGACAAGGGGGAGGGCACCAGGGGTCAGAGAAAGGTACCAGGGGGCAGGGAGTCCTGAACACTGCCCCTTATGGCCCCCCGGGTTTGGTACCAAACATTACCAGAGCCACAAGGCCACTTGGAACCCTTGGTTGTCCCTGTGCCTGGTCCACTACAGTGCCCTACTTGGTGGGGAGGGGGCAGAAGGGGTGGGCACAGATGTATGGTGCAGACCCCACTTCCAGCCATCAGAGGAGGGGTCTAGGCCCCAAGGCTCGGCTTCCCTTGGAGAGGCCAAAGGCTCCCTGCTCTGTCCCAGTCCCACTCCATCTCTCCCCGCCAAGGGAGGGGGCAGAGCTAGGAGGCCAAGAGTGTCATAAGGAAGAAGGCGATGCCCACCGCCAGGGGCAGGTGTTCCCGCTTGGGGCTGGTCCCGCTGATGCTCTTCTCAAGCTTGGGCACCTGGGGGTTCTCTCCCTCAAAGTCTTCTGTGGATAGATGAATAGACAGACTGGTGAGAGCTGTGCTGAGTGCTGGGGCGGGGCACGCGGCAGCGGCAGCAGCAGTGGAGCGGGGGACGTGGCCACCCACGGGGGTGGTAAAGATCGGTGACCCCAGGAAAGACATGCAAGATGAGCAGGCACCGGGAGGGGGCTGCGGTTCCAGCAGTGGCCACCAGAGGGCGCTGCGCACTCACCCAGCACGTTGATCTTCACATTGGGGCCCATGGTGAACTGGGGGAGAGTGGGGACCGGCTTCTCCCCGGAGTGCGATGCTGCGGGGGGGGGGGTGCGGGGGGGGGGAGAGAGGAGGGGATAGTCAGGGCCAGGATCCCCTCCCCCTGTTACAGCTGAGGACCGAGTCCCCCTCGCCTGTGCCCTCCGCCCCCACCCCCAGGAAGCCAGGGGAGCCCCAAAGCAGGGGAGCCGAGAATGGGGTCGCGGCTGGGAGCCTATTATACTCACTGGAGGCGCAGCAGACGAACACCTTCATCCTCAGACACTTCCAGTGCAGATTGTGGGTGGGCGTGGCTGGGGAGGAGATTGGGCCTGAGTGGCTTTCTCCAGATTTACACCCCGTGCCCTCCTCGCTCAGAAACTCTCCTTTTCACCCCCTCCAAACTGCCCCTCTTGGGCAGTGTCCTTCAGTACCTCCTCCACCCTTTGCGCATTGGTCGTGGTGGCTCCGCCGTCAGCCCTAGAAGCCCTTTGGGTCCCATCCCTCAAGAAACAATGACCCCTGAGGTCCCGGCCTAGAAATGGCCCTCACAGAAACAGTGACTCTGCGACCCAAAGTTCGGAATGCCACTAACCTCTTTCTTAGCCTCAAGACTCTGAGCTGGAACCCTGAGGTCCCCAGCCCCCACGCCTCATCCCGAGGTATCACTCCAAGCGACGGAGACCTAGTGCCTTGCAGCGTTGGCCCGCCGCCGGCCCCTCGGGACTCCACCCCCTGGCATTCTTAGGTCCCGCCCTGGTCCGCCGCCTGGCCGTCACTTACAGATGTAGTAGTACTCGTGGCCCGCGTGGAACTCGTAGCCCAGAGAGAAGGCGCTGTAGCGCTGGAACTTCTCCGAGAACTTGATGGGGCTGTGGGGAGCGTGCGGTCGGTTGCACTCCCAGCGCTTGAAGCCTTGGCTGGCGTTGCAGGTGCGGTAGCCTGCCCGGCTCACCATATACAGCACGTACTGCTCCGCCCCGCCTCCGGGCCCTGGCCCCGCCCCCGGGCCCACCCCTGAGCTGTTGTAGTGCGGGCAGTAAATATCCAGATAATCGTTCACATTCACCTGCACTGTGTAGCCCTCTCGCCGCAGGCTGTGGGGAGAGGAAGCGGGTCAGAGAGAACAAACCCAAAGCCAACCCACTTTCCACCTCACCGCTCCGCAGACCTTCCCCAGGGTCCTCGGAGCCTCCCGGTTTTTCTTCTGCGCTTCCTCCCTTCTCAGTCCCTGTCTCTGTCCCCAGGGCCCTAGTGCCGTCAATCCCCCAGCTATCCTTCCAGGCCCACTCCTTGTTCTGCCCTTCTCATAGTGGCCACCAGAGGGTAGCAAAGGCACAGGGAAGCCCTGCCGGCCTCCGAAGGAAAAGAGGCGGGGGAGAAGGGTGGAGGGAAGAAGGGAACGTATGCTTTGGTTACCACAGAAACGGCGCAGGCCCCAGCGACTCCCAGACCCAGGCCCGGATTTCCTCTGTCCATCCCCCATAATTCACTAGTAGGGAGGAATGATAGAAGGAATGGAAGTGTGAAAGTGGGAGGGATCCCTTCGAGGGATGCGCACTCTCCATCGCCTCTCCCAGCATGCTTTCCTGCTGCTGCCAGTCGGCCCCAAAGGCGAGTCGGACAGGACCTGCCCTCACAAACGCATGTATGGAGGCTTCATGCATATACATGCACAAGTTCTATGGCACACACACAAATATGTTCACCGCCCACTCATAGGCGGTATACACATAGAAAAAGTAGGTGATATGTGTGCTGGACTGGCATGCCGGTATTGGTTGACCCCAGCAATTGCAAGCTCTTCCTGCTCTTCCCACACACACACACACACTGGCACATGCTCTCTCTACGGTATGACTGGCCTCTGTCCCTTGAGTCCCACTGACTTCCACCCTGAGGCCACGGACAATTAGGTCCCCAATAACGTGACACAATAGATCAGGGAGCTAAGGGACTCAACACCAAGGCTCCGTGTGGTGTCACGCTAACCAGCCAAAACTTCTGTCTCTATACACCTCCCTCCTCAACCTGGACGCCAACGCCCCAGGTGATGACGATGCTGGGAAGAGTAGTGGGCATAGTGCCCAGACAAGATGGCTGTGCCTCTTACTTCCCTGATCCTTCTATGGGCAGAGAAGCAGATGCTGGGTCCCTTGTAATCCCCACCTGCCTTGCTAGTTACCATCAAAATGTTGGTATTACTGTTCTCCATGGTGGTACTGAGTGGTGTGGGGATGGGAGAAACATCTGAATGGAGAAAGAAACTCAGAGAAGTAGGCAGGAGTTTCCCCTAATTTCCTTAGCATAAGAATGCACACATCTTGGCAGTGAGAGGGGAGTGTGGTGGACACAGGAAGGCATGGGGTACTTGGCAAAACATCCAACCACTGGGGTCCCTGGTCCCTGGAACTCCCTGAGGGGAGAGACTCACTCCCCATGTCGCCAGGCACCTTCCAGTTCCACAAACAGTAATTAGATCCATTAGGGAAGCGAGCTTGGAGGCCTTTGGATAGCATGGGGCCTTGAGAGTCCCTCCTCACCTCACCGTACTTCCTTGGCCTTGCCTGTGCCACCCCCTCCCCAGATACTCCCTTCCAAGCCCAGCAGTAAGGCAGATAGGTAAGAGCTGGTGCTTGAGCACCCCAGTAAGAATGGGCACGGCCTCCCTGAATCATCAGGAATGCCACCAGCCCCACTCGGTCCCCATGGGAGTGATGGGTCACTCTGGCCCCTCCTTGGCCCTGGCACTCAGGTGGGCAGGAGTCTCTGCCTGGGGCACTGGGAGCAGGAAAACGGGTTAGACCAGGCCTAGCTCCCAGCCACCACCCCAGGTTTGCCTCTCTATCCCCAAGCCCAAAGTCTACTGTTTTCTCCACAGGCTTTGAGGAGGGGGCCACCAGTGCCAGGCCTGGAGCAGCTGCACAGGCACACTGGGGCCTCTGTCCATTAGCTTCGCCCGGGTTTCCAGCCCTCCTCTGAAGTAGCGCCTCCCTAGGGCACTGCCCAGTTCCTCCACAACACACCCTGCTCTAGCAGAGAGGAAGCCAAAGCCAGAGCTATCCCTACAGGTACCTCAGTTTCCTTAACGCAGAGGGGAGTAGCCTTATACAAAGGTTGCTGGGCGACCACAACTGAAGAGGAGCCACCTCTTTCCCATCCCTGGGCTGAGTGGAACAGCCCCTGAAATGCACCTCCCTCCCCAAGCTGTGCATGTGGGAGAAAGAACTGCTTGTGGAATGCCTGTGCCCAGTTGGTAGCTGGTGGACAGGGGGCAAAGGGCTGGGTGCCAGGATCCCCAGCCACACCTCCCGGGAGACCTGAGGTGTCTGCTCGGCTTGGGCGCTTTAATTGAATCTGTCATCCTCCCAGCCTTGGCACTGAAGAGGGAGGTGCCGCTAGGCCCCGGCTTAGCGCCACAGCTCACCCCCCTCCAGGGCCGCACCGCTCTAACCTAGAGCCATACCCCACCCCCCGCCCCACGGGAGAAGATAGGCTGGGGGCTGGGGGCTGGGTCGTGCCTGCCCCTTCAAACAGTTCTCTATTCTTCCTCACTTCATCCCCTCCTAGCCTCCCATTTCTCCTCCAGAAAGGCGTGTCAACACACCCCACCCGGAGGGGGTGCCCCCTCACCCTGTTATTTCATTTCTCCCGGCTCTCACCGCCCCCGGTGCGCATTCCCACCCCTCACTTTCACTCCTTCAGTGGCCTACCTGCTCGAGCCTGGTGGGGTGGGCGGCGGGGGAGCGGGGAAGGAGCAAACCTCTCCCCCTGGGGCAATTAGGGGCAGGTAAACAGGGTGTCTAACGGACCAGGGAGTAGGGAAATGATCCCCAGAGAGCTGAACTTGTTAAATCCCTGCCCCCACCCCAGACGCCAGGATGCAGAGCTAAGGAAGTGGAGGAGGGATAAAGACACCGGACCCCGGTTCTCCTTCTCTCTAGCGCGCGCCCCCGAGGCTGCGCGCCGCTCACCCCAGCAGACTAGGCCTGACCACGTGTGTGCGGCGTGGGGTCCGCGCACCCGGGCTTGGGTGGGTGACTGGCGAGAACGCTCGCGGGGCGGCGCGTGCACGCTGACACCCCCTCACCCCTCCGGCGCCCCGGGCCTCGGCGCCCCACCGCACTGGGTCTTGCCAGCCCGGGACTGGGCCCTGGGCTTCTCCGGACGGCGTCGGATGGGAGAAAATCAGCGCGCCCCATATCCCCGCCCCTCCTCCCTGCGACAGCGGCGGCGGCGGCGGCGGCGGCGGCGGCGGCGAAGGTTTATTGATCTGCAGCGGCGGAGAAGCGCGAGAAACCCGCCGAAAGCGAGACACGTAGAAATGGAGAGAGGGGGAGACGCACACCGAGAGGGGGATGAACAGAAACCGGATTCACTGAGAGGGGAAAGGGAGTGAGACACAGCGAAAGAGAGGGATCCAGAAACCGAGAGAGAGAGGGAAGAGAATGAGACAGGAGAGAGGCTTGGAGAAAGGGAGAGACGTAGAGGCCGCTCCAGAGAGGCCCACAGACAGCAAAGACGGAGACGGAGAGACGCAAAGCAGAATATCAGGGACGGGGAAGGGGTTCAGGGCAGAGACTCGGTGACAGAGAGAAAAGAGAGAGAGAGAAAGACCAACAGGGAGGTAGTATAGCCTCAATAAATATTTGTTCAATAAATATATGAATGAAAGAGAGATAAGCAACAGAAACATTTCAGAGATAAAGAGACAGGTAGGGAGACAGCTAGAGAAAGATGTTCCGTACACTTCTTGAGATAGGGGTGAAGACCAGCACCTTTGCACACTTCTGCAAAGAAATGGAACACGGTCCTGGGCGCATATATTTGGCCATTGGCCAGTCCCGACCCCGCATTCGATTCCGGGCTCAGGGGACCCCTCGACCTCACACTCTCACGCTTTCCTCCAGTATAGTTCGCCCAATCCCTAGTTTCTGGGCCAGGCTGGGAATAGATCTCGCCTATTCCAGAGGACCAAACGGAGGGGCCGAGTGGGAGATAGGAAGCGAGATCACGGTCGCTGTGCAGGGCACTGCCCCCAGGTCTGTCAGAGACCAGCGCACAATTTCCACCAGTACACTCCCACGTGACCCCCAGGAGGCGGGGTCGCAAGACCCTCTCCACATGATCCCAAGGGGCAGAGATCCTCGGCAAGTGACGGGGGGGTGGGAGCCAGGAGCCCAGCTCACGTGACCTGGGGGAGGGGGCGCGGGAGCCTGTGGCTCGGCCCGGCCCCGCCCCCAGCTCCCTGGCCCTCTCCACTCCCGGCTCCGGAGCACGTCGCTCTCACGATTTATGGGGCCGCGGCTGCCGCAGTGAGGGAGCCGGGGAGCTCGGGCACAGCGGCAACAAAGGCGGAGGAAGCGAGGCGGGGGCGGCGGCGGCCTCCCGGCCCGGTGCGCGCCCCCTCCCATCTCTGCCGGTCCAGACCTGTGGGGGAGCGGGGAAGACAGAAAGGAGGCTCTCGGAACCTGGGCTCCCCACCCCCTCCCAGGGCTTTCACCTGCGCCCAGGTGTATGAGGGGAGGGGAACCTGATCGACAACATCCCTCCCCCCCCCGCCATTCCCGCATCCCCCTGGCTCTGGCTTCTCCTAAGAATATGGGGGTGCCCTGACGGTCGTAGGGAACCCGGGGCCCCTCACCTGCGCGCTCTCTGCTCCCCGCCCCCCGCCAGACTCTAGCGGGGCGGGGGGCGGACGTGTGAGTCTGGGGGAGGGAGACGAGCTAGACTGAGCAGGGGAGTCAGCCCCCAGTGCCCCTCGGATTTCTCCGAGTCCCGGTCCGGGGGGGAGGGGCCGTATCCCCACCCCCGAGGTTTCCATGGGAAGCGAGAGGGGGGCGTCGCTGGCTCATCCCCACCCCCAGTCTGACACTCCGGGCGCGAGGAGGGAGAGAGGGGGAGGCGCAGAGCCCCAAACAACAAAGAGCGGAGCGGCGAGCGGCACTCCCTCCCCAGGGAGGTTGGGGGTCGCGGCCGCCCGGCCTTCTCAGTCCCCTCCTGTGGGCCTCGCCATTTGCTCCCGAGTCGCCCCCTGGAGTGGGGAGCCAGAAACAGTGCCACCGCCGCCGCCTGGGTAGGTGTGACAGTGACCCCCGTGTCCCCAGGGATTCCCCCCCTCCACACACACACAGACACACACGGAGGCGGCCGGGGTGATACACACGGCGGCTCGGCGGGGAGGAGAAGACAAGGGCAGCAAGGACTGAGCAGAATGAGGACCTGGCCCCGCAGCCGGCACCCAGCCGCCTCTTCACACACCCCGGGAAACCACACGGCCGCCCTGACACCCGCCCAGACCGCGGCCAGCCACCCTCGCTCAGAAGCGGCCGGCCACGCGGACAGCGACCGCAGCCCCCTCCCCGACCCGTCGCCCGCTCCCACCCCCAGACAATCGCCGACGCAGACACACAAATCACACACTCAGACACACACGCACACTGACAGCCGCGCACGCCCGCTCACTCTTGGAGCCACACGCCGTCCCCAGCCCGGGCGTGTGTGTGCGTGTGTGACACGCCGTCTCCTTGCCTCCCTCCCTTTTGCCGGTACCCCACGTTCCCATCCTATCCAAGCAGCACCTCCAGAGCCCCCCAACTTGGCGGCCCAGCCCCAGGTCACCCCAACCGGGCTTATCCATACAACCAGGGTAACCCATTCGCCTTCGTTCTGAGGAGGTGCTTGGTCGGACTCCTTGCCTCAGCTCTGGACTCCACTTTTAAAAGCAGGAGTCATAGAACCCCTTGAAACCCTCACGGCTGAAAACAGGTCATCCCTGGGTCCCCCAAGTGCGGCGGCCTATCCCCAGCACACTGGTACTCCCAAACCCCAGCCCGGCCGAAGGAGAGGAAGATGGGGGGACTGTCGGTGGGGGTAAGCTATTCCAGAGGCGGGTGTGGAGAGAAGCCAAGGTAGGGTGGGGTGTCCCCGAGGTGCCTCCTCAGCACGGCCCAAGCCCTGGTTACTATACCTTAACAGCCTCTTTCAGACACCCCCCGAGTGTCATAGATGCCCACAGAGTGTTTCCCCCTCTCCCTCGCCTCCTAGCCCCCAGCTATGGTCTCCCAGGACTCCCACCCCAGGTTCCCCCAGGACTTCCCAGGCCTCCCCCTCTCACTGACGCGGGACGCATGGGCTCCCTGGGCCCCCGACTCACTGCTGGTTGGAGCTGTTCCAGTACACCGCATGCCGGTTTCCCAGCGCCCCCCCGGGCCCTTGGGCCAGCAGCGGCAGCAGCGGCACGGGCACAAGCAGCAGCAGCAGCAGCAGTGGAGCCGCCGCCATCCCCAGAGCCGCCGCCGCCGCCGCCCCCCGACTGAGCCCCGCGCTCCCGGCTTCTTGCTTCCCAGCTCCCTGCTGCCGCCGCCGCCGGCCCCAGAGCCTTAGGCCACGCCCCCAGCCCTTCCCTCCGCCCTCCCGGGTGCGCCCCTGAAGCCCCGCCTCCGGCGCGCTCCCGCCAGGCCCCGCCCCGCTCGGGCCCGGAGCGCGCGCGGCGCGTGGGAGGTGAGGACCGTGCTGCCCCCTCGGGAACAACCGGGGCGCTACTCGCCTCTCACTCTTAGGTTTAATTTGCTACCGCCGACCCTGGGCCTTCAGCTCCCCAATCTGGAGTTCCCAGGAGAAGAATTAGGGAGGCCGAGACAGGGATCTTTATCTCCTGTGAACATTCATTTCTGGGATGGGGCGAAGGAGACTTGAAAAGAAGCTGGGGGTCCAGGACCCCTTAATAAGTAGAACTAGGTCCCCCTCCTTTCTGAACAGTCTGGTCCTCTGCTCCCTTTATGCCCCTCTTCCCATGTGCATGAGGAGTCAAGTGGGTTCTAGAGGGTGGCTGAGAAGCCCTCAGCTGCCACCTAGGACCTGACAGCTGTTGACCTGAAGCCCCCAGCTGAGCAGGCGGCTTATTTTTCTTGGAGGTAGTGTAGAGTAGCTCAGCCCCCAAGAATGCCAATACTGGGTGCTGGAAGGGCCTTCGGCAGTCCAGGGCCCAAGGCAGAGGAGGGACCAAGGAGAGTCAGCTAGAGCAAAACAGGCTTCCCTAGGACACCTACAAAGGATTCTTGACTCACACCCAACCAGAGCCCCCTCCCAGCGCAGCCAGTGGTGTCCCCAGGCATTCTCACTCCTACTCTTACAGATGCTAACAAGAGGGCAGCAGGCAGAGCACCTTGTCTTCCAGCTCTCACCATAGTCACCGTCCTCACAGTGGCACCCAGACACAGACATTACACTCACACATTCAGGAGAAAAGGCACAGACACCCAGAGGCAGAAAACATAGAAACACAGGCGTTTGATACAGACATACACACACACACACAGATAACCCTTCGGAGACACACACAAGTAAAGGTACTATCAGACAACTAGAGATCTGTAGAAACACAGGGATTAGGTACACATAGATTTAGGAGCACACACCCAGACACACACACAGTGACTCACACACAAGACCATGCACACACTCTGACACACACTCAGCTCTGCCCTCTCCTCTTCTCTCTTTTCCTATGAAGTAGAAGTTGAGGGAAAGGGTCTAGAATCCGGACCTAGGGGGTATCCACCCCTCATCCCCTTTTTTGGAGAGGCTCAGATTAAGCGTGATCAGGAGGACCAGGTCTCAGACCAGAGTCTCAGAAACCAATCCAACCACCTGTGCCCAGGGTGACAGGCATGATGCCCTTTTCTTCTTACTGCAGGAGAGAGGACATACAGGCCCTCTTTATCTGCTTATCGTTGGCGGGAAAGGGATCCTGACCACAATTTGGCCTCAGATGCTGGGTTTGGGGGAGGGGCAGTGCCAACGAGAAAAAGCCCTGTGCCTAGCTGCTGCCAGGCAAGAGCAGGCTCTGTCCTCTCTGGGCTCCACTTCACCCCAGGAGATCTCCTCTCTCTTCTCAGAAGCCAGAAAATAAATTAGGCCCCTTGGGGGGGGAATGGGGGACATTGCAAACAGCTCTCCGTCCCCCCAGACTCCTCATCCCCAGGGAGATTTGTTTCACCCAAATGAGGCTGACCTGCCTACTCCAGGTGCCACAAATCCCAGCCTCCTCCCTGCCTACCCACATCCCTGCTCTGCAAAGGGAGGTTTCTCTCTGTTGGGCCCACAGTTGGCAGAGAGGCTGCCCGTATTCATGGGGAGTGGGAGCCTGCTGGTTTGGCCTAGGACTTTAAATTCCATTTTAGAAGCCCTGTTTATAGAATCTGGGTCCCACTTAACGATTTAGGCCCTTTTCTGTAGGGCTCAGATACTCCTCTTTAGAATCTAGCGTGCTCTCCCTCAACCCCCGCTCAATAATAACTGAGTTCTTTTCTCTACAGTTTGGAGCTCTCTCTCCAGGATTTAAGCAGCTCTCTCTATGGGGTCTAAGCCTCTGGTTTTTAAGTTCTGAGACACTCTCTATAGAGCCTAGGCCTCTGTCTGTGGGATATGGTGCTCTGTCTATCTGGGCCCCTATCTAAATTAGGTGCTGGCTGATTTGGGCTTTTGGGTGAATTAGAAAAACCACCCCTCTATGCAGACCCAGTCCTTAGGGTTCATCTCTTGGCAAGCGGTGCCTTTGTGCAAAAACAAAGGTGCTGCTTCCTTCTGTGGGAGGTGGCCCTATGTGTCTCTCTATCTTAGTGAGGGAGCTTGGGCTGATTGCCTGTACTACTTCTTGGGTGGCTCCTTTGTGCCAGGCACAAACCGCACACCTGTATGTGGCAGTTCTGAGTATAGGATATGTGCTTCCAGCTGTAATGCTTAGGCTTGTCAACAGGCCTCTATTCATGGGGTCTGGACTTCTCTAGGGTTTGGGTCTCTGTGTGTAAGAAAGATCTGGGCCACTGTCTACAGGCCTGGAACTGGATCTGAGGCCTAAGCCTCTTTCTGTGGCATCTGGGTCATGGAAGGACCCAGGCCTCCATCAATGGGGCCTAGGGCCTCAGTTTATAATAGTGACTCAAATCTTTCCTGACTGTGACTCACAATAAGATGTATATTTTGCATTTGCAATACAGTACACACACACACACACACACACACACACACGCACACACTTTCACATATAACTGAAATAATGTTTCATGAAGCAATACTTACCGTATTACAGAAGATGCACTCATATTTTTCTTCTGTTCTATTCTTAAAAATTTATTACATAAAGTACAAAGCTCGTTAAGACCCAGAAAATTGATTCCTTGATTGTATCACCCTTAACCAGTTACAATCTATAGTTTGAAACACTCTAAGGCCTGGGCCCTGCCTGACACCTCTCTGCGGAGTGAGGGCCTCTGTGGAAGCTGGGGTTCTCTCCATGGGGCTGATCCTCTTTCTCTAGGGCCTCAGGCCTCTTCCTCCTCTCCTGCAGGCTCTGCCTACATTTCCCTCTGACCCTCAGGCTTGCCAGAATGCTGCTGGCTGCCATGTTCTCTCCAGGGGCACTGAGTCAGGCCCTCGGGAGTTCTCTGAATGTGGTGCCTTACCCCACCCACCCCTCCCCCTGGGGCCAAGGAAGCAGGGAGCTGAACAGGTCAAGGGCAGAGGGAGTACTCAGGCTGTGTGGCCCAAGGCAGCTCCCGGGACATCGGGTGGCAACCACAGAGCCGAGCTGTGTTCAATAAATCATGGAGACTAGGGCCTGGGGGAGGGGGAGGCCAGGACGGAAGGGGGGGGGCCATGGATAAATAATTCATTAAACAAATAAACAAGGAGCCTGTGAGAGGGAGGATCAGGCACGCATGTGAGCGGGAGAGGCAGCCGCCAGTTCCAGACATGAAATATTCACAGGTTCCGCACCTTGCCCAGGGCCCATGTGTGTGCCTCAGTGCAGGCAGCCTGTTGGCGTGGTCCTAACACGGGACCCTGGGTGCCAACAAGGAGGGCAATGTACGTATCCTCTGACTTCCAAGTGTGATGTGTGTGTCAGCATGGCTACGTGGTGCTCTGATGTCCATGAGTTGACATGGAACCACACACATGACTGACAGCAGGGAACATGGTGCGTTGATGTGTGGTCCAGGACACAGGAAATTAGAATGCAGGGCTTGGTGGGTGGGGTTAAGGTGTCATAACCTCTGATTCTAGTCATGCCCTGATCCCTCAAATGAGGCCAGCAAGCTCAGAAGCCTGAAGTGGAGAGGCTTCTCTGGGGTGTTACAATGGAGGTGCGTGTGGATCCTCTGAATGTGTTTCTAGAAAAGCTGAGAGGGAGGCAGTTGGGCTTGGCAGTTAACAGGATGGGCTTCGGTTCGAATTCCATTTCCACCATTCACTGACTGTGCTAGTCACCTCACTTCTCTGAGACTGTTTCCCCATCTGTAAAATGGGAATAATGACACCCTTGAAGAGTTGGCTGTTATGAGGATTAAGATCCATGTCTGGGAAGCACTTAGCGCAGAATTTAGGACCCACAAGGTGCTCGATTGATGGAGGCCTCCTCATCATTATTATCCTGAGGTCTGCCCACCTAAACTAGCTTCAGATTCTCTTTTTCATTTGTTCCTCCCCATCTCCAAACTTCTCTTCATAGCTATCATAGTTGGGAGAGGTGACCTTGGGCTTGGGGAGTAGGGATGGGATAGGAAAAGATTAGATAGAATGAGGGGGAGGAGAAGTTACAGCCAAAAAGAAGCTCACATCCTTGGCAGTGTGAAAGGAGGGGTCCTTGACCTTCTTCTCAGACCCCAGAGCTTCTCCTTAACCCCTAAAACTCTCCTTAGATCCACAGTCTCTTCTTTTTCCTGCCACCGAAATTTAGCTTTCTAGCAAGTGGCTGCAAAGGGACAGAAGGAATTGGGGTAGAGTCTCTGAGTAGCGTCACAATCTCCTCACCCCACCTGTCCCCAGGCCAGTCTTCACTGCCAGAGCTCTAGCCCCTACCCTCTGCCTATTGGTTGAGCGCTTCCCTGACGAAGATGGCTATGTCTGGGCAAAACTCAGAGAAGTGGCACCCCAGAGTGGGTGGGGAGAATCCAGGCTGGAGAGAGCTGCACAGGGCCAGGGTGGAGTACCTGGGGCCTCCCACTAGGCCCGAGCATTCCCCAGCCCTCTCGTGTCCCCTGGAAAGGACCCGATCCCAGTGGGAGAGAGCCAGCAGGCAGGCCTGAGCCGGCCTGCTCCTCCACAGACAGAAGAGGAACAGGCTGGGGGAGGGGGCCTGAGATCTTGGTGGGGAGTGGTGGCTGTAACCCCCACATCTCCTGTGAGGAGCCAGGGGCAGAGGGGACCATGGCCTGGGCACACCCTAGGCCATAGCCCAGCCCTTGCCTCCCTTGTCTAGCCTGCTGCTACTTGGGGTGTCAAGGGTCTGGGGCCCGAGGTGTGAAAATGGTGCCTGTCCACCTCTTCCCAAAGAGCCAACATCAGTTCTCCACTTCCCCTCCCCTGGGCTGGGCAGGTTCAGGCTAATCTGCACCAGAGCGTCACAGCAAACACTGATCTGTAATGAAACCACAATGTGTGTTCGGGAGAAGGGATTCCAGACACAGAAAATCCAGACACACATACACACTCACACACATACACACAGATGCAAAACATACAGCTCTGGGAGGGCAGACACCAGCAGTACTGAAAACACAGCTAAACATGGGCCCATACACTGAGTCAAACACACAAGCATGGTTAGTCCTACACCACTCCTCCATGCCATAAACTTTGTCCTTCAAAACCCAAGTCCTCTCTGACAGTCCATCTTCCCTGTGCTCCTGTAGCACTTTCTGCACAGTTCCATAACTGCATTTGCACTTGGTATTGTAATTATTTGCTGGCCAGTTTGTCTTCTAGAGTAATCTGAAGATTCCTTAAGGGAAGAGATCCTGTCTTATGCAAGTGTATATCCTCAGCATCTAGCATGCAGCCTGGTATTTAGTTAATAGGAATAGGTGAGGTGCTTAATAAATAATTGTTGAATTGATGAACAGAAGAATAAATGCATTCAGATAGTGAGACACCCATGCCTAGAATCCCTCAGAAGCACACAGAGCATAACCAGTGCAGGCTACTCAGGCCTCTGGTCCCACCTTCTTGTCTGCTGGTCCCCTGACCCTACTGCCTCTTAGCTTCCTCAAAGTCCCTCCTTTCTCCTTCTTTGCTCGGTGCGAGCCCATGAATTTGAGTACCACCTGAGGGCTGGCAGGCAAGGTAAGGGTTAATGACACCTCATTAGTGCTTAATTGGAGGAAGGAAGCTGCCCTGGCACCAGACAGGTGGGCAGGCCTACCCCTTGCTGGAAGCAGGCATCCCTAGTTCCAGTACCCTGTCGGGCATGTGGGTGATTTGGCCCTGGAGACCCTCATCTCAGCCCGGGGCACCTCCCCCCACCATTTGCTTTGCCAATTTAGTCTCTAGGCAGTACAGACCAGCCCTCCCCATCTGTCACCAAACATCCAGAGGGAGAAGCAGCCTTCTTATCCTTTCTCCTTTCACTAGGCTGTGCCCCTTCCCACCCATGGAGAGACCGGAGGCTGGGAGGAGAGGTGGGGTAAGGAACTGGACAACTGAGAGGTAGATTAGAGAGCCACTAAGGGATAGATTTGGGATACAGACAGGCAACAGAGCTGGGGATGTGGAGATGTCTGCCCAATTTGACCTTAAATGAAGAGAATGCAAATGAGATGCAGACGATATGCAGATGAAAGCGAGGAGCTCATAATTAACATTCCGGGTGGCATCAGCTCCATACCCAGGACCCCAACGCTGTTGCCAATACTCCCCTCCTAACCTTCCTGGGTTAAGTGGCACTGCCCATTACTTTGAGTGAGAAAGATGATCTCAAGAAAAATAAGAGCTTGGCTGGGCTAGGACTGCAGGACCTGGGAAACAGGGCTCCACCCTCGCCTCCCCGCCCCCATCCCAAGCACCACCCAAGCTGCCGTTGAAGCACAAGCAAAGACCACTCTCCAGGTTACGCTCGGACGCACCGTCGGTTGCTATGGGGACCCCCTCCACGTCCAGGCCTGAACCAATGGGCATCACCACTGATGACCTCATGCCCCAGGCCCCGGGATTCTATTGGTTATTTGGAAGCCAGAGTGCCCTTCTCCAACTGCGTCACCGCTGGGGATCCCCCGACGACCCCAGCTGGTGTGGCCGAGTGAAAGAAGGACGCGCTGGGAGCTCACAATTTGCTGTATGAATGAATAAGGAAAGGAAGGAAGGGATTAATGAAAGGGAAGAAGAAAAGAGGGTGGGGTCACATAAAAAGACCAAAACTCCAGGATTTAGCCTCTAGGGAAAGACTTGCAACCCCAGAAAGTGCGGAGCAGGATCCAGGTCGGAGACTCGGGCTCTCAGGTTCTCGGGACAGCAAGATAGCGTGATGCAAAGATGAGGGGAGTTTTTGCATCGTTCCGAGAAGACCAGGGCAGGCCCAGCAAATTGAGGGCCCCACCCTTGGCCATCTAGCGCCGCTGAGCTTTGGGGAGATCAGTGACTCCCCAAAACCTGCAGGTCTCCCAGCCTCCTGGAACCGCGCCCCGGAACACGCCTCAAGGACTTCTGATGGGTAGGGCCCAGAGCCTTCAGCCCGTCTAGGTCCCATGAGCGGACTTCGCCCTCGCTGGAAAGGCGCCCCAGGACTGAAACAGTTGTCCGCACAGGGCCCAGGCTGTAAGGAAAGTGAGTGTAGGGAGGGGCTGGCTTGAGGCCTGCGGCCGGCGGGCCTGAGTTTTCACCGCCACCCCCCACCCCGGCCCCGAGGCCAAGTGCGTGGCTGCCCAGGTGTCCACCCTTAACACCTGCAGGGAGCTTAGGCGGCCGGCGAGGGTGTGTGTCTGTGTCAAGTGCGCGCGTCTGCCTGAGAGTGAGGGCGTGTGTCTGAGTGCCGGTGAAAGCCGACTGGGCCCCGCGTCTCTTTCGGACATGCGTTACGAGCGGCGGATCCGCGCGCCGGCCACAGACTCGGGAGCGAGCGGGCCCGGCTTGGTCCGCGAAGAGAGCATGTCTGGGGCCGCTGGGAGCAGGATGTGACCCGCACGGTCCTCAGTGCCAGGCTAACCAGTCATCCCCGGTCTGCGCCGCCTCTGCTTTCACTGGAGAGGGGCGGAGGTAGCAGTACAGTCGGTTTCCAAGGCGACATATAGACACCCTCCTGGATGACAGTAGAGGCTGAACTCGAACTCAGGACCAGAAGACCGAGCCCATAGTTCATGCTTCAGCTCAGACTTCACCCTCTCCACTCCAGCCCCTCGCCCCCGCTAAGGATCTTGTTTTGGGGTGAGAGCGCTGACACGCAGGCACACGTACCTACAGACATGGCATTTTATGAAAGTGGCCTTGAATGGGGGGCGGGAGGGTCCACTCATGTATGCTCCGTCCGCGGCGCTGTCCTCCATCCCAGGCCTCAGCCAGAGCAATGGAACCAACCCAGAGGGACCGGGGTCCGACCCAGGTGTGCAAGGGGGTGGGGCAGCGGTTCGCAGTCTCCAGCACTTCGGTCTGGTCTGTCAGTCTCTGGACCCCCAGCACCCTCCGCGGCGCCCCTCCCCTCCCCGCGCATGTTCACACGCCGCCTCTAGCCGCCGCAGCCCCGCCGAGCTAATCAGCACAACATCCACCTATCGATCGTTGGCTGGGTGCCAGGCGGGCCGGCATGGTGCCAGTGCAGACTGTGGGGCACCGGGGCGGGTAGGGCATAGCTTCGGGGGAAGGGGCACCCCTTCCCTGGCTGCACCCAGGACACCGTTCAGAAAGAGGACCCCGGTTAGTCTTGGGGTGGATCATAGCCTTGCCACCTCTGCCTGCCTGAGGTGGAAGAGACAGAGTGAGGCTGAGAGCAAAGGGGGCCCTCCCTCCTCGGCCCCACCTCCTCCTCCTTATAAAAGCGAAGAACAAAGAGGCCGCTGGGGAAGGAGGCTTTGATCTGACCCCACCTTCCCAGTTCTAGGCCAGGCACCGCCCAGACTGCCCTTGGGGCGGGGGAGGGACGCCCAGCTCTCAGGGACCCAGGCATTCTGAAACCCAGGTGCTGTCTTTCTACTACTCCTTGCTTTTGCCCCAAGGCCCTGCTTGGTGCTACCACAGCTTCCGCAGCGCCCCAAGTGGGTGGGCTACCAGAAGCACCTGTCCCCTCCCCAGCACAGGAAGCCAGCTAGGGAGGTGGTGGAGGGTGCCAAGCTCCACAGCTGCTGCTGGCATCCACCCCACACTGCCCAGAGGGTGCCTACTGAGGCCTGGCATGGATGGTCTGGGCACAGCTGGCAGGGAGGTCAGGCCAAGCCAAGCTGAGAGCAGAGGCTGCAGGGAGTCCCCGTCCCCCTCCCCCCCCCACCGCCCCCGCCGTGTCAGGGAAGGAGCCAGAGGGCAGTAGGTTGGGGAAAGCAACAAAAAGATGGGTGGTTTATTGAAGGCTTGGTCCAGACACTTATAAAAATACAAATTGGCATGAAATTCGACCTCATGGCAAGTCCGTCTTCACGGAAGACAAGTGGGTGACCCCCCGGGGAGGAAAGGTGCTGCCCCAGGGAAGAGGCCCACAGGGCACTGGGCACAGATGGCAAGCCTGGGCTTCCTGCTTTACCTGGTCCAGCAATCACCTGTCCCCAGGTCTTCGGCCTTGGCCCCCAGCAGGCTCAAGGATCCGATCCCATCAAATCCCAGTCTTCCTGGGGGATGGGATGAGAATATCAAAGCAGCTGACAGAGACCCTATGTTTGTCTTGCCTCTGTTCCAGGGTGCCCAGGGCTGTCTGCAGCTCCCCTGCAGCTCCTCTTCAGCCTGTGATGAGGAGGCCGGCACCTGGAAGGGTCACCCCAGACCCTCTGGCCTCCCCCATCACTATTCCATCTTGTCTGTCTGTCTTGGCCCTCCCAGCTCAGGTAGGGGGCAAGGGCCCTCCTCCGGGGAGTCCTGGGAGGGCTCTGGTTCCTGGGGCTGGCAGGAAGGGTCCGCTTGGCTCAGAGGACTCTCAGGAGACGCAGAATTGGGAGCAGCAGCAGCAGCAAGAGACAGAGGGGGCTGGGAGTGGCCCCCCCTTGCCACCCTGACGTGCCACTCTCTCCAGGGCTCCCAACAGGATGGGCTGACTCAGGCTCTGTGAGGGGGAGGGGGTAGCACTGATGGGTCCTCCTGCTTCAGCAGCCTCCTTCCTGCTCTCCCCATTACCTGTTCACTCCCACCCCTTTCTAAGGGGTCTCCCGAACTGGCCAATCCCTTCCCATAATCACCTCATCATCTCTAAGCCCCAACTTCCAAGTCTCCTCCCAGTTGCCATTAGAGACCACCAGTTCAGCTAAGGCTTGGACAGCCTTGCCCCTGGAGATGCCATTCCCTTTGTGTAGGGGAGGCTCCCACAGGCTAAATGGGGGGGGAAGAGGTTCCTCAGAGTTTGATGCTCCCAGATTCTTCCCACTCCTCCCCTCATTCCTGAGGGCCCCACACTAGCCAGAAGGGTTGCTCCCCTGCCCCAACCCACTCACTGTCCTCCTTGCAGCAGACAGACACCTGGAGCCTCAAGCACTGGCCAGGACTCTCCGGAGTTGGCACTGCTGGGTGGTGGGAAATCGGGATGAAGAAGTTAGCACAGGCTAGTTTGCATGCCTCAGACTGCGTTTCAAACCCTCCCAGCTTCTCTTCTCTCCAGTTCCCTGGAAAGCTTTTCCTTATTTTGGGGCCCCATCTAGGGGCCCATCTGTGACCCTACTCATGTCCTCTTTCCTGGCTCCTCTTCCTTTCCCCTCCTCTCTATTGGTTCACTCTAGATGTCCCCCTACTCGGTCCTGGACTCAGGCCCCCTGTCCGCTCCCCCCTCCTAGGCCTAGCCTTCCTTCCCAGTCCTCTCATTCCCCCACCCCTCAGGATCTCTGCCTTGACTGCTAGCAATGGCAGGTAGCCCCATTCCCCTCCCCACCTTCCCCAGGAGGCAGCCAGTGTGCCCATCTTCACTCACAGATGTAGTAGTAGGTCTCTCCAGGCAAGAATTCGAAGCCAAGGGAGAAGGGCGTGAAGCGCTGAATCTTCTCTGAGAATCGAACAGGGCCAAAGGGAGCGAAAGGCAGGGAGCACTCCCAGCGCTTGAAGGCACCCGGCCCCTCGGCCCGGCAGGCCTCATAGCCTGGCCAGTCCACCATGTATAACGCAAATGTCTCAGGGCCCTCAGGGGGCCCTGGACCCTCATAGTGTGGGCAGAAGATGTCTAGGTAATCCTTGAGGCCCAGCTCCACCACGGCGTCTCCTCGAAGCAGCCTGCAGGCATAAGGTAGGTGAGGGCGGAGGGGCTCATGGCACGGCACACCTGCGGCACGAGGGTCAGAGATACCCCTTCCCAATGGTCCCCGACAGCCAATTCCTCACCTGCTGGGGAGGGAGCAGCTTAGGAAGGCCTGAGTTCTCCAGATTGACACCTCTTGAGAGACAGAGTGCAAGAAAAGGATGAAGTAACCGATTCACAGGTTCAGAGAGGTTAAGGGACTGCAGTGCCTACAACCACATGGCCCAAATGTGAGAAGGCCACTCACCACAGCCTAGCTTTTGGGTGGGAGCTGCCACCCACCTATCTAGCCCTAGTGCCCAAGACAGGGCCTGGTGTAGCACCTGTGCTTGATAAATGTTAGGTGGATGGCTGCTGTGAAGAAGCTGGGGCACAGAGGCAAGGGGCACAGATCTGGGCCCACAGAGCAGCCACAGACTAGAGATGGAGCCTGGGAACAGTATCCTCATTAACAGGTGCATAAAGAGGAAGGCTTGCCTTTTAAGACCTCAATTCAATGCTGAAAAGAATGCCATAGTAAAAAAAAAAAAAAATGAGAGGGTGGATGGTGGGAACCTCCCTTTTTTTTTTTTTTGGCCAGAACAATCAAGTGTCATACGAAGAGGGGGGCCCCCTCCACATATCCCCCAATCTTTGGCCTCCTCAGGACTCCCTTCCACCTGCCTGGGGGAGCCAGTACAGGTGGGAAAACCTGGGGACATGCTGTCCCTCTCCAGCATCAAACAGAGCATGAATCACTCCCTCTCCCCCCCCCCCTGGCATCCCCACCATACACAGAGTCCAACTTGACTTATGGAAGGCCCCCAACTGTCTCTCTATGGGTGGTCTTAAGATCACCTGCATCTGGAGTTCTGATTAGAAATGCAGATTCCTGGGCTCAGCTCAGACCTACTGGGACACAAGCTGGGCCTTTGTACATTTTGTTCCACGGCATCCCCAGTGCCTGGAAAAGTGTCTTGCACAAGGACAGCGCTCCACAAATATTTGTGGATTGAATGAATGAGCCAGAAACCTCAGGCTTAGGGGCTAGCAACCTGCATTTTTAACAAAACCTCCAAGTGATGCAGAAGCACTGGTCTAGAACAGAGAGTGAGGAATTCAGAGCTGGAGGACAACAATAGCTCTTATCACACAGCATTGGTATTGTAATGACCTGTCCCGAAGCTTGCTGGCCCAGGGGTTCTTTGGGCTCCCAGAGGGCAGAGCCTAGGTCTTATCTCTAACCCCCAGCACCCTAGCACAGATCCCGGCACAGAGTACACACTTAATAAATGTGAGTGAACAAACGGCGTCACAGATTGTCTTAAGTGAAAATCAGAAAGAAAAACAGATGGAGAAAGCAGAGGGAGGCAGGGAGAATTGGGGAGGAGGATGGAAACAGGAAAAAATATCGACGTTCAAAGGCAGGCAGCTCAGGAGAGAGAAATAAATAATAGTTTATATCTGTGCAGCCTGCACCTCTTTCACACACATGACCTCTGTTAGTCCGCCTGACTTCCCAGGGTACTAGGCGTTATTAGCCCATTTTACAGATGAGATAACTGAGGTTAGGGAGGTCAAACGACTTGCCTAAAGGTGATTCAGCTAGAAGGGCAGGGCCGAGACTGCACAGAAATAGGACTAATAATGACGAGATGAAAGCAGAGTTACAGAATGAGATCAGGAGAAAGAGTAGCACCAAAGGGAAGGCCAAGAGAGCAGGGGAGTAACCTTCTTTCACAAGAGTAAAGCCCCCCCCCCCCCCCCCCGCCTCAAGTCCGCCGGCCCCAGCTCGGGCCGTTGGGAGGCTGGGGATCACCAAGAGAGAAGCGAGAGGGGCGGGGCTCGGAGTGCAGGCCGAGGTCTCTCGGGTGCAGGCTGCCGGCTCCGAGACCCCACCGACTGCCTTCGGGGCTGGGGTCCCCCTCTCGGCCCCCAGCGCGTGCGGGCAGGGGTGGGGGACCCCGGGCACGCCTCGCCCCTCCCTCCTCCCCCGCCGGCTCAAACAAAGGAGCCCCGGCGCGCGGCCGGGTCTAGGCGGCGCCGCGCACAGTGCGAGTGTCGGGCGCGCGCCCGGCCCGGGAGCGCGCAGGCCCGGCTCGGAGCCCGCAGGTTTCAGCCCTGCTACCTGGGGTTACTGGAGTTCCAGTAGACCTCGTGGCGGAGGCCACAGCCCCCTCGCAGAGGGGAGCTGAGGAGCGCGGCCCAGAGGACAGTCCGCAGTAGGGGCTGCAGCCGCATCGCCCCCGGGGTCTGGTCTGCTCTGGCCCGGGCGGGCCCGGCCCGTCCCGCTTCGCAGTCGCGCCGAGAAAGGTACAAAGTGCGGGGGGGTGGGGGGGACTTGCGGGGAGGGGGGTGGGGTGCTGAGACTCACAGACCACGCCCCTGGATAACTTTCCACCAATGTGGGCGCGTCTCCGCCTCTTCATTCAAAGCCAACTCTTGTTAACCTTCTGTGCGCTGTAGCGCGCGCGCCAGCTTAGGCAAGGTCTTGCTGAGGCTAGACCGCGTTTCAAGGGGGCGGCGAGGAGGGACGTATTCCACTGTCTAGGAGTTGTTTTAGGGAGGTCGTGTCTTTCGTGTCTGTATTGGTACAGGGTAGAAAGCCTTATTAAATCTTTGGAAGATTTAAATATGGGCCCACGCCTTTTGCCCAGAAAGAGGCAAGTGAGGCACGGGAGAGGATCCACGAATTTGTCCAGCCATCTTAGGCACCATTGCTCCTTTTTCTTTGCACATCTAGGGATATAGCGAGGGGAAGGGACAAATCACCTCCTGGGACCACCCCCTCACCCCAACCCCCCTTTACAGAACCTCAGATGGCGAGCTCGATGTCCACCTTGGGGTTGGGCCCTGTCCCTTTCCGCCCCATACCTTCGTTCTGGGCGAACGAAGGCCATAGTCTCAAAGACGAAGTAATGAGGTGGTTGCGGCCCATACAAAGCACTTCTGTTCCCGAACCCTCAGGTGGGGTGGGGGAGGGGAGAAGCAGGTGCGCGGCCTTGGAATCGTGGGAGCCGCCGCCGCGCCCCGCCCCGGCTCCGGGGCTCTGAGAACGCCAGCCAGTTCCGTTTTTCCCAGCCGCTGGTCAGAGGGTGGGGACAGCGAGTCCAACAGCTTGGCCAGTTTGTCGATGGTCGCCGCCAAGGGGCCGCGCAGCGTTGGGGGCGAGAACTTGGCTACTGGGGGTGGCAGAGGGCGTACAGCGCCCTTTGTGGTACTGGATTGTGCAGAAGGTCATCCCAGACTGGGCAGAAACAAGCCGCGTGCATCCCAGGGACACCCTCTGACCCAACCTGGGGCTCTCGCCCTCCCTATCCTGTCTTCATCTGAGGAGCAGCGTCTCCTGGCGGCCAGATCTGGAATCGCGACAGGGGAGACGCTCCTTCCCTAAGCAGACAAACTTCGAGGCACGCTCCCAAGACCTCACTTTTATTGCAGTTCTGCAGAGACAGGCTGTGCGCACCTCCCTCAGCTCCGTCCAGCTCCCAGACACTCCCCAACCCCAAGATGCCACTGCGTGGGCGGGTCCCCAGGGTGCTGCTCGACAGCAAGTGGAGGTGCCCGGTGTCAGTGTTTTAAGACTCCTGTTCCGTAGTGTCCAGGCCCCAGCTCCTTCGGTCACCGCAGGGGACTCCAGGGGTCTGCCTGTTGAAGTCCTAAGTCCAGGTTGGAGGCAGCGGAACCTCAGGAGAGGTCAGAGGTAGAGCGAGGACACTGCTGGGGGCGGCGGCGCAGGCCTGGGGTGTGGGAGGCCGAGAAAAAAGGTCAGAGGTCCCCCCAGACCACTCGCCCCACGAGCCCATCCTCAGCGCCCCTCCTCCCCTACCTGGAGGGTACCACTGGGGGCGGGATTCCAGCTCCAGAGTCAGGCAGGTCAGCCGAAGGGTGCTGGCCCGGAGGGTCAGTAGGCAGTGGTTTTCTCGGGGGTGGAGGCTTGGTGGGCCCCTGAGACTGAGAGAGAGAAGGCAGGAGGCCAGCTTGGGAGGGGGTATCATGTTGCCCACCTCCCACACACTGGTGCTGGGGAACACCAGCTTGAGGGGCGGCACCAGAGGACACCTTTGTCTGCAAACAAACCTGTCACCATTAAAGATGCCACTGGGGTATGTGCCCTTAGTCACAGGGGGCATCTTACTACCAGCACCACTGCCAAGGCTACCAGCACCACAGCCCTGGGTGGGGGGAGAGGCTGTGCCCTTCTCTCCCCCCACTGTTACCTTCGGGTACCTCACCACCGGGTCAGCGGGCAGAGGGCGGGTGGGGGGATTGGGTCGGTCAGCCAGCTCAGCCTGAACAGAGAGAGGGGCAGTGACTGTGAGAGAACAGCCAGGAGCAGTGGGCATGCAGTGGGCCTCCCGAGGGGTTCAGGTCAACATGCAAAGTCAGCCAGGGGGCAGGAGAGAACGGGGGCATGTGCAATGGGGCTTGAGTGCATGCCAGTAGATGCCTTAGGGGAGAAAGGTGTGGGTCACCTGTGGTGTCCCTGGCAGACTGCAGTCCCACCACTGACCACCAGATGGTGGTAGAAACCAAGGCAGGAGGCTCACCCTTTGCTACTTCTGGGGAGTGTCTGAAGGCTGAGGGGCACCCTGGTCCCCTAGTGAAAAGCGCCACTGGCAGGGAACAGGGGGGAGAACTGCAGTTGGGCACCAAGCCTCCCACCTGCCCTGGGCCAGGGTAGGGGCTGGCCCAGATTTACCTGGAGTCTCTTGGGCACAGGGTCAGGAGGCAGCGGCCTGGAGGGAGGGGCCGGGAAGCCAAGAGCACTAGCCTGCTGAAAGAGCAGGAGGAGCGGACAGGCAGAGTGGGGACGGGGGGGGGGGGGGGGGGGGGGGGAGGGAGCGGAGAGACAGATGTGGGCAGAGAGGTGTTAGTGCTCAGGGATGGGCAGCCAGGGCCCCGGGGGGCAGTGGGGCTGTGCATGCGGTTATTCAGTTTCATGCAGAGGGGGTGACAAGTGGTGGAGTGGGCGTGCAGACCACCTCCACATACACACTTCTGTCATCAGATCCAGAGGGCTCAGGGCAGGGGCACTCACCAGCCCTTCTACACATGGCGACCAGGGCCTCATCAGGTCCTGGCACACTGAAGGCCACTCTGAGCACCACCCCCTCATGCCCTCCAGGGGACATCACTGCTGGGAGCACAGGTAGACCCACCTTTCAAAGCCACTGGCTAGGCCAGCGCAAAGAGCACAGCACTCCCTCCTCTAGGTGACTGCCCCTCCCCAGTCCAGGCTGGACCCTGCTTCTCAGCCTGCAGCCAGGGGACGGGAGGGGAGGGCTGGCCCTGACTCCTCTGACTGACTCTTGGGCAATGCAAGTCTTTCTCTGAGTCTAGAGCCTTCAATACCCGCCCCCCACCAGGGCCCAAGCTGGATGCCTGGCCAGGACTGGGCCCTCTCTCCTCTGGCATGCAGACTTACCTTGGCACCTGGCATCAGCAGAGCCCTCTGCGGGGGTCCTGGGCGTTCGGGGGGACCAGACTGGGCTGCCCTGAACATGGAGAAAGGCAAGGAGAGAGAGGGCCCAGCCTCAGACCCTGTTTTCCACCCATTTGCAGCCTTTGAGTGGGGTTAACCCTTTGTGGCCCCTTGGAGCACAGTGTAGGCCAAATCAGAAGTGGGAAGGGGAAGCTCATCAGCCTGAGAGAGGGCCCCACTTCAGCACTGGGGCTCCTGGAGAGAAATGATCCTAGCACCCCAGCTTCCCCACTTGGGTCTACATGTGAGGTGAAGGGTTACGGGGCACCTGTAGGGAAGGGAGATGTGTGTGGGGTGTGGTCTGGGGGGCTTGGGTTCAGAATCAGGTGTCAGGGGCTGCCCAAGGGCGGGGGTGGGGCTCCAGAGCTGTTGTCCTTAACAGAGATGTGGAGAAAGCTAGTAGTGGGGAGGCTGGTACCTGTATTGGCAGCTGGGTCCCTTAAGCTGGCAGAGTCTCTGGCGCAGGCGGGCACGGTGCCAGTAGCTGGCACCAAGCAGCACCAGGACCAGCAACAACAGGAGGCTGAGGGGCAGCCCTGTGGTCAGGGAGCTGGTTGCTGTGGGTGAAGGCAGGTTTGAAGGTGGGCAGGGCTAAGAACTCTACACCCAGGAAGAGGTGGGGGGGCAGGGAGGTCAGGTGATCAGAGAAGGTGAAGGGGTCAGGGGTCACACAGAGTCAGGGAATCAGCAGCGAAGGGGTCAGAAAAAGAGGGGCAGTGAAGGATGCCGTCTCAGCTGCCCCTGTCCCCCACCTCATGCTACCTCTGATGTGGGTGGTGCAGTCTGGGGGCGCCCAACCCTCCTCACAGTGGCAGCGTCTGTTGCTGTCGCAGACCTAGGAGGTACAGGTTGAACAGTGAGGAGCTGTGCCCTCTGGGGCCGTGTTTCCCTGTCCCCAGCTTTTCAAGATCTCAGATGTCCGCAACTGGAAGGCGTGCTGAGAATGGTAGTGTGGAGGGCGCCAGCGTTCTGGAGAGAGAGACTCTTTATCTGGGCCAGAGAAAATTAGATTGAACTCACATTGTGAGTGCCTTCTATCTGCCAGGCACTGTGCTAGAAGCTTCCATACTCATCTCATGTGCCCCCAGGAAGTGGGTACTATTATTATGCCCGTTAGTTAGAGGAGGAAGCTGAGCTCAGAGAGGTTAACAACCTGCCCTGGATCCAACAGTTAAGATGTGGTAGAGCACGGATTAGAACCCAGGTGTGTCTGTTTCCAAAGCCCACCATTCTCTTCCTTCCCAGAGGCTCCCTGCTCCCCTTTCATCTCCCCCCATGCCAACTCACCCCATGCCCGTGGCATTTGCTTTGACATTCCTGTGTTCCCAGGATCTCCACCGGTTGGCATTGATGGTCGATGCACACCTGCCCGATGGCGAGAGAAGAGCAAAGATCACCTTCTCAGGAGCTTTACTGGCACTGGGAGGCCAACACAAACGAAGCCCACCCCGCTTTTACAGATGGGGAAACCAAGGCTCAGAGGGTAACGGGACTCTGCTCCATCTGAAGTGAGAATCTGAACTCCCCCCGGAGCCTGCACCTTCTTCACCGGTGGCTAGTGAGGCCTGGGCGCTGCCTGCAGCAGTCCAGATATCCCTCCCCACCTGGTGCTGCCCGCCTAGGCTGCTCACCAGGCCGGGGCCACAGGCTGTGCCAGGCAGAGTCATCAGGGGCTGGGCCACGTCGTTGCCCAGGTCCAGGTGTACCCAGCTGCAGTTCAGCTGGGTCCCGTTGGCTTCCAGCATCTCCCAGTGAAGATCCCGGGCTGAGCCCAGCAGAGGCTGGGCCCTCCCTCCCTGGCACTGGAGCTGCCCACAAATGGCATCTCTGGGGTTAGGGAGGAGGTGTAGGGTCAGTGGGGGCGAAGCCAAGACTCCCACAAACCCAGAGGAGGAGCCAGGTTCCCTCACTTACCTAGGGGCACAGGACACATAGCTGCCATCAGGGCTGCGCCCACAGCTCCCAAAGGCGTCCCCCCGAGTGTTGGCAGTAAGGAGGCAAAGTGGCGCGGCGGGCTGGGCCCCAGGCCCCCAGAGAGCCTGGCACTGCTGGGCATAGGAGGTACAGCGTCCTTGCATGCACACAGCCTGTCCACCAGCACACGGCTCACCGTCCCCCAGGCTGACATCAGGGGGGCACTGGGAGCTGTCTCCTGGGCAGAACTCGGGCAAGTCGCAGTCACCTCTGGTAGAGCGGCACTGCCAGCCGGCCGGGCGCAGCTGTGGAGGGTGGGTAAGCATCAATGTGGGTGCTGGGCAAATCCAGCCAGGCCCTGGGAGTCAGAATGACCTTTTCCACACTGGCCCCTGGCAGGTGGGCTCTGGGCAGCCAGTCCAGTCTGTGCCCACCTGGCAATTTTGACAACAGAGTCCATCGGACGCGCACTGTGCCCCTGGCCTCAGCTGGCAGGTGAAGTAATCACAGCAAGGATCAGTGCAGTCCTATGGGCAAGGGCACAGAGGGGCCGAGCGTCAGAGCAGGCTGGGCCTGAGAGCATGCCCTAACCCCCTCCCAGAGCCTGAACCCAAAAGGATGCACACAGCAAATGAAGACCAGAGCCCAACAATCTATGTGCAGTCCCCGCAGACAGGGAGGTGGGGAGAGGGGTTCCTGAGGCTTGGAGACGGCTCATGAGCCAGGGTGAGGGCACAGAAGTGAGTGGGGCAAGGCTCTGGGTGAGGGGCTCACATCTGGGAAGCCACAGTCACACTGCTCGCCGGGCTCCACCAACATATTTCCGCAGACACTGGCCATAGAGGGCAGACCGGAGAGCCGTTCAAAGAGGCAGCTGCCCATTCCACCCAGGAGGGCTTTTTCCAGGGCCTGTCGGCTGCAGTTGCTGAAGTTCAGGCCTGGCAGGAAGCTGGCGATGGCGGCAAGGAAGGTTGGGGCTGCGGACGGCTCCCTGCCCCCTGCCCCCTGCCCTCTCCACCCTGCAGTTACTCACTCTGTCGAGGCCTCCATGATGCAGCTCTTGGCTGGGGCTGGACCTGGACAGGGGCAGCTATTCCCAGGTGAGTCATGGCCCAGGCCTAGGCTGTGGCCCAACTCGTGGGCTATTGAGGAGGCGACTCCCAGGATGCTTGTGGAGTGGTCCTGTCATTGGGGAGGGGATACCCCAGGTCCAGCACCAGCCTGACTGCTCCTCTTCTCTCCTCATCTGACCTCTTGGGCACTGAGCAAGCACCGCCTCCCTCCTTAAGTGCTTCTAAAGTAGGAGAAGAGCCCAGGCCTGGGTGGCAGGAAACCCGGGTTCTAGCTCACCTCTGTTACCCCTCTCTAGCTATATGGCCCTGGGCGAGCACCTTTGTTCTTTGGGCCTCAGCTACGTCCTCCGCCCCCAAGAAATGGGAAGAGCTCATAGGTGAAGACACGAATGGGCGGGCCACAGGCGGAGGGTATCCTGACAGCAGAGGCCACGTCATGCACCCCGGCCCTCTATACCCTCAGCTTTGGGGTTGGTAACTTTGCTGGGGGTTTCAGTGAATACATGGTACCACATTTGGGAGGAGCTGAACGGGGGGAATGGGGAGGAGACGTGGAACTAGCTCACCATGTTCACACCTCCTGAGAATTCAGGAGAACAGATGGAGTTCTGAATGGCCATGCCCACCATGGGCCCAGAGAATGAAGTGGCACTGCGGGATTGAGAGGGCGAAGGTTAGGGCCCAAAGCCAAGGTTGCCAGAGCTTCAGGGCCTCAGGTAGGGAGCTGGGATGTGAAATTTGCCAGGCCGGGGCAGGGCCGGAGCAGAGCTGGGCCCCGCTGGCTGAGCCTGGTGGGTCTTACGTCACCAGCTGGGCACTGTCGTGGGGCAACCGAGGCAGCAGGTCTGTCCGGCGCCAGCGGAGGAAGCTGTCTAGTGTGAGACCTGGGTCCTGGCTTATCTCTATCAGGTCACGCTGGGTCCAGGCCTCCAGGCCCACGAGCGCCACCCGGACATTCAGAGGCCTGAAGAACTGAAAGAGAAGTGGGGCTCAGGAGAGGAGTTCCCATGGTCGGGGGCCATAAGGATGCTGCTGGGTCCCATACTCACTGTGTCCAGGAGGAGGGCCACTTCCAGGGTGCGGTTCAGCAGGCTCTGGAAGTCCCGGTACCTCTGGACCTGTGGGTCAAGAGAGGTGACCGTGAAAGGCAGCAGGGCAGGCAGAGGTCGGGGGAGGACTTGCAGGGGTCAGCAGGCTCACCTCGGAATGGTCAACCACAATCACCAGCTCAACAATCTTGGTCTCTGTCACCACGTCCCGCCTCCACTGTGGACAAGAGGAAGGCGCATCAGGCACACCCACCACAACCCACCAGCAGCCGCGTAGGGCTGACCAGGCTGTGTCCACAACCACTCTGTGTGGTCAGACAAGAGAGTGAAGAGCCCATTTTACAGAGAACCTGAGAGGCCAGGGACTTGCCCAAGATAGACAAAGAAGAGGTTTAGAAGCTGAGAGTAGGGCCCTGCTCTTCTGGCTTCAAATTCAGTGCTTTTTCCCAATTAAAAAAAAATAACAGCCAACACCATCAAATACTTAACGTATGCCAGGCAGAGTTCTAAGCATTTACATATATATATGTATGTATATAGATTTATTTAATCTTCACAGTAATCCTATAAGGTAAGTAGTTTTATTATCCCCATTGAATAAATTAGGAAATTGAATGCTTATTGCTTTATGATCAGTAACTATGTATTTGCTATATCCCAGTGAGAGCTCTCTGCATTTGGATCATAAGACAGATGAGGAGTTTGAGTCAAGTACCTGCATCCAAACCCTGGATATACCATTTATTAGTTGAATGGCCTTGGCCAAGTCACTTAACCTCTCTGAGCCACTTTTCTCACTAAAACAGAGCTACAGATAGCACCTACCTCCCAGGGTTGCTGGGATCAGTAAAGGAGATAATGTTCACAAAGTGCCCGGTACTGGGAAGTTGCTCCATTAGCAGGAGCAGTTGTTACTGTGAACAAATAGCTCTGAGGGCCCGGGGGCCAGCCCTGGGGACAACAGAAGCCCAGCCCTCCTGCCATTCATCCTCACCCGGAGAAGGTGACGCTGTCCCAGGGGGTGCTCTGGTGGAGCCTGAGTGGGCACAGATGCAGGCCAGCTCAGGGCACAAGTGTGGCCTGCCAGGAGGAGGTCTTGGAGCCGGGAGATAACAGGGGGACCCTGGAGGTCCCCAGGTCCCAGCTCCAGGGAGTAGCTTCTCTCTGGGGACAGGATCACCAAGCCCCTATGCAAAGATGCAGGAAGTCAGAAAACTTTTCAGCTCCATGCCTCGTTTACGCTCACTCTCTCCACCTTCGTGGAATTGACCCCTTGTACCTGAGCCCGGAGCAGGTGCAGACAGAGACCCAGGAGTCGGCGTGGCCCTGCACTTTTCCATGGTAGCAGCAGTTCTCCTACAGCAGAGAAACATGAGTGCCAACTGGAAGACCAGGCCAAGGTTTGAGCCCAGGAGGCTAGCCTGTGGGTGAGGATAGGCAGTGTCCTCCCATTCTCCAAGGACGGCACCTTCCAGTCGCCCCTTTCCTTCTTCCCTCGGGCCAGAAACAGGGCACAAGATGACCTGACTCACCAGAGTGTGTCCCTCACTGACCACCCGGGTGCCATCAGGCTGGTACCACACCAGGGTTGGATGGCCTGAGACTAGCTCCCTGTGGAATGAAGAAGAAGGAGGGCAGTGCTCCCAGGGTGGTGCAGTCACAGCCTGAGACCTGGAGGTGGTAGAGGGGTGGCTGGGGGCTGGGCAATCCCTGCAAGCTTCCTGCTTCCCCTGGAGACGGCAGAGTATGGCGGTTGGGCCACAAACGCTGTCAGGCTATCTGGGTTCCAATCTAGTTTTCACCACCCACTAGCTGTGTGACCTTGGGAGAGTTATTTAACCTCTCTGTGCCTTGACTTCTTCATCTATGAGGCCGATAATAATACATCATAGTATCTACCTTATAGAGTTGTTATGAGGATTTAATGAGTTCAAGCTCTTAGTACCTGGTACATCGTGGATGCTATATAAGTTGTTAGCCATGTTATTGTTAATGTTACCACTATCATTATTACCTATTCTGTAGCAGCTCCAGGATATGACTCTCACCATCCAACTCCAATTTGATCCGCAAAGCCTCAGGCAGACTGGTCTGTGGGCACCAGAGGGCATGTCACCTCCCTGGCCCTGTCTGAAACTCCTATCTTCTCTAACCAGAAAACCTCAGGCCCTTAGGAGAGTACCAATGATTAGATCATTGGTGGGGGGATCCTGAGGGAGGGGCCAGGAAGCCCTGCCTGGCCTGGGGTATTGTTCTGGGGGGTTGTGTGGGGAGGTCAAGGAAGGTATCCGAGCCGCCCCTTCTCGGCTTCCTGCCCAGAGAGGAAGCATCATGGAGGACCCAGTGCAGGCCCCAGCCCTTCCTCTGACTCAGCTTTAGAATTGGGAGGGGAGGGTGTTTGGTGAGGCCCTGACCCTCTCCAAGTCTCCCCACTGAAAAAGCTGACAACATGAGACCAAGAAAGCAAGTTTGGCCTCAGAATTTCCCAGTGGAGATGGAAGGGTTGGGTGGGGCTGAGGCAGACAGATGTGTGTGCAGTGGGGAGAGCGAGATAAGTGAAGCCAGGTGCTGGGGTGCGGAGGGAGAGGCAGCCAGACCTGGGATGGCCATGCTACAGTGACGTCCATTCGCCCACTCCTCAGCCAGTCTTTGCCTGGAGACACCTGATTATTCAGGGTGGTGGGTGGTGCGGGTGTATTTCTTTATTCGAGGGGAGAGAGAGGCTCACCTGAAGTACCTCTGCTAGGCTGAGCGTGAGGTTGTCCTGAAGGATCTGGGGCTCCGAAGACCCATTCAGGGCCCTCTCTGGCCTTGCCTGCTTCTCCTCAGTGCCACCTGCAGGGTTCCCAGGACACCCCAAGAGAGTGCTGAGAGAATCAGCACCACGGCTGGGGGTGGCTGGTGCCCTCTGACCCACCTGGCTCCCAGCACATCAAGGCCCTTCTCTGCTTGAAGGACCCTTGCATTGCATGCTGGGACTTAAAGAATACTAGAGGGAGGGGGCGGGGGCTTCTCTCCAATTTTTCCCTTTCATCCCACCAACCCATCCACAAGTCCCCAAAGAAAGAAGTTCAGTTTGCCCAGTCTGTGGCCCCCCCTGTCCCCCTCAGGCCCATCCCAGGTTCTCACAGGGACCCTCCGCCTGTTCCTACCCGCTCCCAACCACCTCCGCCCAGGAACGCCCCCTCTCAGGACTGGGCGAAGACTTGTGGCCCTGTGCCCACTCACCCTCCCTTTCCTCACATCAGAGATGCCGGGAACGCCCATTTCTGGGTGAACATTGCAAACACCCCCTCCCTAAATACCCCTCATGCCCAGTTAGGCACACCCGCTCCCCACAGCCTCCGCTTCCTCCCGGAGTCCGCCCCCCATCCCCACAATGGCCCTCTCTCCTCCGGACACTCCACCCCCGCCTGCCCTCTCGGCCCCCAGCCCAAGACAGCAGCGGGAAGTGAAAGTTCCAAGGAGGAGTTGGTGTCCCAGCCTCTTTCCTGGCCAATTCTCCCCACTCCTGGCTCCTCCCGGGCCCCCTCCCGTTCAGCCAGCTTTCTGGTGGCATCAGCACCAGGGTGAGGGGTGCCTGGCCGCTCAGGTCTGGGATGGGGGCCAGGAAGTATCCTCTTCGCCAAACCCTAGGAGACGTGCCTACTCGGCGCCCTGGCACCGGGTGGAACCGTCAGCTAGGCCCCAGAGGAGCGAAGACATCAGTCCTGGGGAGCAGAGACCCTCTACCGCGATCCTGAGGGGGCGCTGGGCCAGGCCCTGCGGTGCCTGGTCCCGGAGCCTGAAAGTGTCCGCGGGGACTGCGCAGAGGATGACAGAGTAGGGGGCGCCGGCATCCCTCCTCCTTCCCTTCCCACTCCATCGCCCAGTCTCTGGGCCCTCGGCCCAGGACAGCCGACCAGGGCGGGCTGCACTCTGGTTGGGGTCTCCGGCCGACCCCAGGACCCCAGTGCTTCCCGACTTCCTTGCGCGTCCTCCCAGTCCGCCCCCCGGCCCACTGCTGGCAGGGTACTCACCTATATCTGGGAGCGGCCGGGAGGGCAGAGGGCTGCCCGCCCCCAGGAGCCCCAGGGCCCAGAGCAGCGCCAGCCGCATGGCAGCGGCGCCCGGGGTCGGGCGAGGGCAGCAGGTGCTGGGCGGAGTGCCGAGGAGCCGCGGCTGCTGGGTCTGCTTCGCTCACCTAGCGGCTCGGCGCAGCCACCAGGCCCCGCCCCGCCCCCTCCCACCCCCCCAGAGCCAGGCTCCGCCCTCGGAAGGCCCCGCCCCCACAGCGCGCCGGGTCCCAAAGAGGCGTGGACCTAGCCCATGACTCCGACTCCCGCACGGCCAGCGCTGGTCTGCACAGGGCTTCCCGGCTACTGTGCAAAATAGGAGCCGAGGCCCGGTCCGACCGCCTTGGGAGCCGCGCCTCCACCCGGCCCTGGGTCCCGACGCCTTTCTAGCAGCTTCACTGCCCTCTGGCCTCAAGTCAGCCGCCCCGCTCTGTCGGATCAGGCGGGCCGGTTCTCCCGATTGCCCGGCTCACCCTCCCGTACCGGACCCCCGCGAAGCGCGGGCAGCAGGCGTGTACAAAGCATTTTATTAAACAGGAAGGAGCGGGTGGGAGAGCCAGCAGGACGCCTCTTCACTCCGCGTAGTTAGCATCGTCGTTGCTGTCGCTGTAGGCGGAGGAGGAGAGCTCCTCGCGGGGTGTGCAGACCGGGCACCGCTGCCGCATGTCGTTCCAGCACGACCGGCAGTACACTGCCTCGCAATCCGGCGTAGGGCACACGTAGGACTCGGGCGTCTCGGGTGCCTGGCACACCACGCATCGCCTGCGCAGCCAGGGGCGCAAGAGGGGCAGGCAGCGGCGGTGCAGGATGTCCGCCAGGTGGCGGCGCTGTTGGGAGGCAAGGGGGGTTTAGAGCCTGTTAGCGCTTCTTGTCTGAAGTCTCAAGGCCTGACTATGCCCACATGTTGGAGAAAGCTAGATTGGGCAAAGACCCCTGGAGGGCGAGGGTGCTATGCAAGTGGGTCCTAGAGAGGCTCCCTCACTCCGTGATGGAGAGTGGGAGGATGAAGCCTCGATTCTCTCCCAGCCAGTAACAGCAACTACCAGCATCACGTTACCATAAATCGCCTTATTTGATTCTCACCGTGGGGCTGAGAAGTGAGTAGGACAGATAAGACTATCACTATTGTGTTCTCCCCCCACTTTACAGATGAGAAAGATGAATCTCATAAATGTTAAGTGACTTCCCCAAAGGCACAGACTGAACAATCAAACCTGCCTGGACGCAGGTACCCTGATTCCAAATCACAAGCCTGGCTCATTATGCTCTCTCGCTCTCCCACCCTCTCTCCGCACAATTGCCAGGAATTCTCAGGCCACCTTACCAGATGCTCTTTGCTCAAGAAACTCCAGGGGGCACTTCCCTGGTGGTCCAGTGGTTAAGACTCCGCGCTTCTGGTGCAGGGGGCCCAGGTTTGATCTCTGGTCAGGGAACTAGATCCCACATGCCACAACTAAGAGCCTGCGTGCTGCAACTAAAAGATCCCGCATGCCGCAAAGAAAATCCCACAGGCAGCAATGGGGATTCCGCGTGCCGCAACTAAGACCCAGAGCAGCAGCCAAATAAATAAATAAATATTTAAAAAAAAAAAAAAAAGGAACTCCAGGGGTTGGGACTTCCCTGGTGGTCCAGTGGCTAAGACTCCATGCTCCCAATGCAGGGGGCCCAGGTTCAATCCCTGGTCAGGGAATTAGATCCCACATGCCGCAACTAAAGATCCTGCATGCTGCAACGAAGATCCTGTGTGCCTCAACTAAGAGCCATTTATTTATTTGGTGCAGCCAAATAAATAAATGAATATTAAAAAATAAAAAAGAAAGAAAGAAGCTCCAGGGGCTCCACTGCCTGCCAAACAAAGGCAGAACTCCTGGGCTTGGCCTTCTGAGCCTTCCACAGTCTGGTCTCTTTCTAGCCTCTGCTCCAACTTACCCCTCCCTGAAATTTGCATCTTCTGTGCCACTTTCTCCTTAGACTAGCTCTGGCACTTGGCATTCCCTTTGGACTCTGAGTCTTTGCACATTCTGTTCCCTTAGCTTGGAATGAATGCTCTTCACATTTCCATCTACCCATCAAAATCCAGTTAACTCCATGATCTGGTCGTGGAATCATAGTATGTTCATTTTCAGTGAGTTTCTTAGGAGGCTGGATCAAGATGGTGGAATAGAAGGACATGGAGCTCACCTCCTCCTGTAATATGTTCATTTTTTCATCAGACATTCATTCAGCCCCTACTGTGTGTCATGGGAGTTGGGGGATCTAGGCACTGGAGGAAAAAGTTAAGCAAACACAGTCTCTCACTTTTATGAGCTTTGTTAGGGCTGATTAAATAAGAGTGACTGCCACTTGTTTTTTAAATAGTATTGGGCACTGTACCGAGAAACTGTAAGTAAATTAACTCAATTCAAACAATAACCATGTAAGGCAGATATTGTTATCATCATCTCTTTTTCAGGCAAGAAAACTGATGCTTGGAGAGGTGATCACTTGCCTAGGATCACACAGTGACAACTAACACGCGTACAGAATTTGCTATGTGCCTGCACCGTGACAGTGAAACTCATTTAATCCTTACTACAACTAGATGGAGTAGTTAACTCCATTTTACAGAAGGGAAAGACCAAGGCTCAGCATTTATGTGTGTTCAAGATCACACAATTGTCATAGTAATAAGGGGAGGAGCCAGGATTCAAACCCAGACTCTCTGGCACCAGAGCCCCACACCTGACCACCACTCTATTACTGATCTCTAGTGAGCAGGCCTTACAGATCTGTCCAAACTTCCCATTCTTCAGAGGAAAAACTGAGGTCCAGTGAAGACCATGGCCAAGGTCACACAGCTTAATGAGGGAGTGTGGACTGGAGCCTGCTTCTTCCCACGGTGTGCTCTTTCTGTATACTGCGTGCCCCTTCATGAAGCCTCCCTGATCCCCAGCCCACCTGCTTCCCCTCATCCACCAATCTCCCACCCCACCCACCGATGGGACTGCACTGAGGTTCTGGTCTGAAGCCCTCTCAGAAGAACCTGTGGCTTTGTCTTGGGTCCCTTGTTTCTGATGAACCCCTCTTGCTCTCCTTTGACCTGATGGTATCAAATCTGATTCCCCTTTTCTGCCTGCTTCCCAATGGTCCACTTAGGATCTCAGGCTGGGCTGAATCCTGGGGCACAGAGATGGACACAGCCTTGACCTCCAGGAGCTGGATGACCAGGGCCCTTGGCATGCATTCCATAAGAACTCACTGAGCATCAGTAGGCCTGGGGCCTTGGTGGGGGCTGGGTGGACTGAGGGGAGATGCCTGTCCCCCTCAGTTCTCAGACCCAGCCAGGGGCACAGGCCTGGACTTACAGGAGCCCTCTGCTGTCGTGCCCGTCTCACGATGGTGGCCCTCCTCAGTTGGGTGAAGGCTGCTCTCTTCCTCAGGAGATCGTTGTAGAGGAAAAGGATCCGCTTCTTCTCACGCTGGGGCCAGGGAGACAGTACAGAGGAGGAAGACATTCCCCAAAGATGGGGCTTGTGGGGAGCTGGGCTCAGGCTGGTGTGTTTGTGTATGCAGGGGTGGAGAGGGCAGGGTGAGGCGCACCTTGGGGAAGTAGAAGGCTACGATGACCCTCCGGAGCCGGTAGCTGAAAGCTTGGAGCAGGCAGAGACACACTAGCAGGCCGCTTGGTAGTGCAGCCCTCAAATAGGCCCTGGTACTCAGGAGCACGGGCTGGGGCAGGCAGGCTGGCAGAGGAGGCAGGCGTGTCAGGGATCTGGCCAGGCCCGGCCGCGGCTCTGGGTTGAATTCCCCATGCCAGTGGGGTGTGGGTTAAATCTCTGATTACCCTGTTCTCCTCCTGCCTGCCCCTCACCCTGCAGAGCTGTGCTGTCGGACTATAGCCACTAGGCCCATGAGGCTATTTGCTCAACTTGGCACAGATGTAGAAATTTTCCATCACGGCAGAAAGTTCTGTTAAACAGCACTGCTCCAGAGGGCTGGGACCATCTGGCCCCAAAGCCCCAGCCCTCAGACTCCTCTGACCCAAGTCTGTCATCCTCCAAATCTTCAAGCCTGACCTGATGTTCCCTAGTTTAATTTCTCCAATGCAAGCACGCCAACCCCCATCTTGCCACAGCCAAGGCCCAGTCCCCCAACTCTTTGTCTTGGAAAGACCCTGGCCCTCCCAGCCCTCAATTCCTCTGATCCAAACTTTCAGCATCACTCACGCATGTTGTTGGATTCCACCACCGTCTCCGAGGAGGTGTTCAGGGCTCCGATGGTATTCCGAAGAAGCCGGGCAAGCATGGAGTCTCCCCCGACTTTCACCTCCAGTTTATGACTGCCTGAAGCCAGGATAGGGAACGTGGTGTGTGTGGGGCGGGGAGTCAGGAAAGAGTTGGAGTTAAGGGGATGGGGCAGGTTGGGGACTGGATGTAGGGGAGAGGTCAAGGCATACAAATACTTCTCAACTGCACGGGACTTTCCATCCCTTCACTGAGTACTAATTCCTCCTTTTGGTAGATATAAAGGGGGGTGGAAACAGAGGGCCCCAGTGATAGCTGTCAGGTTGCAGGGTTGATATTTGACCCTAAGGAGGACAGGGAGGGGCCGAGATGCAGAAGGAGGTGACGAAATTGGAAGAATTAGGGAGGGGTGTGTGCACAAGGGTGGGAGTTCTCCAAGGGGGTGTCTCTTGGGCCTGGAGCCTGGAGTGGGGACTGGGCTCACTGCGGAAGGAGTACTGCACAAAGGAGTGGTGGCGGATGGTGTCGAAGATGGAGTAGAGAGCCCAGTCCAGGCCACACAGCAGTAGTAGCAGCAGCAGCACGGGCAGTGTCTCCATGAGCTCCTTCATCTGCCAAGGGAGCAGGAGGGTCAGAGCTGGGTAGCGCCTTTGGCCCTGGCATGGAGTCCCCTCTGACGCCTTTGCCCTCCCTCCTGCAGATCCCGCCTCTAGTAGGATCCAGGGGCCTCCCCTTCGTGCCATCCTCACCACATTTCTCATTTCTGTGGCCTGGATAGTGGGGTCCCAGGGGAAGATGACGGTTTTCTTCTCAGCGCTGCGGAGTGGCAGCAGAGTCCGCTTGCCCTGGGAAAAACGTCCACATGGTGAGAGCACTGAGCGCCCTCTCCCTTTCCCCTCTGCCCTCCTGGAGCGTGAAGCCACACAGGGCACAGAGCAGGGCACCCTTGGGTAGGGCTGTGCCCACTCACCAGCTTCTTCCTGCGTTCATCGATCTGACAGAAGTAGGTGCTGATGTAGATGTTGTCGAAGCGGATGTCCCCGTTATAGCTGTCCACATAGGAGAAGCACCTGTGGACGAGGGTGTCTCCATCGCCTCCAGGTTCACCCACCCCCAACCATGGGCTTCCCTGACGCACAGTCAGCTGGCCACCCAGCATGCACCGAGCACCACCTGCGTCCTAGAAGAAGGCTCTGCCCTGCCCTCCAGCAGTCCACGGTCCAGTGAAAGACATGCACATACACACGGATGAGACATAACAGAGGTGAGGAGGGGAGGGAGCGTCGTGTAAGTGCATGCGTGTGCCTGGGAGGTAGGGGAAGGTTTCCCAGGCATGGAACTTCCAGGATGAATATCAGGCAGAAGAAACAGCAGGAGCAAAGGCACGGAGACAAGGAAACCCCTCGAGGTTGAAGAAATCACCTGATCCATTGACTCCCACGTTCACCTCTCAAGTCCCTGCCTCTTGGCCGAGCCCTCAAAACATCTCTCGGAGGTCACTTCAAGCAAAACTCGTCTCAAGCATCATTTCCCTTCTCCTCTGACACACCCTTGCGTGTGGCGATGTTTTCCGTGTGTGCGTGTGTGTGCCCGTGCAAATGTAACTCTCCTCTGTGTATCTCCCAAAGTCCCACATAATGACTCAGTTTCCTGAGGAAAAAATGTTAATTGTTGGAAATGTGTTTAAAACTGTATAAGTACATTAAATAAGCTCTGTAAACCGTGAAACATAAGTTCCAATGCTGTTGGTTCTGGGACCCTGTAAAAATCCACATCTTTGCCTTTAGAAGTAACTATAAATGCAAAGAAAGACTGTGGGCGCCCCCTTGTGGAGAGACCTAGCGCTGTTGGGCCTGGGCCTCCTGAGTCTGGTCTCCGCCCCTCAGCCAGCTCAGCCCCTTCAGAGAGTGACCTCACCCAGGTTGAAAACCTGGAAGTGGCTTTTGACTCTGTGCCTCCTTCCTTCCCTCCCCAAGCTGGCTCTGAGACCTGCTGCACCTTCCCCCTACCTCCCTCCATCTCAGGCCAACTTCCTGCCATGCCCCACTCCACTCAGGCTCCCTAATCTCTGACCCAGTTTGGCCTCCCTGCCTCCAGGCTGTCCCAGTCCACCCTGCAACCTTGCAACTGTGGGGCAGTTCAGGGCCCTCCTGCAGGGATTTCCAGACTGTTCTGGCCATGCCCACTTCAGCCCAGTCCTCAACCCCAGCCTCTGCCTTCCACATCCCACAAATGCCAGATTCCTGGTCCAAGAGAACACCTTTCCTCTTCTTGACTGTAGCTCCCCATCTGCAGCCTTTTGAAGCCCAGTTATGGCCCTTGCAGGGGCCCCTCCTCGGCTCCCATACCAGTCCCGAGAGACAGTCCATAGTACAGCCCTTGAACCATCTCTGGTTTGTGGATGCCTCGCCTGCCTCCCCTAGACCCTGAGCTTCTTGAAGGCAGGAATATGGCTCATTGATCTTCGTCGTCCCACAGGGCCCTGGGCACACACATAACCACTCACCTGCTGTCACTCTAAGCCCCACAAACAGGGGCAGAGAGAGCAGGCGCCCCTGTGGCCGCCCTTGCCCAGCCCCTGCCCATCTCAGGCATTTGGGGGTGGAGACAGGAAATAAAGGGTCCAGAGGTCAGCAGGGAAGCTGAGTGAGGCTCAGGGCAGCCCAGCTGGATGCCAGGCTGGGTGGGGTTGAGGACTTTGGTCCAAATGGAGGGAAAGTAGCAGCCAACGCAGCGGGCGGGAGAAAATGAAAGCAGAGTTGGACGATAAAAATGGCACAAAGTCAGAGCCAAGGGGAATATGAAGGGCAAGAAAAAAAATCAAAAGTCAAAGCTAAAAGTGGAAAAAAAAAAAGTCAGCGTTGGGATAAAGGCCGGAAGGAGGTAGATGAATGAAGACGGTCGCCCTTTTAAGGTGGTGGGAACATGGGTAACTGTTTCTTCTGACAAAATGTCCACATTTCTCTTACCTTTGGGTAAACAGCGATCCCAGCTCTGTAAAAAGGCAAAGTTAAAGGCGCAAGAACATTCACATTCAGAGTCGGAGGAGGGCCCTGCAGCTCCATTCTTAGGGCCTCCCTCAGGGCAGGTCTCCAATCTGGAGCGGAGGAAGGGGCATCTGGGTGGAGGTCAGGACTCACGCGTGGAGGACGAACAGGAAGGTGCAGGAGAGCAGCACGTGCAGCAGCCCCAGGATCCACTCGAGCCGGGCCTCCTGGCGTCTCACGTAGTCCCGCACCTCGGTGCTCACGTGTTCCCAGCTCGTGTTGAGGCCCAGCACCCCAGCCCGCTTCTCTTCCTGGTGGACGGCCCGGGTGCCGACTCAGAGGCCCAGACCCAGCCTCCCAGCCTCTCTGTGGCTTCTCTCCCCTGATGCCCCGCTCCTGTCCCCAGCTCTTCCCAGGACCTTTAGGAGTTGCCGCTGTCTTCTGTTCGCTGCCCTCCTTGACACAGTCTTTCACCTGTATGAGCTGACACCTCCTCACACCTGGCCGACCACCCATCCAGAGGCAGGTCCCTGTGCCCGCCGCAGGCTCGGCACCCTCCCTCTCCTGTCACCCAGTCCCAGCACCACTCCTCGTCTCTTCCCCCTCCCTCACAGCCAGCCACCTCCCTCCTGTGCCCACTCCCTTGCTCTTTTCCTCACGCCCTGTTCCCTGTGCCCCCCACCCTTACACTGCCCCTCTCCTACCTTGAGGTTAATAGTGGCTGAAAATTCCCCCTCCAGGCCGCGAATAGACTGATTGAGGGAGTCATAGGTCTGCCCAAAGTTGCCTTCTACTGGGATGCGACTACGGCACCAAACTTCCATCACTGGTGGACAGGGGGACCAGGTTAGGGGCCTCCCTGGGCCCGGCCTCCAGTCCTCCCTTCCCGTGATCCTCTTCATGCTGCTTTTTTGTCTCTCTGCCCATGACTTTCTTTCTTTCTTTTTTCTGCACTATGTGACTTGTGGAATCTTAGTTCTCCCGCCAGGGATTGAACCTGGGTCCTTGGCAGTGGGCGTGCAGAGTCCTAACCACTGAAAGTCCCCGCCCATGACTTTCTACCACCCCGAGTCTTTCCCCTGTTTACTCTCCTTGAATTCTTTCCCCCATTTTTTTCACCTGTCTATAACCATACCAAACACTAACTAATTATGACAGCTGATACTTAATAGAGCCATTCCTCTGTGGGCCAGTTCTGTTACCTGCTTTACATGTATTATCCCCTTAAATCCTCAAAACCCCTAATGGCATGAGTACTATCATTATGCCCATCTTTCAAATGAAGAGACGAAGCTGAGAGCCTTGCTGTAAACTCACCTGAGTCACAAAGCTGGTCAGTTGGAAGGGCTGGACCCTGAGGATGCTGCGTCCTCAGAGCCGAAAGCCTCCCCTCCTGAATGCCTTCCTGCCCTGCACCTACCCAGCGGTCCCCAAGGACTCAGATCCCTAGCCCTGCTGCTCCCCTCCCTCCTGCCACTATGCTGACCCTTGGCAATGCCACAGAAGAACTTGAACTTCATGGGCAGGCAGAGCAGGTGGTTGAGCAGTGGGACCCAGATGCGTTGAAGGCACTCTCTGTGCTTTTGGTCAAACCAGCGGCGGCAGTTTATCATGGCCTTGTTCACCACATCTGCGGGAAGGGGCAGTGCGGGTCTGAGGTCCCCACACCCTGACCCGGAGCCCTGGCCCGGCGGCCCTCCCCGCCCTCCCCTGCCCAGGGATCCCCCTCACGGGAGCAACGCAGCTTGGTCTTCAGCTCATACATCTTCTGTGTAGAGAGGCGGTGTCTGAAGGCTGAGGCGCGGAGGGTCTCTCTGCCTGGGGCTGTCTCCTCCGAGCCCTCGGCATCCTCGGGCGCGTATCCACTCTCACTGCTCACCTGGGCATCCAGTTCCTCAAAGGTGTTGGTGATGTTCTGAGTCTTGGCTTTCAATGACTCTTTGCTGCTCTGGGGTCGGAGGGAGGAAAGGGGTCAGGCATGCGAGCTTAGAGCTTCTGCTGCCAGACAGCCTGTTCTTCCCCTGTTAGCCAAGCTTTGGGCTCTTACCTCAAGCCTATAGGGAGCCTAGGCCCAGAGATGGCCTCTCGTCTCAAACAGTCCACTGTTCGTAGTGCTTGGGAGCCCCCTCTCCTCCCCAGGTGCCTCTGCTCTGCTTACATCCCAGGCTCCCAGCTCCTCCTGAGGCCTCCCATCCCAAGTCCTGGTTAGTCAAGGAGGGGTTCCCCAGGTCCTTGGACTTCACCCCTCATCACTAACCTCTCAGGCCATTGTGCCATCTCAATGTCCCTGACTCCCAAGCCCCTCAGCCCTTCTCTCCCCAACTCCTCAACTTTCCAATTCTTCTAATCTCCAGTACCCAATTCCCTCATCCCCTGATCCTCAAAGTTTCCAAACTCCTCAAGGCCAGGGCCCCCAGTTTCCTGACGTTCTAGCTCATCTGCGCAGAGTACCACCTACTCAGGTGTTTGGAAGTGTGTGTGTGGTGTGTCCCAGTGGCTGCGGGCAGGGGCTCTCCTGGCATTGAGTGTCCAGGGATCAGGGCACATCCTGCAATGTTTGGGAACAGTTCTGCCAAAAATGCCAGTACCGCCCCCATTGGGAAACTGTAAGTCCAGGGTCCCAGCTCAGGTCATCTAGGCCCTGCGGGGAGAGGGACCCCTAGGCCCTGCCTGTGTAGGGTCCTGACCAGCAGGTCCTTGAACACTGCCCGCAGGGGGGCTGTGGAGACACGCCAAGCCGAGCGGGTGTTGTTGATCTGCAGCTCCACAGTGCAGCCGAGCGATGCTATCACCTCATTGAGGTTGTGCCGCAGGTTGGCCACTGGTCCTGGGGGAAGATGCCCTGGTAGATTATCTCCCTCTAGAGCCAATTAACTTTCTTCAGCCCATCCCTAGCTCCTGCTCTGCGGGCAGTGACCACCTTCTAGAACTGTACACTGATGGGGCTCAGAAGCTGGTGAGAGGTCATCTCATTCAACCCCTGATGTTTTTCTCTGTGTAAACTAAGGTGGCCCAGAGATGTGGAGGAACTCTCTCAGGGACACACAGCAAGTTGGAACAGCTGGGATTAGACCCCCACTCTTTCTCCTTCTCCAGGCCTGGCTCTCAATGGATGGCCCACCCAGGGTCACTGCTTCAGTGTCACTAACTGGTACCCAGGGGCACACACTCACCCTCATAGATGGCGGCCAAGGCATATCCCAGCACAAAGAGCCGGCCCTCCTTGCCCAGCATCTTGGGTACTAGCAGGAGGCTGGCGCAGCGGATGTGAGGGGAGGTACCCCAGCCTATGGCCCCCAAGCCTGTCAGGAGAGCCCAGGAGGTGGTGAGGCAGAGTCAGGACGCTAAACCACCAGGTTTGCAGAGCACACACCGCCCCCCCACCACCCCGCACAACTCCCTTCTAGAACCATCACTGTACTGCCCTTGTCCCATTTACACTGACTCTGATAGGCCTTCTAGACCACTCATTCATTCATTTATTGAAGAGCCATTTACGGAGTTCGACTGTGTGGCAGCCTGTGGAAGGGCTTGGAGAGATGGCTAGAGATTGAAAAGCCATGGTTGGTGATTGACTTGGTGTGTGTATGAGTGTGTGGGTTTGTGTTAGGGAAGGGGGCCAACACTTCCCTTTTCCAGGCTGGATTCACACTAACCCTAGGTACTGAGGGAGAAGAGAGAGCAAGAGAAAAATTCTGGAAACAGGCACTGGTGCTCAGAGCAGTGAGAAGAGAGGCCACAGCCACCTCAATATTCCCCGTGCTCTGACACCTACAGCACTCACCATCTCGGTCCCTAATTTTAGCCCTTAATCGTGTACCTCCTGGTATGTTTTAGCAGTTTCACATGTGTCTCCCTGTGGTCTCTGCAGGGAGACAGTGAGCTCCTTGAAGCTCGTAATCCAGGGAGAGAGACAGACGGGTAAACAAATGACTGCAACACCAAGTGCTAAGTGCACAGGGAGGTGCTTATACAGAGCTGTGGGAGCCAAGGAGGGAGCGGGTATTTCTGCGGGGGTGGGTGGGGCTGGGAAGGCTGGACAAAGGAGGTGATGTGTCAGCTGGGCCTGGAAGATGAGTAAGTGTTGTTAGGCATTCCAGGCCAAAGGAACAGCATAAACTGGTCAGGGAACCTAGAAGATTCCTGTGTGGATAGAGCATTCTCCCAAGGATCGCCAAAGCAAAATCCCAAGTCCTGACTCTTCCCTCCATCTGCACTGCCCTCATAAGAGTCCCCAGCGTCTCTCACTGGGACTAACTAGTCCCCTAGCTCCTCTCTTGCTAACCTAAACTTCCATTTTCACAAGGCAGCCAGAGGGATCTTGTAAAAATGAAATCCGATCATGTCCCTTTTCTGCTGGAAACCATGCAGTGACTTTCCGTCTCACTTGGGAACAAATCCAGACTCTCCTAATACGGTCGACCGACTCTCGTGATCTGGCCCCTGACTACCTTCTGAAGTGATCTCATGCTCCTCAGCCCTTTGCCCACCATGTCCGCCCACGCTGGCCTACTGCTGTTCCTAGAACTTGCCAAGCTCATTCCTCCTCTCAGGTCTTTGCCCTCGCTGTTCCCCCTGCCAGGAGCACTCGTCCTCCTAGAGTCTTCACCTGGCCGGCTCCACCAGCCTTTTGGCCAAGACTCAAGCTGAGGACGACAGTGGATAAATAGTTGTCCTACATTCTGAGGATGATTGATTGTTGACCAAGCGTTGCTCTACATTCTAAAGAGAGCCCCGTGGAGCTTGCTGGTCCCAGTCTGGGCTTTACCAAAAGAGCAAAACTGGTTTTACACCCCTCTACCCCAACCGGTCTATACAAAGGCAAGACCAGAAATCTGAGTTTTCTGGACATAGAGAGAAGTGGTTAGAGTTGGCAGACATGGGAGGAGAGTCTGAGGAGAGGATGGGTGTTCACTTCCTCATGCCCAGTGACAGACTCCAAGAGAACCCTTCTGAAGCTGGTGCTGCAAGAAGGGGAACCCGGCTCATCCCTCCCAGCTGGACGCCCGCTGAGCTGCAGAGCCTGGCAGGGCCACCCCAGGGCTGTCACTGGAGCACAGAGAGGGAGGAGAGTTCACGGACGTGCTCAGCAGGGCCTCCCGGGAGTGTCAGGGAAACATGAACATGGAGGGTGGTACTCGCTTCTCATCATGACAGGGGAGAGGGCAGCTGCAAGGGGCCCTGCTTTCCCAGTTTGGCAGGGCAAGGATGTGTGCATTTCCTTTGGGACAAGCAGACGTGTGGAGGGCATCAGGCCTCAAGCCATCCCTCTGGGATGGGGACCCTCTGCCTGCTTGGGTGGAGGCGTCTAAAGGTAAGAGGCTGCAGGTGGCCTGTAGGAGCTACAGGGAGCTTCATTCGAAGTCAGTCAAAGAGAACTGCCCTCAGCAGGAAACTGGGCACTGTGCGGTCCACACAGAGCCTCCAGCGGGACCATGAATGGGCCCCCCGAGACAGCCAGGATGTGAGCACTCGCCGCACAGAGGCGGTGGAATTCAAACAGTATCGATGACTTCAGACTTTTGTCCCTTTTCCTCTAATTCTTCTAATCCCCTTTCTGACATCAGAAGAACCAGAAGGGGAAGGAAGTGGAGAAAAACAGTGAGTGAGCAGGCTGTGCCCCCTTCTCCACCGCGGGACCTCACGCCAGGGATCAGGCCTGAGCTGCGGGGCAAGGGGGCGGTAAGGAGGGAAGATGTTTGAGAATGGACGTGAGATTGAAATCTTGACGTAGACTGGATTGGACCTCTTAAACCCTAAAAACAGTCATAATTACTGAAGCAGGACTAGGTCTTCTAGATTAAAATCACCAGAAAGCTAAGGGTCTGTGTGAGAGGTCATCAGTGGGAGAAAGGTTGGAATACAGTGGTCAGGGAAAAAGTAGTTTCCTGTTGGTATCCCATAGAGGTAGATCATTCAGTGAACCGGGGATGATGCCATGTCCGAGCCCCTTGCCTGGGACAGTGTTAGGAAGGGACACGTGCTGTCGCTCTGACCAAAGAGGTGTGGGGGAAGTTGGCTGGGGGGTTACGGGAAGTTTTCTTTGTTCTTATAAGAGACATGAGGAAGGAATGTTCTGCTCTTTTGACACTCCTGTATGAGGATGTGATGCCTGGATTTGCTGCAGCCATTTCATGACCCGAAGAGGAATGATGTACAGACCAAAGACGGCAGAGAAAAAAGTCAAAAGGAAGCTGAGTCTTGGTGGGTTTACTGAGCTGCTGAATTATCCAAACTCCAAAACCACTCTACCTTGAAACTTGTGATATGAGATGATAAACTCCCTCTATGGTTAAACCACTTTTAGGTGGGTTTTCTGTTCTTGCGGCCCAACACCTCCTGATACGAGGTCTCCAATCAAATGTCACCTTCTCTGAGAAGCCTTCCCTGACTACTCAAGCTAGCTCCCAATCCCTTTCTATCACATCCCCCGGTTTACTTTTTTCATAACACTTGTCACCATCAGAAATGCTCTTGTTTATTTCTTGTTCATGTGTTGTCTAACTCTCTCCACTAGAATGTAAACTTGAAAGAGAACGTAAACTCTGAAAGAGCTGGGTGTGCGGGTGTGGGGTTGGGGAGGGGGGAAGTAGTTGAAGGGAATTAAGAGGTACAAACTTCCAGCTATATAATAAATAAGTCACAGGGGTATAATATATAGCGTAAAGAATTTGGCCAATATCCTTATTGACCAAAATATGGCCAATATTTTATAATAACTTTAAATGGAGTATAACCTATAAAGATATTGAATCAATATGCTGTACAGCTGAAACTAATATAACATTGTAAATTAACTGTAAATTAACTGTACTTCAGCTGTACAGCTGAAACTAATATAACATTGTAAATTAACTGTACTTCAATTAAAAAAAGAACATGGCCAATAATATTGTAGTAACTTTGCACAAGGACAGATGGTTCCTAGACTTATCATGGTGATCATTTCATAATGTCTGAAAATGTCAAATCACTGTGTAGTACACCTGAAACTAACATAATATTGTACAGCAACTATATGTCAATTAGAAAAAAAAAGAAATCATTATAAAAAAAAGAAATCATTAGATTTACATTGTAGCTGTCACTGCACATGTATATATACAAGTATGCACTATACATTACAATGTATGTATGTGTGTGTAATATGTGTTATATATATTATAAGCTCTAGGAGTGTAAAATTTTTTTTTAAAGTGCTGGGTGTTTGTCAACCTTGTCCACTGCTGAATCCTTAGCAAGTGGTCAGTTAGTGCTAAATGAATGAATGAGTGAATGAATTGAATTTATCAGGAGCAGCAGGAAACAAGACCAGAGAGGTCAGGAGAGATAGGGATTATGAATGGTCGTGGGGTTTGGACCATATCATGGGGGTAATAGGGAGTCCCTCAGATTGGGGAGACTCTAGTGGGCAAGGACTGTGTCTTCTTCTGTAGACTGGGGGCCTCTTCCCTCCTCTCAAAGGCCAAAACAAGGCTGAGGCTACAAGGGACACTTGGGAACAGAAGAAACAAGTGCAGACTCCTCCCTGGGCACCCAGAGCTGGGCTGTGTCCCTGTCCCTAGCCCGGCACTAACCCACCAAGCCGTACAATGTCACCATCTTCTGATCTTCATAGATGTTCATAGGGTTCACCAGGAGCTGAAAGAGACCTAAGGATACAGGGTGAAGCCAAAGGTCAAAAGATGGGGCCCTACGGCTTTCCTGGTGGTGCAGTGGTTGAGAGTCCGCCTGCCGATGCAGGGGACACGGGTTCGTGCCCCGGTCCGGGAAGATCCCACATGCCGCGGAGCGGCTGGGCCCGTGAGCCATGGCCGCTGAGCCTGCGCGTCAGCAGCCTGTGCTCCGCAACGGGATAGGCCACGACAGTGAGAGGCCCGCGTACCGCAAAAAAAAAAAAAGATGGGCCCCATCCCTGACGTCTGCCCTGTACTCACCTATGGCCAGGAGCCCCCCGGCGCCTGCCCCCAGCAGGAGAGCACTGACCGGAAACTCGCCCGGCTGGCGCCACAGGAATCGGCTACAGGAGACGGGCAGCCCCCAGCTCAGGAACCTCTGCACCGCTGAAGGGTCGAAGAGTTTAGCCCAGCGAGGCCAACATACCACGCTTCCGGCTGGGGCGTGATTCATTAGGTTTAGGGGCTTGCAGCGGGGTAGAGGCTGGGGGAACCCGGATGAGGGTGGCAGGAACTTGGGGGATCCTGAAGGAGGATGAGGGACCCTGGGGAAGTGGGGCAGACATGAGCGAGAGAAGAAGAAAGGGCTAGGCCGGAGGAGGGCACTGGATGAGGGGGTGGAGGCTGGGGGACCCCAAAGTGGGGGAAGGTGCTGGGGTCCTGGAGGAGAGATTGGGTGAGAGGAGTGGGGGCTGGGAGCCGCTGGGAGTCACGGGGAAGGGTCGGGGTCTCTGGTGACTGACTCACTGGTGTGGGGTAGTTTCCTTTTTTGCCCTTTTGCTCCGTTCTGATGAGGTCTGATGGCCATAAGTGTGCTCTGGATGAACCTCTCTCCTCCCAGAAGTCTCCTCGGAGATGTCCTTGGACGAGAGGTTCTGCTTCTGTCTCCACCGCCTCACCCACAGCCTGTCTGGGGTCTGTGTCTTCGAATCCCTCTGCTGTGAAATGTGGAGATTAGAGACGTACCTATCCCTTTGCAACTGGATAAAGAATTCCAAGATACAGCAAAAGCCCTCCGGAACCTTAGAATTCGGTGAGAAATTCTAGGGCCTTTAAGAGCCACAGAACCTGGTGGGCGTCTCCTGGAGACAGGGAAACGTTTAGTCTCCGCAGCCATGCCCGAAGTCACGAAGGATGCTGTGCACCCCTTGGGGGCAGAGGAGCCGAGCGTGGCGCGGGCCGTGGTCCGCAGCACGGGGGGCTTTATCCTGGGCTTGTCCTTGGCCACAGCCTATGGGCTCCTGGAGCTGCTGGTGGAAGGGCACAGCCCCTGGGGCTGCCTGGTGGGCACCCTCACTTTGGCCGCCTTCCTTAGTCTGGGCATGGGATTCTCCCGCCAGGTCCGAGTCACCATCCTCCTGTTGCTGCCCCAGGCCTTCTCCAGTAAGCTTGGCACCCAGTGGAAGGGGTGGGCCCTGGGGCAGGGGCTGGGGCAGGAGGGATCTTGAGGGAGAGGGCGGTTGAGGGAAGTACTCTCAAGGCTTCTATAAGGCACTTGAATGGTATATGCCGCCATGTGTCAGGCTGGGGACCTGGTTCTGAGGGAGCTCTCTCCCCAGAGCAGGGCCGGACACTGCTATTGGTGGCTACCTTTGGGTTGGTATTGCAAGGGCCTTGTGCCAACACCCTGCGCAACTTCACCCGGGCCAGCGAGGCTGTGGCCTGTGGGGCAGAACTGGCCCTGAACCAGACCGCCGAAGTGCTGGAGAGGGCCAGGCAGCCCCTCGTCAGTAAGGCCGCCCATCTCCACGGACCCCCAAGTTCCCCCTCGTCCTGCACATTCTACAGTCCTCTGGCTTCATTCCTCTCCATTGGTCCTGGGCCCTAACCTCAAAGCACCCTGTTAGACCCCCTGACCCTCGCTCTCTGGCCTGCTCCACCGCCAGATGAACTATTTCCCAGCATCCAGGCTGCCCATTTCCCGAGTGGCAGGCCCCCTCCACTCCCTACTCCAGGGCAATGGTGAGAACAAGCCCCCAGAGGAGTTCCGACAGTACCCCTGCCCCCACCTCTCAGGTGCCCTGAACAAGATTAAAGCCATTGCCCAGAAGGCCAAGGAGGTGGCTGACCAGGTCCGAAAGTTCTTCCGGTCAATCATGGATGGCGTGAAGCACATAGGTCAGTACATTAACGTGTCTGTTTGTGGGGGGTCAAAATTCACCCAGTCTCCTCACCCTCACACCCCGTCCAGGACTTTTTGGGCCCCACCTGGGTGCTGACTAGTTCCCACTGGATATAGCACAGCCAGGCCCCTGACCATGAGCCTCTCCAGCTCTGGGTGCTGTCCTGGTGTTCCCCACCCACCCCCCGAGAAGGTGCTGCAGGACTCCTGGGTACCAGCCCCGCAGCCATCCCCAGCCAGGGCCCTGCGGAACGTGTGGTACTGGCTCCTGCACATCGGCGACGTGTGCAACTCGGAGCTGGGCAACCCTTACTTGAAGTGTGCTCGGGTCTTCGATGACGCCAAGGACAGCTGCATGCAGGTCATACCACAAGCCTACCACCTGTGTTTTGTGCTCATGCCCTTCAAGCTGATGCTCTGTGGACTTGCCAGTGGTGAGAGAGCCAGGGGCTTGCCGGCAGGATTGGGGGCCCGGCAAATGTAGGGGTCAGGTGGGAGGGTGGGCCCAGGGGCCCAATGGGGGGCAATAAATACGGGACCAATAAGGATGATGCGCCCTTTGTGGGATCGGGTGGGGGCAGATAGGGAGGAACCAATGTAGAGGGTGGGGTAATAAGGAGAAGCCAAAATGTTTTGAGCCAGTGTGGAGGCTAGAAGGAAGAGTGAAAAGTCAGGGGGCCCTGTGAGAGCAAGGTCCCTGGAGGTGGGAGAGGCAGGCTGTGTGTCTCTGCCCCTGCTGACACTCGGTCTTGGCTCTCAGTGGCCCAGGTTTTCTGCATCATCCCCGGGTACATCCAAACCTTCCTGCGCGAGAGCATCGTCACCCGTGAGTGATCCCCTCGTGGCCCTGCTGCATGCGGTGCTCCTGAGAGGTCTCCCTCCCTCCTCCCAGGATGTGCCAGCCCAGGAGTGCTCCCAGACCGTGAATGAAAATGCAGGAAAGGACCTCAAGAGGTTACCCAGGCCAGTGTCCATGCTGCACAGATTAGGAAATTGGGGCCCAGAGAAGAGGAGGTGCTTCCTCAAAGCCTGACTTGAGAGCGGGAGCTGGGGAGAGAAGCAGGGTCCCCTGCCCCCGCAGCAGGTCATTGAGATGTTCGTTGTGGAGATGTAAGGCTGGTGCTAGGCACACAGCGGCAGTGGCATAGACTGTGGAGACTTTGTCCCCTCCTCAGTCCACTGTAGGTCCCAACACTGAGGGTTCCCGGCCGGCCTGTGAGCCGTGGGACCCCTGGGCTGACCGGGCCCCCCCCGAGCGCAGCCCGACCCCGTCCTAACTCTCCTTGCTTGCCTCTCCCCTGGACCCGCGCACCTCAGCCGTGAGGAGGTTGATTAACCAGGTGCGTCACGAGTTCGAGTTCAACATGACAGCCACCCACCACTTCTCTGTGGATCTCAATGCCTCTCGGAGCCTGTCGCAGGTGGCTCTGGACCTCCACGAAGCTGTCAGCATGAAGCTGTACCGCGTCCGAGAGGCCGTGGCTCTGATGGGCTACACCACGCCTCTGCTGCTCGTGTTTCTCTACCTCCAGTGAGGGGATGGAAGACGGGTGTGAGGGCGGAGAGCTAGGGCTGCTGGGGGGCCAGCCCATGCCCATGGCATCCTGGGAGGCTGGAGTTTGGGGGCAGGGTTGGGGGCGGGGGCGGGTGCCCTGCCCTGGGGGGTCTGATCGGGGGGTGCTTAGGGGCCTCACGTGTGCCCCGCCAGAGCCCTGTGTTACCGGTACCGCTACCTGAACTGGGACAATTTTGACAACTTCTACATCACCAGCCGATTCCTGCACATGGATGCTGTCCGCTCCAAGGCGGGATTGCCCACGGTGCTGCCACTCAGTGCCCGTGAGGCCAGACACTACATCCAGCCGGGTGAGGGCCCTGAGGACCCGGAGACAGGGACCCTTAAGGGAGGCCAGGGATTCCCCCAACCCTACTGCCCTGCCCAAGAGTGCCATGCACGGGCCAGGCTCAGGGCGGGACAAGAGGTAGGGGAGACAGGCCAGAGCTGACGGAAATTTCCGGCTGGGGGGAGACACAACCCTGTCTTTGGGGAGCCCTCAGTCTGAAAGGGGAAAGTAGGGTCCCTCAGAGCACGCAGACAGAGAGAGAAGGGGAAGGTGATGCTTCTGGGAGCACCCTGGATGTCAGGACGGAGGGAAGGATGGGTAGGGAGTGGATATGGAGCAAGGGAAGTGAAGTTGGGGAGGCTTTTGGTGGGGGGCAGGGTGGCGAGCATGAAGTGTGCCTGTGCTGATATGGAGGTGATGCAGCTGGGCGGGGTGGGCAGTGCTGTCTGTGAAGTGGGGGGCCTGGTAAGGGTATCAAGGATGCCTCAGGAGAGAGGATTCCTAGAGACTGGAAATAGGCCACCAGACCCAGGTGGAGATGCTAGGCTCGCACCTCTAGCCACGGAGCCCCTGCCCACAAAGAGTGCTTCCCACCTTTGCCCAGGGGTCCTCACAGCTTCTACATCTTCCAGATGAGCAGACGGGCTCCAGCTTGATCAGGGGCAGGAGCCGCCTCCAGGAGGGAGATCTCTGTAGGAGCTGGGTTCTGGTGGGTGGGAAACAGGGGAGCGTCGTCCTGACCAGCTCTCCCCTACCCAGGCTCCCTCTTCTTGTCCCAGCGGGAGCAGATTTTCTACATCCTAGCAACCTTCCACCTAATCCGGCACCTCCTCCTCATTTTCCTCCTGGTCTTCTTGGACTATGCCACCTTCTGGGTCCTGGACCTGGCCCGGTACCAGCTGCAGGGGGAGATCGTGGCCCGCAGTGAGTGCCTGAACCTCCTTAGCTTCCTCAGTCCTGGGGGATTGCCTGAATGTCCCCATGTCACTCATACTTACCAGCCCCTGACATTGCCACTCCTCCAGCTCTATCCTCTGCCTGGTAAGCCCTGTGCCCAGTTCAAGATTATACCATAACAGAATAGCTAAAAACACAAGCTCTAAAGTCAGACTGGCCTGGGTTCAAATCTCAGTAGTGTCCTTTACCAGGTGGTGACCTTGAGCAACCTTGCTGAACCTCCCAGACCTTCAGTTTCCTCATCTGAACCATGACACAATCATGGTAGCAACCTCTCTGGGTGGCTCTAAGGAGTAAATGAGACCACATGTGCTAAGTGGCTGGTGGACCTTTGACTGAGTGTGTGCCACAAACCACAGAATAGAATTAATCTAATCCTGTATACCAGAGGCACAACAGAAAAAGTTAAAAAAAAAATACCCAGAACATGGGACTTCCCTGGTGGCACAGTGGTTGAGAGTCCACCTGCCAGCGCAGGGGACATGAGTTCGAGCCCTGGTCTGGGAAGATCCATATGCCGCAGAGCAACTAAGCCCGTGCGCCACAACTACTGAGCCTGCGCTCTAGAGCCCACAAGCCACAACTACTGAGCCCACATGCCACAACTACTGAAGTCCGCGCGCCTAGAGCCCGTGCTCCACAACAAAGAGAAGCCACTGCAATGAGAAACCCGCGCACCGCAACGAAGAGTAGCCCCCGCTCGCTGCAACTAGAGAAAGCCCACACGCAGCAACGAAGACCCAATGCAGCCAAAAAAAAAAAAAAAAAAAACCCCAAAATAATCCATAAAACACTTAGTTCAGTACCCGCTACACAGTCAATGCTGAGCAAATGCTTCTTTTTTTTTTAATTTTAATTTTTAATTTTATTGAAGTATAGTTGACTTACAATGTTGTGTTAATTTCTGCTGTACAGAAAAGTGATTCAGTTATACATAATATATATATTATTTTTCCTATTCTTTTCCATTATGGTTTATCCCAGGATATTGAATATAGTTCCCAGTGCTATACAGTAGGACCTTGTTTATCCATTCTATATATAATAGTTTGCATCTGCTAATCCCAAACTCCCAATCCTTTCCTCCCCCAGGCAAATGCTTTAAAATAAATGCTTCTGGGTGGTCACAGAGTCAGGGGATGGACTCACTCACCATTCAGGTCATTTCAAATCTGGTAGCCTGGGAAGGCAGACCAGGCACCAGTGCCAGCCAGCTCTGGACCATGGAGCCAGTCCCAGGTGCCAAGGGCTGATGTTAAGCCCCAGGGCACCATGAGGGTGCCTAGGATGTCCAAGGCCCCTGGCTGAGGGCCTGGGGGCCATCTCTATGCCCTGCACTGTCCACTCTCCACCCTCCAGAAAGTATGGCCTTTCCGGCATGGTGGAGTGGGCAGTTTCCAAGAGCATCCCTCACACAGTGTCTTGGTGCCAGGCCCTGTGCTAATATCCATAACTGTGGAAGGCACTGGCTCTACCGGGAAGATTTACCGCGACCTGGTGTCGGCATTTGATGTCCTGCAGCAAGGCAACATCACCGTCTTGTCCCAGCGCTGCCGCCTGCGTCCCTCAGAGCCCAACACCACTGGTTACATAGCCATCGGTACCCACACCCCTGAGGGCACTGGGGGAATAGACACCATTCCGGGAAGGAGGCACAGACTGCTGAGGGCGAGCACGGCTGGCACCTCGTGCCCTCCGGCAGTGGCTTACTGTGTCTGCTGTGCCCCCAGGTGTCATGTATGGCCTGTGCTTCTTCGTCACTCTGTTCGGCAGCTATGTCAGTCGCCTGCGGCGGGTCATCTGTGCCTCCTACTACCCATCCCGGGAGCAGGTGAGGGGTCCGCGGCCAGTTCCTGCCCCCCTCCCCAGGCTGCTAAGCTCATGGCTGTCTGTCTTGGTTTGGGGGAGTTAAGAGGCCTTCAGCAGCCCAGCTCTCTCTCCTCTGGTTGAACCCCAAAGCAAATGATCTGGACTGCAGATGGCAGAGATGGTGCCTCTTGGGGCAGGGCTTTCTGAGACAAAGCTTGCCTCCAAAGTTTTGTGAAAACCCTGGGGGGACAGGAGCCATGTTAACATGTTGAGGTGTGAATGGAAACTCACCATTTGTTTACTCATTTATGACTCACTGAGCATCTACCGTATGCCAGTTACCGTGCTGGCCTCAAGGATGCCAAGGTGAACCAGACACAGTCTTGAGGCAGGCCGGACAGTCTTTTAACCAGATGTTACAATGAAAAAAGTGTTTTTATTAAGGAATGAATAAAGTGCTATGGAAATCCAGAGGAGGGAATGGGTGAATCCACCTAGGGACGTCCCAAAGTCTTCCCCCAGGAAGGGGCATTGAGCCAAGCCTGGAGGGAGTCATAGGAGTTGGACAGAAGGCAAAGGTAGGGAGTGAGGTGGGAGCAGAGGGCATTCCAGGTAGAAGAAACAAGATCAAGGGGACCCCTTCCTTGACCTCCCCTCCGGCAGGAAAGGATCTCCTACCTCTACAATGTACTTCTGAGCCGCCGAACCAAGCTTTTGCCTGCCCTGCACCGATCGGTGAGGAGACGGGCAGCTGACCAGGGCCACATGAGTGTCCTCCAGGTGCTGGCCAGGCGGTGAGCCCACTGTCCTTCCTTATATGAAATGGGGTGAGAGGGGGTAGAAAAAGAGCTGGAGGTCACAATGGATCACTGTCCTTCCTAGGTGTCCAGAGGTTTGTTTGAAGACGGTGCTCATTCCATGGCATTCATGCATGAATGGATTGGGGATGAGAATTCTTAGGGGTGGGGAGTGAAAGGAGGAGGACAGGAAGCAGAGATGTTGTTGCTATAGTCAGAGGGATGGAGGTTTGCCTACAGGAAGCGCTACCCTTGGTTTGGAGGGTGGTGCTAGAGAAGACAAGTGTTAGTTATGCTGGCTGGGCTGGCCTGCTTTTCCTAAAAAATTAATTAATTTTAAAATTGAAATATAGTTGATTTACAATGTTGTGTTAATTTCTGCTGTATAGCAAAGTGATTCAGCCACACACACACATAAACTCTTTTTTAATGTATATTCTTTTCCTTTATGGTTTATCACAGGATATTGAATATAGTTCCCTGTGCTATACAGTAGGACCTGGTTGTTTATCCATTCTATATATAATAGTTTGCGTCTGCTAACCCCAAACTCCCACTCCAGCCCTCCCTCACCCTCCTCCCCTTCGGCAACCACATGTCTGTGAGTCTGTTTCTGTTTCATAAAAGTTCATTTGTGTCATATTTTAGATATCATGTATAAGCCATATCACATAGTATTTCTCTTTCTGACTTACTTCACTTAGTATGATAATATCTAAGTCCATCCATATTGCTGCAAATGGCATTATTTCATTCTTTTTTATGGCTGAGTAGTATTCCATTATATATATGTACCACATCTTCTTCATCCATTCATCTGTCCTTGGAAATTTAGGTTGTTTCCATGTCTTGGCTATTGTGAATAGTGCTGCTATGAACATAGAGGTGTATGTATCTTTTTAATTAATTAATTAATTTCTGGCTATATTGGGTCTTCATTGCTGCACACGGGCTTTCTCTAGTTGCGGCGAGTGGGGGTTACTCTTCGCTGCAGTGTGCGAGCTTCTCATTGCTGTGGCTTCTCTTGTTGTGGAGCAGGGGCTCTAGGCGCGCAGGCTTCAGTAGTTGTGGCTCGCAGGCTCAGTAGTTGTGGCTCGCGGGCTCTAGAGCACAGTCTCAGTAGTTGTGACACACCAGCTTTGTTGCTCCATGGCATGTGGGATCTTCCCAGACCAGGGCTCGAACCCATGTCCCCTGCATTGGCAGGCAGATTCTTAACCACTGCGCCACCAGGGAAGTCCCAGGGGTGTATGTATCTTTTTGAATTACATTTTTGTCTGGATATATTGGGCTGGCCTGCTTAGTGTCTGGGACCCCTCTCCTCAGGTGCTCCTGCCTGGCTCCGTTTATCAGCCACTCTAGGCAGCACCAGACCTACTGCCTGGGCTGCGGGCAGCCCCAGGATGAGGGGGACACAGAGAATTCGGTGTCCTGCAGTACCCCAGGCTGCCGAGGTGAGACTTCTGGGGAGTATGCCTCTCCCTTCTGGGACTCACCACATTTGCATATGACAATCAGCTGTTGTCCTTCTTTTATGGACTTCTCCTGTACCTCACCTTTTGTACCCCTCCCTTCATTACTATGCATGTCCTCATTTACACAGAACCCTCAGGTAGCTCATTTTCTCTGTGAGCCTTAATCCTCCGGTGCAAATAGAATTTATAGGCAAGTGGCGTTGCACCAACTCCCTAGTGTGCACCGCTCGATGAGGATGGTCCTCCCAAGGGTGGGGTCGGGGAGGCAAGGGCTGAAAGCTGGGGAGCACAGTGGTTGTGGGGGTACAAGTTTACCTCCTTTCCTCCGGGCCTCCTCCAGGTCTCTTCTGTCTCACCTGCTTCCGCCTCCTGGACAACACCTGCTCCGTGTGTGCATCTCCCCTCTCCTACCAGGGGGAGCTGGACCTGGAGCTGTGAGTCTCCAGTGACATGGGGTGGCCGGAGTCTGTGGGGGCAGTGGGAGCAGCCACCCCTCCCCCAGGACCTCTGTGGGCTACTGAGACGGGAGGCTTCTCCAGGGACTCCAGTGATGAGGACGGCCCCCGCCTATGGCTGGCGGCAGCTCGCAGAAAGGGTCCTGAGCAGGAGGCGTTACTGCAGCAATGGCTCCAAGAAACGCTGGGCAGGCCCCTCTTATCGGATTCCAGCTCCGAATTCAGGTGAGCAGAAAGCTGAAGGAGTTGGGGCCTGGGAGGCCTAAGATGTTCTGTCACATTTACCAAGGGCTTCTTGGGTGCCTGGTGCTCTGCTAGAGCTGGAGATGGAGATAAAGGGAGGGGAGGGAAGGGAGGCTTGCCCTGGAGGAGCCCACCAAATGATGGGGGAGAGTGACATCAAATAGATCAGTGACAAATGTGGAGAGCGCCCCGATCAAGGAGTGAAGCAGGCTCTGGGCAGCACAGAGGACAGAACAACCAATTTGGAATGGGGGGATATTAATGAAGGCTTCATAGAAGAAGTGAAAAAAGAGGTGGGTTTGGGGGCACCCCGGGGGTTTGTTAGGCTGAGGAGTGGAGGAGAGCATTCCAGGGCGAGGCTTTTGTGTGTGAGTTTGGAGAACGTGAGACACTTAGGAGGTGCGCGGGTGCTCCGGGGCGGGCGGAGCTAAGGGAGACGTGTATGTGTGGCCGGGTGGAGACTGCAGAGCATGCTGGGAGATGAGGCAGGAAGAGGTGGGAGAGGGCCTCACTTTGCCATCTGAAGATCCTCAGTCAGAGAGTGATATAATCATATTTGTCTTTTAGGACAGTAAGCTAAGGAGGCAGAATGGAGGCTGCGCAGGAACAGGGAGACCAGAGAGGAGGCTGTCTTATCTCAGGAAAAGTTGGTGATGGCCTCAGGATTGAGGTGCTGAGAATGACAGGGAGTTTATGCTTGGGACTGGGCGGTGTTAAGGCAAGAGGAGAAACAGGTTCTGCAGAAAGAGGAATGGCCCAGTTCGAGACCTTTGAGGTATCTGTAGGGAATCCAGCGGGAGATGCCCAGGGGACAGTTAGAAAAGGGCAGGGCTCTGGGCCAGAGGTGTCTTTTGGTGGGGGGGCGGGGGTGTTGACTTAGAGACTGTAAGAGAGAGGATGAGCTAGATCACCCTGGCAGAGGGCAGGGCAGGAGAGGAGGGGACAGGGACAGAACTCTGAGGGGCTCAATCACAAGCCAAGGAGGGGAGAGGCTCAGGAACAGTGCCAAGCATATCAGACGCTGTGAGATGATCAAGCAGGATGAAGCCTGAAGATTGGCCATTGAATCTGGCAGCTGAGAGATCCTTGGTGTGGCTTGTGGGAACATTTCTCATGGTGTGGGGAAGGCCAACACCAGTCTTAATGGGTTGAGGGGGGGTGACTGGTAGAGAAGACTCAGAAACAGAAATGGGGTATGCGGCTGTGTGTCACTGTTGCAAGAAGTCTGAGAATTCTTTTTCTTTTTAATATAACTGCTGTAGTTAAAAAAAAGGAAGCTTGATGGTAAAGAGGAGGGAGTTAGCTTCATAGAACAAAAGAGTAGCTTGGGGCTTCCCTGGTGGTGCAGTGGTTGAGAGTCCGCCTGCCGATGCAGGGGACGCGGGTTCGTGCCCCGGTCCGGGAAGATCCCACATGCCGCGGAGCGGCTGGGCCCGTGAGCCATGGCCGTTGAGCCTGTGCGTCCGGAGCCTGTGCGTCCGGAGCCTGTGCTCCGCAACGTGAGAGGCCCGCGTACCGCAAAAGAATAGCTTGAAGGGAACCTAAAGGATTTTTCTTTATCCAAGTATAGGGAGATTTGAGCATTTCAGAGGTGAAAAAGAGAGCGCTGAAGAGAGAGGGATGCCAGAGAGATGGGATCTAAGGCCAGGTGAACAGGGTGGCCTCAAATAGGAGCGGGCTCGCCTGCGGCAGGAGGGGAGAGGGTATGTCCCTCTGAGCAGAGCCGAGCCTGCTCCAGTCTGGTGGACTTGCTCTTCTCAGGGAGGGTGGGGGGCGGGGGTAGGAGGCAAGCACAGCTGCTAAGACAGCAAAGAAGGGGTCTGAGAGTGGAATAAAAGTTTCAAGGAGTGGGTGGTGGAGGCTGAAATATCTGCCTTGGGGACTGTGCAAAGGAGCCAGCGGGGGAGGTTAAGAGATTTCCAGGTAGCATTACAGGCTCAGATGAAGTTGAAAACCATAACGTGTAATGACCGACTCCAGCGCGCTTGGTTATGCGGTTTTTTTCGAGCAAATGTGGTAGCCATGAACAGGATTCCAGGGTTGAAGGTTTTTTCTGGGCAGGTCAGGAGGATAAGATGGGGAGAGAATTGGGGTGTCTTTAGTCAAGAGTGTCTGAGATGACTGACTTTGGGGAAGAGAAGGTACTGAGACCCCAGGGGGCAGTCCTAGGTCTATGTCTCGACGGGGGTGTTAGAGCAGAGGCCAGGAGGGACACTGAGGATGGGCCACGCCTGGGAAGAATTCGGGGATAAATGAAGAGAGTGGCCAAGGTTGAGGGTGAGGTCCGAGTGGGAGCAGAGGTGAAGGTCATTATGGCCAAGGAGGTTGAGGGCTGAAAGGCCAGAGTGTTGGAAGAGTCCGCCCACTAGTGAGGAGGCAGCTGGGCCTCGCCAACAGCCCAAGTCTGGTACCAGCACCCTGGATGGGTGTGGCAGGGTGTCTGCGAGGCCTGGGGAGAGCCGCAGCCCAGGGGTGTAGCTGCCATGGCAGCTAGGGGCTTTGCAGTATGCCACAGGCCTGCCGAGTTTGAGAAAGGCAAGCAACCTCCACTCGGGAGGACTGCAAAGAAAACTCTCCGGTGGTCACATTCCAGGGCGAATGGGGCACTGGAAGTAGTAATGAGTTGAGGGGTTGAAGGGGAAGCAAAGTTTTATTTTTAGAGGTTCCAGAGGGCTCAGTGAAGTTAAAAGCTGGGTCGCCAGAGAGGATAGCTTGAGCCTTGAGCAGCTATTATTCCCAAGGTCACTGCTGGTTCTGCCCTTACTACTCACATGACCTTGGGCAAATCGCTGCCCACTCATCTCTCAGCCTAAAATCAGAAGCTATCTACAGCCATGAGCTGGTTTGCCTTGTGGGGGGGTGGGGGGCCTGTGAGAGCAGCAGTGGCTGGTAGATAACAGAAGCCAAATCTGAACAGATGGGGCAGGGGCAGGAGGCAGGAATGCACCTGTGAAAACAGAATGTTGGTGACTGGGCCACCCGCCTTCCTCTCCTCGCTAGTGACCTGGATGAGGAAAAGGGGCCTTGAAGAGGAGGCACAGGTAGCAGCGCCCACGTGAGGCCCAGTCCATCAGCATACCCATGCCCCCTCAGCCCTCCTGACCACCTCAGAAATCCTCTGCCCCCAAAGCAGCCCCTTCCCTGCTTCAGAACCCCAGTCCCTCTGTCTCTCATTTCCCTCTCCTCCCCATCCCTCCCACCTATCTCCAAAATAAAGAAACCAAAGGTGGACACAAGTGTGAATCTTAAATTATTATTTCTTCCTGTCACTTACACCCGAGGTGGGGGGGCAGGGCAAGGGGAGGGGAACAGGAGAGGGGGGATTGCCTCCCCCCCACCCCGTAAGGCACTGAGTGGAGAAGCCGCAAGGGGGGAGGGGGGAGGCCACATTGTCCTCACTCCCTGGGGCTAGGCCCCAGGTCTCCTCAGCCCTGGACTCTCCCATCACCTGAAATGCTAAGATGAGGCCCAGGGCAACCCGACCTCCCCCTACCCCAATATATTACATCATCACTTTTTAAATAGATACAAGGACTGGTCCCGCTACCCCCTCCCTGTGACCCCCCCCCACTATTGGGGGTACCTGGGCAGCTGTGCAAATGGGCATGGGGGTGCATGGGGGGAGAGGGAGAGCACCGGGCCCCTGAACCTGCCCCGTTTAAGGAAGGGGAAGAGCCGCCAGGCCAGGGAGGGGAAATAGTGCAAGGCAGAGCCCAGGCAGAATGGGGTCCAGCACCCAGCGAGGAAGGTGGGGAGGAGATACCCCCACCCCCAGCAGAATTGGGTAGTTAAAAATCTGAAACTAGATTTCAACAAGACCAACAGAAAAGGCTATGTACAGACCGGGGGTGGATTCAATCCTAAGGGTAGAGTGAGGGGATTACTCTCCCCGACCCAAAAGGAAGCCCGGCTGGCAAGGGTCTGGGGAAAGGATCCCTTTCCCACAGGTCCGCAGCCCACCTTCCTTGCGGCCAAGCAAGAAGCTATTTGCCCCGGCCTTGGCAAGGGGGCGCCGCTCACCAGCTGGGGTGGTGGAGGTTGAGAGAAGACGGCTCGCTGGAAGTGGCCGCCAGGGGCGCTCGCCCGCGCAGGGCACGGCCGCCAGATGGCGCCGGCTCGCCCGTTCTCCGCAAGGCTGCCCCCAACCCCTCACCCTGTCCCACACCCTGCACCGCGCCAGTCCGGGGGCGGCGTGAGTCAGGGGCGGCAGCAGTGTCGGCGGCTCCGGCTTGCACCTGGGCGGGGAGGAGGAGAAGAGGGTAGGCCACCGCCCGGCCCGCCCTGCCCTCTGGCCCCGGGGAGGGAGCGGCGGGAACAAGACATTCCCTGCCCAGCGACTCGGGAGGGGAGGGGAGGGGAGGAGAACCAGCAGCAGCTCCCGTAGTTGGGCGGGGCCCCTCCCGCTGCCCCCAGGGGCGGGCGAACCAATCAGGCCACCCCGCCCCCTTCTCCAGGACCCCATGACTCAGCGCTGGGAGCAGGGCGGAGGGGGACTAGGATGGCTCCTTCCTTACAGGCCCAGTCCCCCAGTCTTTCAAGCTTCTACCTTGCTTTCCCCCACTTACCCTTCCTTTGCCGCCCCCCTTTGCATAATTCACTGCCAGGAAAAGGGAACAGAAACCAGGAAGGAGGGGTCTCGAAAGGGAGGGGCAGTCCTTCACCCCCTTACACAGCCAAAACCCCAAGGGGCATGGGGGCAGGGCAAGGCTTTGGTCCCAAGCCCCCCACCCCCTAGAAACCCGCATAGCCGAAGAGGGACCCCACAAATCAGAAATACATTATTGCTTCTACTCCCCAGGAGCAGCTGGGGACAGGGACCCCACCTTTACAATGGAGCTGTAAATATATACATGATATCGTATGTATCACTCCTTGGGAGAGCACCCCAATCTGGGGAGCCTCTGCCCCAAAACCTTCTCAGCTTGGAACTGGAATGAGAGCTCTGAGGGAAGGGCCCAATTTCCGATGCCAGGGAGGCTCAGTGCCCGGACCCCAGCGCCGTCTCTGCTGCACACTCCCGCTGCTCAGCATGGGCGTCCCGGCCCCGTGCTGCTCCAGCTCGGCCACTCGTCCCTCTTTAAGAGGACTCCATGGCACCTTCAGCCTGAGGTGTGGTGGGTGCCCCCTCCTCCTCATCGTCATCAGGGGGCCCCGGGGTGGAGACTGGGGGCCCAGTAGGGGCTGGCTCCTCCCAGAATCGAGCCAGAGAGAGTCGGAAGTTGTCCAAGTGGCCATTGGAGAGGTCGAGGCCAGCAGGGGTCGGGGTGGCGGCAGAGGGCGGGGGGTAGTGAGGGGGCGCATCGTCCTTGCGGCGCCGCCGGGTGCGCACCTCCAGGCAGTTCTGGCCTTTGAGGTGGCGCTGCAAGTGGTCCTCCTTGGCGAAAGCCTTGTGGCACAGGTGGCACTCATAGGGCCGGTCCCCTGTGTGCAGGTGCATGTGGTTCTTGAGGTCATAGCTGTGCAGGAAGCGGGCTGGGCAGTGCGAGCATGAGTAGGGGCGCTCTCCTGTGTGCTTCCTCATGTGGATCTTCAGCTTGTCATTCCTGGCACAGGCAAGGGGGAGGGGCAAGGAAATGGTTCAGGATGCGATCCCTGGGTCATCCTGGCCGCGTTCCCAGGCCTCGTCCCACTCCCGTCCCCCACCATTCGTTTCCCTATGACTGCCCCAGGAGACCCTTGCTGACGTGCCTGCAGCTTAACTGGGCCCGGCCACCACCCACTCTGCCTCCAGCACAGCCACATCTTTCATGCCCCAGACCTACCTCCCTTGACTTTCTTTCTCCTGGCCTCCCTAATCTGGTCTCTCTCCTCACCCTGGGCATCACCACCCCAGTCCCTCCAGGATCACCTGCCTCCATACCTCGGGTCTCATAATCCCTTCCTCCCTCCCCCTCGACATGGCCCCTGCTGCAACCCTTCCCCGCTGGTGCTCACCGGGTGAAACGGACACCGCAGACTTCACAGGCGAAGGGCTTCTCACCAGTATGGGTCCTCATGTGGCGTGGCAGTTTGCCAGCCCCGTGGATAATCTTGTGGCAGACCGGGCACTCCTGGGGCATCTGGGAGCGGCGTTTGCGCACTAGCTTGTCCTGGCCATCTAGGCCTGGTGCCAGGGTGTCCTGGTGTAGGGAACTCAGGTAGGCCATCAGGTCAGGATCGATGGCATCCTCATCTGAGCCCAGCTCCTCTGGGGACAGCGGGGGCCCGCCACCCTGCGCCAGCCCATAGGCCGGGGGATATGCCAGCTCCTCCTCTTCTTCCTCACCCTCATAGGCCTCATAGCTCAGGGGCCCCTCATGGGGTGAGGCAGTCCCTGTGGGAGGGCTGTAGCTGTCCCCCAGCCTACTGCCCCCGCTGCTGCCCACTCTGCCTGCCGCCTCCTCCTCCTCCTCGTAGGTCAAGGGATGGGTGGGCACTGTGGGCACTTCAGGCACTAGGTGGTTTGCCCGGGCCCCCTTGGTCTGCAGGAAAGCTTTTCGTGGCTTGCGGCTGCGGCGGGCGACAGGCCGAGGGGGCGGCGGCAGCGGCGGTGGGAGGGGCACCTGTGGAGGGCTGTCTTCACCGTTGGGAACTCCCGAGGCTGAAGCTGTGGCTGTGGCGAAGGCCTCCAGGTACTGGCGAGCTCGCTCACAGTCGTCCTCGTCAGGGCTGGGAGCTTCTAGTCCGCTCCCCTGCAGAATCTCCATGCAGGCAGCGATGACACACGGGATCTCCAGCAGCCGCGCAGCCTGGAGCACTGCCGGCATGTTGGCGCTGCTGGTGGTCAGTGTGGCTGTATAGGCAAACTCGAGCAGGGCACCCAGTGCCTCCGGCCCCACAAAGTCCAGCTCACACACGCCGGCCCCTGCTCCCCCGGCAGCCACCCCGCCGCCCCCAGCGCTCAGGACCGCCCCGCCACCACCCTCAGTGAAGAGCTTCTTGAAGTAGTGGCTGCAGGCAGCCAGCACAGCCCGGTGGGTGCGGTATTCAAGGCCCTGTGTCCGGATGGTGAGGTCACATAGGTGGCCCAGCTGGCGCTGCTCATTGAGGCAGCTCAGGAGCTCACTGCTGTGGTCTGGGAATGGAATCCCGATCAGGTCGTCCTCGGGGCTCCCCATCTTCTCCTGCAGAGTCAAGTAGAGAGGGAGGTTAAGAGCGCTCAGGCCTGCAAGGTGGTCCAGGGAAGGGATATATACCAACGTTGGCCAGGTGACTGCAGACTACTTAGACGGTCTTCTAAGTACTTTACACCCACTTCATCTTCCACAACCTTCTAAAGTAACAGTTATCATTCATTTCACAGACAGGAACCTGAGGTGCAGACAGGTGAAGCAACTTTCTATGTTAAGTGCAGAAGAGGTTCAAAGCCAGGCGATGGGCCCAGAGTCCGTGTTCCTAAGCACTGTGCACTGTTCTGCCTCTGTGAGAGCAGGAGCCCTGCCTTTCTGGCCTTTCCTAGAGACCCGTCTGCTTCACGGGTCTGCCCCATTCCCCATCCCTTTGGAAGAAGCACTGGACTGGGAGAAAGGATGCCTGGGTTCTGGTTCAGGCTTCATGAAGAATTGGCTGAAGGACTCTGGGTGGCTGGGACACAGCCAGCCTCAGTCATCTGAAAAGTGGGGTAACAGTCTTTGTGATGGAACCTCCTCTCAGCCCAGAGAGAGGCCAATGAGAGAGTTCAGATTCACATTGCGCCAAGGACTGTTCAAGGCAAGGTCAGGTGCTTTAACTTATGTTATCTCCCTAAAGCATTTGGTGTACAGTAAAACACTATGCAAACCTGAGAGGTGGCTTCCCAGCACCCTCCTCCTCCTCCTTCCCCACCCACTAAAAGTTCATCTCCCCTTCTAGATCCCCCCTTCTAGAGGCCAAAAGGGAAACACAGCTCCCAGCATCCCTCCCCCCACATCCTCCCCTCCCCCATGGGGCCAAGGAGCAGCCACCCTTTGCTGGGGTGTCGCTGGCTGGCGCGGGTGCTTCCTGCCCCGCACCGATAAGCATCGTCCCCGCCCCCTCTCCCACTGCCAATAGGCCAAGTTCCAGTCCCACCCCTCCCCCACTGGGCTACCACCACCACCTCTCCCTCCCCATTCCCATCCAGTCAGGAGAGTCCCCCCTCTCCAGAGGACCATCTTTCACCCTCTATGCTTTCCCCTCCAAGGCAGAGCCACAGAAGGTGCAGAGCTGCCAGCAATCCCGAGGCTGGTGGAGGGGAGGGGAGGGGTAGTAGAGGGAGTCTGGCCTGGAAGTGGGGAGATCTGCTTTAAGTCCTGGCTCTGCTACTATCTTTTTTTTAACCATACCATTAATATTTATTTATTATTATTTTTAAACATCTTTATAAGTATTCTGCTGCTATCTTGCTGAACGACCTTGGGCAAGTCATTTCTCTCTGTGCTTCAATTTCCTCACTGTACAAGGAGGGGCTGGGAATGGATGCCCCATGGGCTCAGCCCTTCAGCCCTGACATTTGGTGGGTCTGGAGCAACTGGAGACAGAGTTGGGGCCTGGAAAGAGCTGGGCTCGGGAGTCATCCAGGCTTGAGTTTGAATCCTCCGTCTGCGGCTGATTAGCTCTGTGACCTTAAACAAGTGATTTAATCTCTGGACCTCTTTCCTCATCTCTAATATGGGATCATTCCACCTGACTCCTAGGGCTGTGGTGAAGGTTAAATGAGACCGTGGGTGGCACAATGCCTTAACACACACAGTAGGGGCTCAATAAATGTTCTGGCCTTGGCAAGGAGAAACAAGGCCTCACCTAGAGGCAGATTCCACTACACAGGTGGTGTCTGCTGGGAAACAAGTCTGTCTCCCTCCCTCAAATCACCCCAGGAAGTCAGGTTACTACTAGCTACATGACCTTGGACCAGTCACTTCCTTTCCTGAGGAGACCTGTTTCCTCATCTGTAAAATTAAAGACTGACCTAGATGATCCTTAGGGCAAGTCCCACTGACATTTTGTCAGTGTCTTCTCTGCCACTCCCAACAGCTGCTCAGTGTTGGCCATTGATGGGGAAGATTTTGGGAGGGGGGGTTGGAGGAGTCAAGGGCTACAGGTTTCCTCTTGAGGACACAAGAACTGCATTGTTTCTGCCTGCCTCCCTGTCCCAGCACCAGAACGCCTGCGCGGAAGCCATGAGTGAGCAGCACCCATGTGGCTCATAAGCCACAGCCAGACACCCTTAGACAGCCCACCCCTTCCCACCTTAAGTCCCCAGATCACTTCTCTCCCTAGGGGCCAAGCAGTCTGGGAGCACTCCCAGTTTCCTTTGGTTCCCCTACCTGTACTTTACAAATAGTACAAGAGGCAAATGGCCCCAGGACTTAGAAACAAACAAAATCGGGTGGGCAGCAGCAGTGGCCACTCAAGCAGCAGTGGGCTCCCTCCTGGGCCCAAGCAAATCCTGTCCCTCCTGAGGGGGATGGGTGGGGCTGTCCTCGATGTCCATTGGCCCGGGGCTGGGCACCCGCAGGCACGTGGCTAACCCCATCCCTCTCCCTCCTTCCCTCCACACCCCACCCATTCCCGCTGCTAAGCCCGCCTCCCTTCTCCCACCCCAGGGCCGTCTCCGAGGCAACTTGGTGTGGCGGGTGCGCTGATTGGCTGACCCCGCTGTCAGGTCACAGGCTCTGGCTGGTTCACGATGCAACTCACTCAGGCCTGGCTCGGGCAGGGGTGGGTGTTTAACCCCTTGGGCCTAACCCTGTGGCCACGAGGTACCAATGAAGGAAGGGAGAGGCAGAGGACACACGTGGGAAGGGGAGGTGTTCACATGGTTCTCTAGCTTCTGGGAAACTCCCCTAGCCCTTACCCAGGGCTCTGGCACCCATGCTAACTTAGGTGCCACCTGGAACTAGGCTGATGCCAACCAGGCCAAGGGGATACTCCTAGCCCCATCATCTGGGAGGGGCTGCTGGGGTGGAGGCTTCCCCCTTCTTTCTTCCAGGGTGGGGCACTGGTGCCAGGATGCCCACCCCACCTTGGGCACCCTTCCCACCTCTGTATCCCAGAGGGCCCAGCCCCCCGACGCCCATAAGTGTCCCCACCCAGCCTGGCATGCCCCCTCTTGCTAAGACCTTGTGGGCATGGGCGTGTGTGGTGGCTGGGGGGGCAGCTGTGCCAGGGAGCCAGGCAAGGTCTGTTTGGTCTGTTTGCCTGGTAGGGGGAAGAACTGGGGGCCCCACCCCATCTCTCCCCACTTTCCCGCCACCCCCCAGGCTCCCCTCACTGTCAGGCCTGCTAGACCGGCCAAGCCGGTGGGCAGCTCTCTTGAAACTGGGCCCTGAGTCAAGCTTGCCCCATCTTTGGTGGGGGGAAGACTTTGGGGTTAGAAAGGTGGGAGGGGGCAAAGGGGGGAGCCCCTATCACCTACCCCTCAGTGCCCAAGGGCACCTGCCAAGGTGTGTCCACCACCAAGAAACCAAAAGGTAGAGGGCACTGGCCCTGGCATGGGAAGGAAAAGGAGGCTGGAACTCTTTCCAGGTGCTGACCTCCGGCAGTGTCCAGTGCAGGGCTGGGGGCACCAGGGCCAACACTGCCGGCTCGAGCCAGCTGAAGAGCTGGGATATGAGGCACTGAACGGGGCAGCTGAATAAAGCTGGCCCCCCTTCCCCACACCCTGGGGATTAGGGGAGTAAGGCTTAGTGTGGGGGGCAGCAGGCGGAAACAGGATTAGCGGCGGAGAAAATAGATATGGGCCTGAGACACAGGCACACAGAGCCACCCCTCCCCAAGCCTGGAGGCCCCCACCTCTGGGCTCTGCCGGAGAGCCTGAGAGGGACCTGGCCAGTCCTCTCCAGGTGTAGCAACGTGGGGTGAGGGAGGTTGAGGACCAGGCTGTGACACCTCCTGCCAGGGTGATGGAGAGGCCTGGCACTCTTCCCACCTTAGCCGGCCACCCTTCCCCCTTACTTCTTTCTCCTTTCTGCCCCCCTCCAACCCCCACCCCAACTCCAGCCTCAGGTTCTCTTCCTGTTTTTTTGGAGCTAAGTTTGCACGAAGCCAGGGCTTTGGCCTGTGGCTGGACCAGGGGGGTGGGGAAATAGGACAGCCAGTCCAAAGTCCTCAGGGACCCAGGAATCCTAGTTCCCCAGCTTCTCTCACCCCTTCTTAGGGCCTCTGAGGCCCAGGGGCTGAAGCCATCTGGCCTGCCCAGTTGGGAAGTCAGGGTGAGGGGTTGAGGTGAATCCCCTTGAGGATTGGAATGGCTTTGAAGGAGAGGCCCTTGGCCCAGGGGTGCCCTAGGCATTTATGGAGCCCTTCCCTCTCCACCCCAGCCCCTCCAAGCTAGTACATGCCTTCCCCATCCCCCATAGGCCGCTTCCCCCTCCTAACCTCACCACCCCCAGCACTCACACTTCCTGGGGGCCGAGGCGGGGAAGAGAGACCGCAAGCCACGAAGGGGGAAGGAGGCAAGGGGAGTTGGCTGCTTCCCGGTGCCGTGGGGGTTAAGCCTCTCCTCCCTCAAAATCCCCAATTCCTGGTGCTTCAGCTCCTGACAGGAGGGAGACCTCAGTGTCCCCCCACATTTTCTTTCCATGACAACTGCCCTAGTCCACAGCCGCTCAGGCCGCATCAGGGTAAATCTGAGGGAGATAAAAGATGGCGGAGGAAGGAATGGGGGCAACTCCGTCTTCCCCAGCCTTCCCCTCTTGTCCTTTGGGAACGAGGCCCTCTCCACTCTTGGCCCCTTTTCTTGGCCTCTTCCTGTCCCCTTACCGCCTTCTCGGACCCTTGTCTCCCCTCTCCGCGACTCATCCTTTGCTTTCCTTCCTTCAGCCCTTGCGAGGCTCCCGCTTCCTCTCTACCGCGTCTATGTCCGTAGGCCTCCGAGGAATCATCCCTACCTCTCCTTTCTTTTCCCTTTTGGTTCTATCGCTCAAGCCTCCTCACTTCCTCCATTTCATCTTGCTCTGAGCATCCCTTCTCTTCTCCCCAGGCAGGCGCAGTGTGGAGAGGGGCAGAGGAATTAAATCAAGATGCCAGGCCTGCCCTCCAAGGCCTGGTCTTGCCATGAGATGGTCACATGTAAGGTACCCACGGCCCCATTTTGGATGAAGCACAGGGCCAAAATTTGGGGGACAGTTTGGGAAGATGGGAGGGGGTGGTACAGTGAGAGCGGATGTCGGGTGGGGTGAGGGGGACAGCCTAGGCCTCTCTGCCCGTCAGAATTTCCAGCCCTGGAGCTGCTGGACTTTCCCCAGAGGCTGCCCACCCTAGGTCAGGCAACTGTGCACTTGGACAGACCCTGGTCATCAGGGTTCCCAGCGGGGGTCTGCCGGAGCAGTGCCAGATACCCTTAGGGCCTGAGGAGACCACACAGGGTGCCAGGGTCTGCCCTGTGCCCACCCCCTCCCCCCAGTCTAGCGTCTCCGGCTGGGTAACCGAGCCGGCTGGTAACCCCACACCCGCCAAGCCGCCAGCAGAAACCTGAGCCCCCCAGCCCCAGAGGACACCCCGGCCCGATCCCCGGAGCCCGGCTCCCTGCCAGCCTGTCCAACCTCCTGTCCTGGCCCAGCAACCCCTCGGCTCCCGTAGGCCCCTTCTTCTGCTCTCCTGTCCTCCTGGGTCCCCCAGACACAGAAGCTTCCCCACGCTCCAGCTCCTCAGCCCCTCAGTTCCTAAACTGCCCCCTGTGAAGTTCAGACACCCTCTTCCTAGCCTGTTTTTCAGTCCCTCTCTGACCCTTGGCCAATTCTAGGCCTCCAAGCCTCCCCTGGGGCCTGATCTCCCAAGCCAGAGTGTGGCCTACTCACCTGAACGCTGAGGGGCCTTGCCGGCAAGTCCTCTTGGCCCCTGGGGGGAGCAGGTTGGGAGGGGTGGGGGAGGGCCGGGCTGGGGGGGAGGTAGGGTGGCTGTTCCCCGCTCCAGCTCCCTCCTTCAAAGGGGCCGCCCACGACTTGGCCCAGCCCCTCCCCCCTACAGCCTTAACCCTCTGGGTGCTGTCCCCCCTCCCCCCAGATGGAGGGAGGGGTTACCAGAGGCCTGGCAGCGTGGGAGAGGGCCTAGAGTCTCTGCCTGTGGTGCCCGAAGCCCCAGCTGTATCCACCCTGGCCCGTCCTCTCTCAGTCCTAAAAGGGGAAAAAAGTGAGCAGTAGGAAAGGTAGGAGCTGGGACAGTCCAGGAGGACAGAGGTGAGGAGGAGCAATGGGAGAGGCTGCTGGAGGTGGGACCAGGAGAAGGAAGAAGGGAAGGGAGGGGAGGGGACAGGAGGCAGCAGTGGCCAGAAGCGGGAGGAGGGGAACCCTGGACAGGCAGTGCCAGGGGTGACAGGTGCCTAGGTCCCAGCCCCTCAGGGCATATGGTATAATAGGGGAACACAGGGAGGCCCTCCAGACCCCAGTATGTCCCTCAGCACCCCTGGGAGCTGGCCGAATTCTCCCCACTCTGTACTGGGCTGGGGCCCTCAGGGGCTGGGCAAGGCAGCACCCCGCCCTCCCCATGCCTCACCCCAAACCCACTCACATACCACAGTTCCTTGCCCGGGCACCAGCCACTGCCAACCAGGCCAGGGGGCAGCACTTGTGCCAGCCCCCAATGGCCAGGAGGATCAGGGGGACAGAGCTGGCCTGAGGGGGGTGGACAGATGGGGGGAGCTGTGGGCACCGAAAGAGGAAGGAGCCGGGAGGGGGCATCTGCTGGGAAGCGGCTAGCCCCACCCCTTGCGTAAGCTGCTGCCACCCTGGCTGGTTGGGTGGGACCCGCCTGGGCCTGAGGGGTAACTCAGGAGGGCTCTGAGCCCAGAGATGGGTGGGCCACAAAGTTCCACTTAAACAGCTTCTGGGGTCTCTTATTCCTGGAACGAGGCATGCCCTAGGTCCCCCAGACACTAGGCCATCCCAAGTCCTACTGGGCTGGGAGGGGCCACCACAGAAATGCCCCCTAAAATATCCCCTCCCCTTTCCCCCCAACAGCTGCTGGCTCAATGCCGCTGGCCTGCTGCCCCTCACCAGCTCCCGGCCCGGTTGGCACCTACCCACCAGGATGCTGGCAGTCCTGCCCTCCTCTCCCTCCTACCCCCCTGGCTCCCAGCGCCCCATGCCAACTGTGGGCCTCGGGTGGGGGAGGGTCACCCCTGTGCCTTGGTGCCAGCTAGGCGGGCCCAGGCCCTTAGGTCCTACAGATAAGGCACAAGACCCTGTTCTCAAGCCATCTCCTCAAGAGGCAGCGCACGGGTTAGGGCCTACACAAAGAGAGCCCAGGGGGCTATGGCCAGCTTGATGAGCAGTTATTGAAGGCTCTACTCCCCAAGGTGGGGGCCAGTGTCTCTCCCTGCCACCAGGCGCCAGCCTCCCGGCATTCCCCCTGCCCAAGCATTTGCTTGGGCACCAAAGTCCCTGATATTCCTGAGTGCCCCAGTGCCTGCAGCCTGTGAGGGAGTGGGGCGGGGCTGCTCTCTGCCCTTTGATCCCCATAAAGGGAGGGAACCAGCCTAGGGGGCAGAGGGCAGGGAGGGAGTTCATGGGGCCTCTCCGTTTCACCCGTGCCAGGGGCAGCAGGGCAGGGTGTGGGCATCTCTTGGGTGGGGCCCTCAGGTGAGAATGGGTAGCATGTCTCAGCAGGGGGGATGGACATCAATCATGGGTACATGGTGTCATGTGGGAACAAGATGGTGAGGACAAGGTGGGGGGATGCAGAGGGTCCCCACATTCCAAATCATCCCAGTCCGCTTTTAGCCCCATCCAGAAAAATTTCCAGACTTAACCAAACTGAGAGATCAAGGAGGACTACAACTCCCAGTATGCACCACAATTGCTTTGCATGTACCTTGGGAGCTGTAGTTCCCTTGAGAAGCCCAGTGCTCTCCTCTTCCCCAGAGCCTTGCTGATGGGGTGGGGAGGGCAGAGCAGAGGACTTGGCTATGAATCTCCAAGGGGACTGTGTTTAGAAGAGGTACAAGGCAGGAGGTCCATGGTGGGGGGAGAGGACCCCCTCCCAGGCAAAGGGGGAGGAAAGGAGGAAGGAAGGAGGAGAGGATGTCTGTTGAAAGGGGCATATGGGTGGGGAGGAGTTGGGGGGAGTGGTGGAAACAGGAAGGAAACTGAAGCCAGAGACATGAGGTCGAAAGCAAGGGCCTGGTGGAGCCCCACTCCGAGGCTCAGCAAGGACTGGGAAGTCATTTCCCCCTGCTGGGCCTCGGCACCATTCTGGTGGTCTGGGGAGGCATAAGAGGAATTAGTGATGTCAAGTCACTGTAGACTGGTGTGTTTGCGGGGGTCACTGGCTCCATTTGCCTGCCACCAGCCCTCTTTTGTCCAGGGCACCCCAACTCCCGGATCTGGCATGGGTATCTGCTGGCTGGAGAGCTCTGAAAGCTGACTAGGTTCTAGGATGCTAGCAGGAAGAGGAAGGGGTTGGGGGAGGTTAGGGCCAGGCCTGATGGGTATGGTGGAAGGAGACATGTATGGGGTTAGGCCCAGGTGTGAGGTCAAGGAATTGTGCTGGCAAATGAGGATGCCATCCTCTAGGGCTGAGGCCATAGCAACTGGGAGGCCTCAGTGAAGAGAGGGCTAAGATGCCAAGGAAGGCCACCAGCCTCCCACCCATCCCAGGCTGTGGGACAGAATGAAGAAGGCAGCCCTTTCCAGTGTCCCTGTGGAATTTGCTAAAGGTAGCTTTTCCCCTTGTGCCAGGCAGCCTGTGAACATTAACGGTGGCAACTCAGGGGACCAGATGGCAGCTGGGTGCCTTTTCTTAGTGGGGGTGGAGGTCAGAAGTGGGCAGAGGCTCTGCTTCCAGGCCACTTTCCCTGGGCTCCCCAAGGTTCTGGGACAGATGCTTATAGGCCCCAGCCAAGACTCTTGCCAAGACCTGGGTCTGGCTGGGTGGTGGGTCATTCTTGCCTCTCCAAGGCCTTTGATGGTGGGCAACAGTAGCTCTTACCCCTTCCCCCCAGTCCCCCAGGCCCGCCTTGGCGCCTGGCCGCCTGTGTGTTGGCAGGACTGGTGGAGGGGGGGGCGGCGAGGCAACTTCAAACTGTCCGGGCAAAACGTCAAGTTTACTCACGAGTTTACTCAGCAGAAGGAGGGGGAAGAGGCCAGGGCAGGCACACCCCATGCCAGGGTCCTATCCGTCTGCTTTTCCCCACCTTCCTCCCCCACCCTCCTCTTCAGTCCTAGGCCAAAACAGGCATAGGCCCCAAGGCCTGGTGGCAGGGCAGTCTTAACTCTCGGAAGGTCAGGGAACCAAGCAGGCTGGAGGCAGGAAGCCCTGAAGCAGGCCCAGAGGCTTCTATCAGAGGGCAGTGCCCTGCCTGGAGCCCATTCACTACCCGTCTTGGGACCTCGGCCTTAGGCCAGAACTGGGTCTCTTAGCCACCAAGAAGGGGGCAGTACCAGGCCAGGCCTCCTCCATCTGACCAGTCCCCTGGGCAGTGGCTTCTGACCCCAAATGCCCAGTACTAGGCTGTGCCTCAGGCAGCATGATGCCATCTGGGCAGCCATAGGATCAGGGGCTGGTTCTCTAGGCCTTGACTTGGAATGAGGGGCCAGCACCCTATCTGACCTACTTCCCTTTCCTCCCCACCTGCTTTCATTCTCTGCTTTTCTCCCCCAGCCTTCACTGTCCCCACCCCAGAGGCGCTCCGCCCCCCATGCCCGCTGGGCCCCCTCCCCCACCCTTCCCCAGGGTGCCAAGTGCAAGCACACAAAGGGCCCGATGGTGCATTGTTAGCCCAGCCCCCGCTGCCCGCCTCGCCCTCCCGGGGCAGGCACTAGGCCAAGGAGGAGCTGGGGGCCCTGGGTGCCAGGGGGCACCATGGGGAAGGGGGAAGAGGTCAGCACCTGTCTCCCAGTCCCTGGGGTCCATGTCAGCCAGAGCTGAGCAGTGATGAGAGTACCCCATTAGAGCAGGCCTCTCTCCTTGACACCTGAGCCTAGAGGGCACTGCTTTCTTTCTTCCCCAGAGCCCCCTTCGGGTTGTATTAACCCCTTCTTGACCCCTGTGCTAAGGTTGGGGGGTGTGGTACCCAAGGGAGGGGACAGTGTCTGGGGGTGCCAGCAGGCTGTGTGGTGCTCACAGCAACCATGTAACAGAGGCACGCTGGGGGAGCCGGGGTCCCGAGGGCCAGGGACAGGAGGCAATGACAGAGATTTCTTCTTGTTTCATCAGCTGCTCCAGGGGAGCCCCCTGCCCTTGTCCCCAGTCACCACTGAGGAGGAACACTAAATGTTACCCAAACTCAGTCACAAATATGTCCCTCTCCAGCCCAGCACAACACTCCATATGCCCACTGTCCCCTCCCAACCTGATGCCCACTCCATGCCAGCTCTCCCAGCAGTGCCAGGAGGGTACAGGGGTGACCAAACCAGTTGGTGTGTGTGGGGGGAGCAGGAGGCAACCCCATAATCATCCAGGCTCACCCCCCTATACACATGCACCCTCAGGAAACAGAGTTCCCATCCTGGTTTAACCCCTCACCGCCCAATCTGGCTCCCCCTGCCCCTTGATAAACTGTCTCCCTCCTCCAGGAATAAGTTGGGGGAAGGCGGAATAGCTGCGCTGACTCATTCCCATTCTCAGCTGCAGCTAGGGGTCTCCAAGGCACTCGGGTGGGGGTCAATTCAAGAACGCCCTCCACCTGGCCCGGAAGCCAGGACAGCCTGCTGGTCTCCCCCTCTCCCCAGCACCCACTTCCGGTGTCCCAAACTAGGTCAGCAGCGCTCGTTTCCTGTGGGTCAGCTAGCACCCGCGCCTCTGCCCCTCCCCTGCTCCGGACCCAGACTCCCCGCCCCCCGCCCCCCAGGGCGCCCCGAGGTCTCACCACGTCTCAGCCGCCCTTTGATACGTGGGGGTTGTGCGGGGCGGGGGGCAGGGGACCCGCCCTCTCTCCAAACACTAGCAGGGCCGGGGCGCCTGGGCAGGCACGTGTCCGGGCACAACCCGCTGCCCACGCCGCCCCCCCACTCCCGGCCCCCCCTCGCTCTGGCCGGGACACGTCGCTCTCTTACTTGGGGTGGGGTGGGAGGAGAGAGAGAAAGCTGGAAATTGAAAGCAGCGCCCCCCACCCCTTTGAATGGCAGCCCTCTACCAGCGGCGCTCAGAGTAGGTTCTACAACAACACAGTAGCGACCCCCACTCCGGGTAGGGGCAGGTGCGCCGGCGCCTGTTGGGGGACGGGTAATAGGTAGAATTCTTCCCAGTCGCCCACCCTCGCTCTTGGGCTCTGGGGGCCGGAGCTGGCTTTGAAAAGGTGGCGGCGGTACTGGAGCCTGAACGAAGAGAGTGGGATTGAGGGGAGGCGGAGAGAGGGGTCGTTCTATATTCGCTCGGAGGTTGTCGCTGAGTCCCACTACCAGCGAGAGAGCGCGACTCTGGAAGCGCAAGAAACCGAATAGTCCAGCCGGTAACTTTCCCCCAAGCCGCGGCTCCTCCTGTGCTCCCCCCACCCCCCATGCAACTGGCCCGGGTCCAACCCACCGCGCCAGGGGGCGCGGAGTTGGGGGGGGAGCGTTGTCCTAGTTAGAATCCGTCAGCGTTTCCATTCCCTCTACTCGGACGGGTCGGGGGTCTCCCCCTAAAGTCACGAAGGAGACTGGGGGAGCGCTCAGCGCCGCCTCACCCTCTCTCCATCCCGGAGCCGCCAGTCTGTCTGATCCCAGAAGTGAAGAGAAAGTTTCTGGGGACCCTCCGCCCTGGGTTGGGGGCGGCTGTAGTTCCTTCTCTACCTTTCCTCCCAGTTAAAATCAATTCCAAAGACCCGGAGTGTTGGGAAGGCACAGGGAAGGGGAGTGGTGGGAATCTGGTCTGCGTGCGTGTGTGTATGTGGGGGGGTCCCACTTACAGGACGGACGAAGGACACTGCAGCAGTCTCGAGTATGGGGGACCTCTAGCCAGGAGACAAAAGTGGGGTACACTCACCTCTCTGCCTTTGGGTCCGCTGGCTGGAGCTGCTGAGGCTCCGGGTGTGGGGAGAAGCGCGTCCCCCGCCAGGCCCGGGGGCTTGGGGCCCTGCTCCGGTCCTGGTCAGAAGGCCGCGGTCAGTGGCTCGCCGCTCTCTGCTGGGGGGCTCCTCCTCCGCAGCCCTCTGCCTCCTCCTGCCGCCCGCCCCCCCCTCGGCCGCCGAGAACCGTACATTCACCTGGCTCCCACCCGCCCCCCCCCTCAGGGCCCGCCTCACCTGTCCTGCTGTCTCACCTGTCCTCCTGCTTGCTTTCCCCCCATCCCTCCCCCCGCCCCCTGCCACCCCCCAAACTCCCCCTCCCAACCCTTAGCAACACCCTCTGTCACTTCCTGGTTTTTCACCCGCCCCCCCAGGCCCCCCTCCCTCCGCCCAATAAGGACATAAACTTCAACCCCTTGGTCCAGCCAGTCTCTGCAGGGCGCAGATGGATCCCTCCCTCCTTTTTCGCTCTCTTATTCCAAGCTCTTACTTTGCTCTCCGAGCTTTTCCCACCCTCCTCTTTTCCCTCCTTCTTTCCTTCTCTCTCTCTTTCTCCCTTCACCTGCCGCGGTCCCTTTCCTCCTCCTCCTCTCCCTCTCCCTCTCCGTCTCTCTCTCCCTCTCTCTCTCTCTCTCTTTTTCTCTAGCCCCTATCTCTCCCAGTCCACCTTAACTCGAGCTCCGCCCCCGACCCCCATCCAGCCCTCCGCCGCTACTCCGTCCCGCCCCCTGCACTCCACCTCCCGGCCCGCCCATTGGCCTGAACACCCGCCCATCCCAAGTGGGTCCCTCCCTGCGTTCGGCCAGGGAGGGGGCGGAGCCGAGGGGCTGGCCTGAAACCTGGAGGAGGGGAAGAGGAGGGGGCAGTGTCCGCAGCGGCCGGGGAACCGAGCACCCCCATCAAGGGCTCGCACTCCTACAAGAGGGGCTTCCGTAGGGTCAGCACCTCGGGAGGGAAGGGTATGAGGAGGTTAAAGATACACTAGATGGGGGCGAGGCGGGGACTTAGGGGATTGAGGGAGGGGGTCCCGTGAGGGGCTATAATCAGGTCAGGGCCCCTGGAGGTAGGGGGAGGGGAGCCACCCGGCCATCATCTCCAGCTCCTACGCCCCACCCCACCCCTTGGAGGCGGGGGAATTGAGGGTGCGGGCACCCTGCGTCCCTCCCCACGCGTGACGGCGCCTCGCGGGGAGGGAACGGCGCCCTGGGCAAGCAGCCTCTGCGCTCCAGCCGGTGCCCGACGCGGCCTTGGCATTGTCGGAGGGGAGGGGCCAGGTCCGTGAAGGGGGAGGGGGAGGAACGCTCACGCTCCTGCTCCCCGCCTCCATCCCGCTGTTCCCGAAGTGGAGAAACTGAGTCTCCGCGAAGGAGGGACCTCTGGACTTGGGTTCGCTCAGAGACCTGGGAGGCGAGAGGGGTCTGAGTGTTTTACGATGTGTATGTGGACTTGGGGGGGAGATCAGGATGGGTACTTCAGTGCCCCCCAACTGAGGAAGGTAGCCTGTTTGGGACGCTTCCAACTGGGCCTGCGGCGCTACGTACCCCAAAGAGCCCCTCCCACTAGTGTAAAACTGATTCAAATCCGGCTCCGGCGGGCCAGGTTCCGCTCCCCGAGGCCGGCCGGGCCGAACCGGGTCGAACTTGCTTTCTCCAACCCCAGCCCCCTCCGCAGAGGGCCTCCCTCCCTTTCCAGCAGGTGGCTCCGCGGGACACCAGCTCAACCTGTTGGACCACAATAGGCGGCGCCAGGGGGGCCCTGGCCCTCACCCGGGCTGACCCGGGATCCCCGAGCAGGGGGAGGGGCGGAGTCCCGGTCCCTCCCTCTCTCTCCCTCCGGCCGTGACTCAGCCTCGGGGCCGCTGCCCTGCTCCCCAGCCAGGGGCGGAAAGTGTGAGGCGCCCCTGAGGGCCCAGGCCAAACCAAACAGCCCCCCACCCCAGACATTATCTCACTGTAGATTTAGGGGGGCTCTAGGAAGGAGGGGGTAGCAGTAGCAGGCATGGGTCTCTCCCGCTCGGGTAATCCGCTCCAGGTTTTCCTATCGTCCCTGTCCCTCTTGGGTCCCGAGGCTGGTCACTGCTCCGGGTTTTCTTCTCGGCCCCGCCGGACAGATTCTGGTTCGCGAGCGCCCGAAGCCGGCGGGGTCCAGGCCAGGGATTTTCCCTCCCTTCCCCAGCTCGGGGTCGCGCTAGCCTGGAGAAGGGCCGTGCCAGGGGCAAGACGGCAGTGCCAGAAGCACAAGTGAAATTGAGAGGGGGCTGCTTCGGGGTGGAGAGGGCATGGCCGAGGAAAAGGGGGGCGGGAAAGTGGCTCGGGGAGGGTAGAGCCAGGGCCTCTAGAGGCAATAGAAGGGAGGGCGCCTTGGCATCAGCCCATAGGTATAGAGAAGCGAACAGCGGGCTCGCCATGTCCCCCATCCCTGGGGGTCACCTCAGGCGTCTTGTTGGATCCCACCTGGATTTTTCAGTGGCTGGAATGCCATTCCTCACTTGAGTCTCGAGAGTCCGGGAACCTCCTGTTAGTTTCTCAGTGACGCCCCCTCCCACGTTCTCTTCTGGTCCACAAAGCTCCCTCGCTCAGAAGTCGGAGTGGGGAACCCCGACTTTGAAATTCCCGCCTAACCCCCAACTCCCGGGCCCTTACCTCGCCAAACCACTGAGACCGCGTCGGCCAAGAAACGCTGACTGGGGGCCCCGCCCTCTCCCACGAAACCCCAGCCTGGCCCCTGGGGCCTGCCGCCACCCCTGCCCCGCCACTAGGCCTGGACTGGAACTGGGAACTGGAGGGCAGGTGTGGGCTCTCCAAGGGCCCTCCAGGGGATCGGGGAGCGTCCAAGATCCGCACGTTCAGTTGGTCTTCAGGCGACCAACTAGACCTTAATTTTGTGTGGCAGGAGGTGGGTAAATACCCGGAGAGTGAGGTGGTTGACCAAAGAGAAGGATGAACGCCCAGGCCGGGAGTTAACCCCTTTTAGGGAGAACTGCACACCTGGGGTTGGGACAGCGATTCGGGGTGAGGGCCAGGTGCCTAGGCCGGGCCACGTGCGCCAAGGTTGAGCTGCAGAGGAGCTGGATGTTTGCAGAGCCTGGAGGAGAGAGGGCTTCTGGCGGGAAGAAAGGCAAGGCTGTGACTGGGCGGGGTCCTGAGTGAGTGGGTCTAGGGGCCTGCTTTGGAATGTGGGGGGCTGAGCTGGAAGCGGCGCATCAGCTTCGGCGCCCACCTCTTCCCCGCTCTCCGCCTTCCCCCGGCTGCCTCCGCTTCCCTCGAAAAACCCGCCGCCCAGGAAACCGCTGGGGGCGCTCAGACCGCAGCCCTGCCGCCCCCCGGCGCCCCCACCGCGACCGCCCAACCCACCTGAAGGAGCCGTGGCTGCCAGGGTTGCCCCCCTCCCGCCGACTCCCCCCACACCTGCGGGCTGCACTATTTATAACTCGGCGCCTATTCCGGGCCTCTGGGCGGGAGCCCGGTGTCGCGCAGCGCTAATCGTCGCCGGGATCTCTGCGCCCCCCAGGGCCGGGGGAGATAAATTTAGCCTCAGGAAGCTCGGGGGAACATTTTCCAAAACTCCACGTCCCAGAGAAGGCGAAACTGAACCCCTCTGCCCTCAGCCTCCTCCGGACAGCCACCAGGCGGCGCAGGTCCCCCGGCTCGAGAAGCCGGGTCGCTGCTTTGAAGCTGAGGTAGGTAAAGGGTTGAGAAAGAACGACCTGAGGATACTGAGGGGCGGAGGTCAGAGGGGTCAGAGAATGGCCAGAAGAATGGGTATGCCCCCAAGGCTGGCAAAGACTGGAGTAGACAGTCTCAGCTGGGCATAACTGAGAAAGGACTAATGCCTTTTGAAGGGGAAATAACTCATATGCAAACGAGATGCAAATAGGGACGCAAATAAGAGCGTACGCCCTTGGAGGTCTGCGCTCTGGAGCTAGTGAAACAACTGCCACACTCCCCTTTCTGCCCGTCTTTCAGTTTAGCTGGGAAAACGTGGGACCCTCCCAAGATTATTACTATAATATCCAGTTTATTGCGCATGGCTCCTCAGACCACTTCTCTTGACCCCTCTCCTCCAGCTTCTGCACACCACTGACGGTCTTATATTCGACGTAATCAGCTGGGAATCCTGGATATCAGGCCGCTCCTCCGCATGCTGTCGTACTTGAGGGTCACTTCCAGTTCTGCCTGGTCTCCTTCCCTGTTTTACCCCGCCCAGTCCCCTACCCCTTGTGGCCACTAGAGGGCTCCGGGGCGCCGAAGGGTAAATGAGATCTTACCCATCCCTCCCTGTCTAGGTGCCTGCACATCTTCCTTTATTGCTCCCCTCATCCCCCTCCAGTGAGTTCTTGAGACAGTAGTTTGGACACTTAAAACCTGAACTTACTCTAGTTGGGAAGAGAACATTGCAGGGAAGCTGCCACATCTCACTTTCCCTTCTAGACCAGTGGGGAGGTGTAGTCCAGGGAACCATCTCCTGGCTTTGTGGCTTACATGAAAAGGGCGTAGCTGGGCCTCCCAAATGAGCGCGGGGGAAATCAAGAACAAGGGGAGATTAGGGTTGAGGTGAAGTGGGAAATCATGGAGTGGGTGCAGAATAGGGGTGGATAGTCCCTTCCACATTTCTGCTAGCCTGGCCCTGCCTCCCAGGCCACTTAGGCTACCATCCCAAGCACCAGTTCAGAAGAGGAAGGCAGGAGAGAAGCCCTGAATTTGAGATGAGAGAATCTGGGTTCACTAAATGACTACCCTACTGCAGTGTGCTGTTCATATGACTTTGGAGAGGTCACCACACCTCTCTGGGCTTGTTCCTTCATGTTAAGATGGGACAATTGCCCTCATCCTAACTACTTTTTTTTTTTTTTTTGTGATACGCGGGCCTCTCACTGTTGTGGCCTCTCCCGTTACGGAGCACAGGCTCCGAATGTGCAGGCTCAGCGGCCATGGCTCACGGGCCCAGCCGCTCCTTGGCATGTGGGATCCTCCCGGACTGGGGCATGAACCCATGTCCCCTGCATCAGCAGGCATACTCTCAACCACTGCGCCACCAGGGAAGCCCTGTCCTGCCTACTTTTGAAGTGGACTTTTGTAACGCTCGCACACTCTGTAGCTGAAAAGGGCTCTGGAATGGTATATGAGGTTTTTGTTATCCTCCCCATCCCTCTCCTCAGTCTTTCCACTTTCAGGGTTCTGACACTCTCTTTCCAGCTCTGACACTCTCCTTGGGCTACTGGCAGTCACGACTTCTCTCCCCTCTTCAGCTCCGACCACCTGCCACAATCACAGGCCCTGCCTTCCACCCCTACTACTTCCCCAGTAGCCCTTGCCAGACATCCCCTCCCCTGGCAAAGTCAGAACGCTCAGACTTCAGGATCCACCTCCAGGCACTGCCCCAGCTTGGTAGGAGTGAGGTCTAAGAAAGGAAAAGGAGGCAAATGTCTAGAGCTTGAGTCAGGGAAGGGCTGGGGTTGGCCAAGCAGGGTGCAGGCTATGAGGGGGAGAGGGAACTCCAAATTCAGATGGGAAGTTGAATTCTGTGTCCATCTCTACCACTAACCTCTCTCTCCTTGGATTCAGGACCTTCTCACTGCTGTGCCCTGGGGCTCTGAAGGCACCAGGCAAGAACACTGACCTGCATTTTGTGGATGTCTAAAGAGGGGCTGCCAGGGATAAGAAATAACCTTAAGTTGGAGTACTATAGAGTACCATACTGCTGTACAAAAGAATGGGCAGGCTCTAAATATACTGATGTGGACTCCTGTATGAGGTATGTGAAGGGAAGATAGCAAGGTACAGAACAGGGTATAGAGTATGTTATTAACTAGAAGTATAAGTATATGTAAATGCAGCCACTTCTCCCTACTGCTATTGCTGTAAGCCTGCTCTGAGCCACCAACATGTCTGGCCCCGATTGTGCCCATGACCTCCTAAAAGGTCTCTACTATCCTACCCTTGGTCCTCTAAAGTCTATTCTCAACCCAGCAGCCAGTGTGAGCCTTTTAAATAAAAAATCAGTTTATGCTCAACTGCCTGCAACAGTTCCTCATTTTACTCAGCATAAAATCTCAAGTTCTTACCATGGCCTACTAGGCCTGCCTCCACTCCCATCCTTAGCTTGACTTTCTCTTTTTCTATAGAACCTATCACCTAGTAACATCAATGTACTTATTTTTTAATGTTTATATTTTATTTTCTGTCTCTACCCACCAGAATGTAAACTCCATGAATACAGGGATCTATTTTGTTCACTGCTGTATTCAAATCAGCCAGATTGGCATATAGCAGATGCTCAATAATATTTGTTAAATGAAAGAATAAATGTTTTGCTATTTGCAAAAACATGGATGAACCTGGAAGGTATTATGCTTAATGAATAAGTCAGACAGAGAAATACAAATACTGTATGTTATCACTTACATGTGGAATCTAAAAAATAAAACGAATGAATATAACAAAACAGAATGGACTCACAGATATAGAGAACAAGCTAGTGGTTACTAGTGGAGAGTGAAGGGGGAGGGGCAAGAGAGAGGTAGGGGATTAAGAGGTACAAACTACTGTGTATAAAATAAATAAGTTACAAGAATATATTGTATAGCACAGGGAATATAGCCAATATTTTATAATAACTTTAAATGGAGTATAATCTGTAAAAATTTTGAATCACTGTGTTGTACACCAGAAACTAATATAATACTGTAAATCAACTATACTTAAATTAAAATAAAAAACTAAAAAAAAAAAAGAATGAATGACGATGCAGTATATGCATAGACTATCTCTGGAATGCTGTCCAAGATACTGGTCACCATGGTTACCTCCAGGCAGGAGAGCTGGGGGATAGGTGTGGGAGGGAGATAATTTTTACTATCAGAGTTTATTAGGCATATATTACTTTGACAAAAAAAAAAAAGAAAGAAAGAAAGAAAAAGAAAGAGAGAGAGAGAGAAAGCAAGAAAAAGAAAATAAGCCCAGAGAAAAAGGAGTTAACTAAGAAGTCTGAGGAAGAGCTGGTCCCTGGCAGTGAGGGAGGGCCACATACACCATCTCCAGGCCAGTGTCCCAGGACAGAATGGAGGGGGGAGGGCATAACTGGGCCCCAGGGAATGCTGGGTAGAGATCCCAGGGACACTGGCTGGCTCTGAGGTCGTTGGGGGCTGTGAGTGGGCATGTCATTATGCAGGAACAAGACGATGTAAATGGCTGGTGTGTGCCTACCACTGGGAGTGATTCAGGGAGAGCATGTGTTGGTGGCTGCCGAGGGGAAGTGAAGAGTCAATTCTGCTCATTCTGGCTGTTTGTGTCCTATGCACTGTCATAAACCTGAGGGACCTGTGTGGCCATACAGGTGGCTTTCTCTTGCAGCTTTGTGTGTGAGCTAGAGGAGCAGGGCCGGACTTCCTCCGTAAGCTGGGAACTAGCACCAGCTCAGTGCTTTCCCCAAGATCTTCAGGGGCAGGGAGCTGGCCAGACCAGGTCTTCTATTTGGGTTCCCATCCTTACACACAGGGCCTCACAGAAGAAGACCCCACCCAAGCTGGACTCCTCCCTGTCTACAAGTTGGGAGGAACCTGGCCTTTCTACCCAACGCCCTCCCCACCCAGGCACCAGTGAGTCAGGAAACCTGGCTTTCATTCTGTTCTATCCAGGAAAACTTCCTTCCCTCCTTGGTTCCCAGACTCTTCCAGTGCTGACTTTTTCTGACTTCCCTGTAGACATTTAGAACTTTTGGTCTCAAGGCTTATTTATTATACATACAGTTCAGTGATTCTCATACAGAGATACTGGGGGCAGCCCATTCCTGGTACTAAGAGGGTATGGTGAGATCAGCCATCTGGGCCGGTGGGCTCACTGTACCAGGCTTGGAGGAGTGCCAGGTTCTGCTGCAGTCTGACTGGGGTCCTAGCCAGCAGGCCAAGCTCCTGTGCACCAGAGGTGCACTGGAGGTGGGGCCTGGGAATAGAGGCCGAGAGATGAGGCAGGTCTGACAGATGGCACAAACTCAAAGCAGGATCACACTTCACTCATTGTTTGTGGCCCGTCCTTGGTCAAGCACAGCTGGCCCCAGGAGTCTTGATGGGGGTTGGGCTGGGTGCTAAAAAAGAGAACGGGAAGCTGAGAGGCAGGCTCCGCCACAGAAGCTGCAGCCATGCCTCCTGTCTGTTTGCCCTACCCTGCCCACCTGAGCGATGCTGGCCATGGTGCCAGCGGGGAGGAGGCAGCTCCCTGCTGCCATTAATCCAGCAGCTCCTTGATACACCAGCAGCAGAGGAGGATGTAGGCGACTTCCTTCAGGGTCCGCTGCAGGCCCTCCCACCCTGTGCCCGTCTTCATGACAGGCACCCGGAGTCCAGTGTCTCGCAGAACTCCTCCAAGGGAGAAGGGCAGGGCCTGGGCTAGGGGCTGTATCCGGGACTGCATGTGGGCAGCAGCTCTGAGGAAGGGTGTGGGAGCTGCCTCTAGTGCCTTTTATCAACATTGTCCCCACCCCCTTCAGACCTCATGACTGTGGGGACAAAGGCCCCAGGGTCTAGGACAGGGAAAGTTCTGGGCCTGAGAATGGGCTGAGTCAGCCCCTGTGCCCAGGGATGGTGGGGTGGGGTTAGTAGGAGGAGGGCCTGGCCACTCCATCTTTCATCCTCCACAGCCAGGCCAGCTCAGCTTCCCTTCCTCCAGCCTGGGTCTCGAAGCCCTGACTGCCCTGCCCAGTTATCCCTTCCCCCAGGGGTTGGCACTGCTCCCTGCTCCTGCCCTCTGGTGGGCTCCAGCTGAGGCTGGCACTGAAAATCATCAATGAGAGCTCCTTTCCAGCCTCCTCTCTCCCCCGCTGCCCCAAAGTGAGCACTGAGGGCTCCGAGCTGCCAGGGCCTGGCCCACTTCTGCTTCTCTCGTCCCCTGAAGCAGGAAGACACAGCCAGAGCAACAGGCACAGGAGAGGTGGTTTATTGACAGGTTAGACCCCAGGATGGTCCCCTTCCCTTCCTCCTGGACAGGGCAGGAGTGGGAGGTCACGTGCGGGAGTTCCGCTCCTCGTCTTCGTTCTCAAGCAGGTAGGCTGGACGGTAGGTGGGCTGTCCTCCTGGGTTCGGGCACTTCAGGGCTGGGTTCCGCACCGTGTTCTCCCGGCTCCCCAGTGACGTATAGCTTGGTGGGGCGGGGGAATGGGAATGGAGGGCATGGGTGAGTGTGGTGGGCTCGGCTCTCCAGTCCCAGCACCCTCACATCTTCCACACACCCATCCTCTTCCTCCAAATCCCTTACCCTTGGTCATACAGGATACAGTATGGGACAAACAGTTGACGCAGAAAGTCCCAGATGTCTCTGTAGGTCCAGTCCTGGGAGGTCAGAGTCAGAGAAGAGTCACACATACTTTCCTTTCCCACACCTACCCACTGCCACCTGGGAAGGGGACTATTCGGGGCTCTTCGGCTCCCTTGGCCTCTGAGGGAGGGCCTGCTACCCAATTCTCTGGTACATCTTGCTCTGTGTAGGCCAACCAATAAGAAAGAGAAAGCTTTTATCCTGTCCCTCTCCATTTCTCAACCCACCCTCCACTGGCATCTAAGTTCCAGGACAGGGAGAGGATATCTATGTCTGTGTAAGCCTGTGCTGTCCAGTAGAACTTTCTGCAATGATGGAAATGTTCTTTATTTGTGCTAACATGGTGGTTGCTTGACATGTTGTTAGTAGAACTAAAGAACTGAATTTTGAATTGTAATTTAATTTAAAAATTGAGATATTCACATGCCATGAAACTCACCCTTCTAAAGTATACAATTCAGTTTTTTTTTTTTTAGCAATTTGTATTTCATTTCAATTAATTACAATTTGAGTGTAAATAAATGGCTCATGGCTACCATATCAGACAGCACAGGTCTAAGTCATTGTTCTGTCCACAGGAGAAAGCAGGATGCCTGCCGTTGAATTAGTGCTCGATAAAAATTGCTCAAAAGGCTGAACGAACAAATAGCACAGCCTCCCCTGGATGATGGGGCTGTTTCATCCAAGCCCCAGGGCCTAACCTCCCCCACCTCAGGTAGCCAAGGAGCAATGACTGATAGGGGGCACGAGACTGAAGGCGATAAATCCCCTTCCCTGATACCAGTAGCGGGTTGATGCGCATGAATGAAGGCCACCCTGGGTCAGTGGGACTGAAGGGGCCGAGGCTGCAGGAGTAGGGGTCGGTGCGGCGGGTGCCCATCAGCACAGCCTCCAGCTGGGGATGCTGTGCCCGCAGCTCGCTCAGGGCCTGCTTCATGTCACCCTCAGCCTCCAGCACCTGCAGACTGTACCTGAGGAAGAGCAGTGGGAGTCAAGAGTGGGCCCTGCCAAGCCCCTCTTGGAGCCCAAACCTTCAGGTCCCTAGTACCTCTTGATGGTGTCCTGTAGAAACTGCTCCAGCTCAGGGAAAGGGGAGATGCTGCGGATATACAGGATCTGGAGGGGCTCTTGAGCATCAGGGTATTTCCTGGGGAGGGGGCAGAATCCATTGGCTTGCCAGGACGGGCAGGGAAATGCTCTCCAGAGAGCTTGCCTTTTGGCCCCTGGGATGGACACCCTCCCCTTCGCTCCTTTCCTCATCCTTCCCATCCATCAGAACCCACTTCGTCTGGGAAGCCCACTCTGACCTCTTACCTCTCAAATCTGGAGCATACACTCCTGTTTCCAGTATGTAAGCCTTACCTCCCCGACAGGACTGTGACCACCCTGTTGTCGGGGACGGTGGCTTGCACGTCCATACCCCGCGCCAGGCAGGTGTCAGACGCTCAATAAATATGGTGGGGGAATGGAACTGAGAGGTCACTATGGCTACCATCCTCCCAAACCCCACCCAGACACCCCCTTTCCTCCCTGCTTCTTAGGATGGGGAACTAGAGGATGGGGCCGATCTATCTCTGGGGTCTTGCCTCCAGGGGGTTGGCTCACTTCTGCACAGCGGCATGGAAGAGGTGCAGGAGGGCGGTGCAGTCCTTGCCCCCGTTGAATCCCACGCAGAGCTGGGTGAGGCTGTACTGAGCCAGGGCAGTCTCAATGGTCTGTAGGGCGCCTGCCACCTTTTCTCTCAGAGAAGACCCTGCCAGCCAGCCAGGGAAGAGGGCATCAGATAGAGACATATGACTGTCAAAGGGCAGTGGTCAAAGGGCAGTGGGGGCCAAGTTGCCCTTGCTTAAAACCCTTCCATATCTTCCCAGTGTTCCCCATGCCTTCATCTGCCCACTCGGCCCTGCAGTCTGCCCCCAGCCTGTCATTCAGCCACACCTCATGGCACTCTTCACCTCAGTGTCTTCCCTCTGGAGGTCCTGGTTTCTTTCCATTCTCCTAAATCTCATGCTGCTTCCTTTCAGACCCTCTCTCACACTGTTTACTCTTGCCTACCTCCTGGTCTGACCAAATCCTCCTTAGCACTCAGCTTATATGTCACTCGCCCAGAGAAGCCTTCTTGGACCCCGCATCAAGGCTGATCTCCCTGCTATGGAGACCCCCCATCACTGACACCTCATGCACGATTACCTGTTTAACATCTCCCTCTCCTGTTAAACTCCTTGTCCAGAATAGGGCATACCTCTGTCTTGTTGAGTTATACCCCCAACAGCCAGCACAGTGTTGCTGAAAGGAGGTACTCAATTGATATTTATTGGAAGAATGAATGAATCAGCTGTAGCTATCTTCTACCTTCTCCTGGATCTGGGGGAAGCCTCCAACAGCCCCTGCATTCCTGAGACTGAGGGTGGCACCAAAGGTCTGGTGTATGCTGCCCCTCCCCCAGGAGGCCCCTACCTGACTCAGTGAGTTTGTACACGGCCTCACTGGCCTGCTCCACAGCGTTGGGTACGTAGGGGACCAGCGATCCCTGGGGCAGACGGGCAGTCAGGTAGGCCAGGCATTCCTCCAGGGGCCCTTCTTCCTCCGAGTCCAGTGTCAGCTTCACCTGATAGTAGTTGCTGCCCCAGTCAGGGTAGGAACCCAGGCCAAGCCTGCGCCCAAAGTGGGCCTGGGCCTCAGCCAGGATGGGGGCGATAGAGGCCTCATTAGCTGCCACATACAGCTCTCGCAAGTGGAACTGAACAGCTGTGTTTTGAAACAGTCCCTTTAGCCCCTCCAGCACCCGCCGCAGCAGCTCCGGAATTCCCGGGAAGAGGTAGACGTTTCGGACGGAGACTAGTGGGAATCTGAACGGACGGCCAGTGAGAGGATCTGTGCCATAATGTAGGCGGGCAGAGGAGGGCACCCGTGACAGCTTCTCCCAGCCCTCCCCCCCTAGGGCTTTGATGGCCCCTTCCAGCTCAGGGTGTGGCCTGAGTTCGTCCCCAAAGGCCTGTGCTACTGCCTCGAAGGTCACATCATCATGGGTGGGGCCAATGCCCCCTGCCGTAAGGACGTGGGTGAAGCGGCTGGAGAAAGACGTGACCTCAGCCGCGATGGTGGCTACCTCATCGGGTACGACAGAGACTCGGCACACCTGGACCCCCAGGGAGCGCAGTGTCCGGCACAGAAAGTAGGTATTGGTGTCCTGAGTGTGTCCCTGCGAGATTGGAGATGGGGAAGATGACAGTGTCAGTGCCGTAGGGATGAAGGGCAAAGGGGGAAGGATCAGGCTGCATCTGCCTGATGATGGGGCACTCTGCTCTTTGGGGGACACCACCTCGGGCTACCCAGAAGCCCAGACTAGGCGCAAGAGTGGGAAAATCCATGTGAATGGAGTCAGGGGTAATGTGATCCCCCTTGGGCCTTCATCTCTGCTTATGGATTCAATCATCAATTGTATGGGGACAACTCATCTACTTCCTCACCAACCCTGACAGTTTTAGTCCTCTGGCTCCAGGTGCTTACTGGGCATCTTCACCCTATCCCTGGCTGTTGTCCCTTTGGTCAATGGCATCTCCAGACACTGTCCACAGCGTCAGGTTCTTCAAGCTGTCAATTCTACTTCTGAAATGTCTCTCCATTTGCTCTCTTCCCTCTGTTCCTACTGCCACCAAACGGGTCCTTGGCACCTTTCACCTGGACAGTGGCGGCAGACCCCTGGCCAGAATCCCAGCCTCCAGCCACAGCACTCTGCCCTGTGCCTCCTGAACAACTTTCCTAACGTGTCACTGTGATTGCATCACTCTTGGCTCAAAAGCCATTTGTTGTTTCCAACCATATACAGAATAAAGTTCAAATTCATTTGCAGAATATTTGAGGCTGTGAGTCTATGGTGTGTGTCCACTCTTCTTTTCCAGCCCCATCTTCTTCTACTTCTCTATAGAGAGTTTAGTGGTTAAGGGGGGCTCTGGAGTAAGTGAGAATCAGGTTGGAACCCCACCTACCACTTACTAGCTGTTCAACTGTGGGCAAGTTTCTCAACCTCTCTGAGCCTCAGTCTCATAATCTATTCATTGAGATTTATAATAAAAGTACCCACATTGGACTTCCCTGGTGGTCCAGTGGTTAAGACTCCGCGCTTCCAATGCAGGGTGCGTGGGTTTGATCCCTGGTCAGGGAACTAAGATCCCACATGTCGGGCGGCTCAGCAGGGAAAAAAAAAAAGTACCCACATCATGGAGTTGTTGTGAGGATTAGTAAAATCACATATGTGATGTAATAAGCACACTGCCAGGCGCTAGTAAGCACTCAGTATTACTATTACAAACCTGATGCCCACCATGACCTCTAGTGAGACTTCCCTGATTATTCAGAAGTAATTTCCCCCTTCTAGTACTTTCCTTCTATCTCACTTATCTACTCTGTGGAATGCCTTGGATCATTTTCCAAACAGGTTGGATATAACTCTGAAATAATACATGCATTGTCATTTCTGTAAAGCCACCCCTCCCCCTACCATAGTGCTTGGCAAATTGTAGGGACTTTGCTACAAGTTTTTCAACACAGTAATTGAAAGAATGAAGGTCACTTTTCCTCCAATATATTGGACTCACTCCAGGACCCTACTGCAGCAAGGGGGCTCCCACCCTGGTTCACCCTCCCTCAACAGAACGTGGAGCAAGCTCCGGAGGACAGGAGAACGCTGCCCCTCCCCCCTCCTCTGTCCCAGACACACCTTGAGGATCTCATCTCCAACAATGATGATGCCCGCCGTCACGCTGCGCCCTGGGGGAGGTTCAGAGGCCCTAGATGCCATGGTCCTGCCTTCTCTGCCCCTCTGCAAGGCCCTCCAGTAGCCACCCAGACCCCCAAATAGGGGGCGCAAGCACGCGGGGCCCGCCAGGTCTACAGGGCACTGGGGGTCATAGCCTGGGAACTGGGGTTCCGGGGTCGAGGGAACCTGGAGGAGCCAGAAAGGACAATGGGGGAGAGCAGGAGTGCAATCTTCCTCATCACGCCCTTGACAATCGACTCCTTTATCCATGTCCCTTTAATAAACGTGTTCTCAAACCCTAGCCCATACCTCTTTTAATGTTTTCTATGCTCGGTCCTAGTCTCCTTAAAATGTCCTTCTCTCCCGAACCTACCACTTTAAATGTCTTCTGTCCGTTGAGCTCGGCTCCTCTAGGGTCTGCTCTATCTTGGGCATCTGCACCTTTAAATGCCTCTTCTCTTTGGGGCATCTGTTCCTTTAAATGTCTACCTTATCCTGGGCCTTGGCCCCTTTAAGTGCGTTCCCTCCCTCCACCCACGACCAAAACTCAGCCGCCTTCTTCTGCTGGCTTCCGCACCCTTTCTAGCCCGGAATCCTGTCTCTTCCCGCCACGCTTCAGACTGCTGAGCTCTTCCAGGTTCTCACCTGCCTCTTGCCCCTTCACCGGGTCTTTCCCTCTCTCCTTCCCTCCCGTGGTAGCTTCCGTACTCAGAGTCCCGCCTTAGACTCCTACCTACCTCGTATTAATTGGTCATTTTGGTCGTCGCTCACACAATCTTTAAGGGTCAATTGGTGTAGTCGACTATCGCTCTCGAGCTTTAGCTAGAGGGCGGGAGTAGTGCTGGGTTGTTATTGGCGACAACCACGTGGTCACCCCTCGCCCGGAAACATGGGGGCCGGGCCTTAGTTGGGGGGCGGGGCTTTTCTCTCAGAGCTGGGCTTGAGGAGTCTGGAGTGAAATGAGTGGTGGTGGTTGGAGGTTCTTTAAGGACTTTGGGGTGCTCCAGTCTCGTGCTGGAAGTAAAGAGGGGCTTGACTCTAACCTCTGTGTTAAAATTCTTGTATGCATATGCTGTTATTCATTAACCATGACTTATTCTAAGGGGTTGGGGGCTGGCACTGGTGCAGAGGGGATTTTATATTGTGGCAAATGGACGTTGGAGGGACAGCCAAGAAAAATTGTCAGCATTGCCTGGGAGGTAGCAAGATCCTGGAGGTGACCTTTTAGTGTGTGGAACTTTCATTTGTCTCTGTTATAAACAGCAAAGCTAATTACCGAAACCTCTTTTTTTTTTTTTTTGCGGTACGCGGGCCTCTCACTGTTGTGGCCTCTCCCGTTGCGGAGCACAGGCTCCGGACGCGCAGGCTCAGCGGCTACGGCTCACGGGCCCAGCCGCTCTGCGGCATGTGGGATCTTCCCGGACCGGGCCACGAACCCATGTCCCGTGCATCGGCAGGCGGACTCTCAACAACTGCGCCACCAGGGAAGCCCCAAGAAGTACTTTTAGACCAGAAGCAAGTGAAATAAGAGGAAGCTAGGATAATGTGAGAATCCAAAGTGGACACGTGGCACTCCCTAGTCGCCGCCCTCACTCGTACCTCCAAGACCAATTAACTGGGAGAGGTTGTTTAAAAGTACTTCTTAAACTTTAACGCTCCTACGAATCATCTGGGGGCCTTTTCATTTTTTATTTTTAAATTATTTATTTATTTGGCTGCGTTGGGTCTTTGTTGGTGCGCGCAGGCTTTACTCTAGTTGTGCGGTGTGAGGGCTTATTGCAGCGGCTTCTCTTGTTGCAGAGCATGGGCTCTAGGCGCGGGCTCAGTAGTTGTGGCACAAGGGGTTAGTTGCCCCGCAGCGTGTGGGATCTTCCCAGACCAGGGCTCAAACCCACGTCCCCGGCATTGGCAGGCAGATTCTTAACCAGGAAAGTCCCCATGGGAGCCTTCTTAATATGCTGTTTAAATCTACAGGATTCATGCGGTTTGGGTGGGGCCTGAGATCTGCATTTAACAAGCTCTCATTGTTGTGGTCCTAAGGCGGGTTGAAAAAGAATTTCCAGACACGAGGCAGGATGAAATAAGATAGAATTTATTAGATGGAAGGGTTGCTGCCAGAACAGCAGGCCGACTTCCTAGCAGTCTGGCAGAGTCAAGCCCGAACATGTGCTATTGATCAGTTTTTATACCCAGAAAACAAAAGAATGGTCCGGGGTGAAAATTTCGTTTACTGATTGGCTGAGGCACTTACACCTTCCTTCTATCTGGTGAGAGTGGGACAGCCCAGATGCCTTTCCTTATTTGAGACAGGTTCCGTTGCCCAGGTGGGTGTTGGCCAGGTGGGCTCAGGAATTTCATAACCATCTCAACATAGTGGGGAGGGCGATTTAAGAGTCTGGTAGGGGGTGTAACGCTGCAACTTTTTCATGCAGGGTCAGTCTTTGTCCTTGAAGCATCATTGTCCTTGGAGCACCACATTCCCCCTTCTATTTATAGGGCCAATTCCTTGGCCCTATTGGGTACCCTGCTCATATCTACCTAACTGCCTAATTGCCTCTCAGGCATTCTGGAACCCCTTTGTGAGAAGGGGTGACAAACTCTCTGGCTGCTTCCTGCTGAGCAGGGGCATCATGGGGCCCTGGGTTCCCGTTGCCTGCTCTCTGTCAGGGTGTATCTAGGGAGGAGTGTGGGCCCCATGTAAAGTGATGGCGGCTTGTTCAAGGGGTTGTACGAGTGTTGTCTGGCCGGTGTTTTTGTTGCATCACCATTTGTATTCTGGAAGAGACAAACTTAACAAGGAGGTTAAAAATACATGGCCCGAAAATCGGTCTGGACCTTGCCTGATTGATTAACCAAAAAACAGCAATCTTCCTTTAACACTGCACAAGTCCCTCCCTGATAAGCCGTTAGGAGGTCCTGAGCTCTTCTATTTTGTAAAACCACTCCTGTTAGAGAATTTATTTGTTCTTGTAGCATGTTAATTTGAGCTGCTAGGTTGGCAATCTGTTGTGTGAGTTCAAGAGAGAGCTGTTGGGCAGTGAAAATAGAGTTTAAGAGTCCTGCTGAGCCTGTTCCCACCCTGTTAGGAGGATCGAGGAACGACCAGTGGGACAATGGCGAGTGGGACCAGAGAAGGAAGTCAGGGCTGAATAAGTAGCCCCTGTGTCAATTAGAAAGGTTATATTAGCCCCTGCCACATCCAGGGTTACCCGGGGCTCCTCCAGTCTTATGGGGAACATAGGGTCCTGTAGGTTGAGCCTCAGACACCTTCAGTCATCCACATCCAGGAGCCCCAGATCTACAGTGCAATCCGGTTCTTGCTCCTGGTAGTCAATTACCACTGACAGGGGTAATTGGTTTTGACCTCGGCCCACGGGGGCTGGGACCGAAAAACCCCGAGTGTTGGGTGGTTGTGGAATTGGCCTACCAGCTTGAGGGCGGCAGGGACAACTCCTCTTCCAGTTGGCCCTTTTGATGATAAGGGCGTCTGATATCGGGTGGTGGGGTGTGGCAGTTCCTGACAGTGTGCCCCTGCTGACTGCATTGGTAGCAGGTCCACGGTGGTTTCTGAGATGGGAGAGGGGCTCCCGTGGGTCCCTGTTGTGGGAGGGACTGAGTAATGGCAAGAGCCATATACTGAGTGTGTCGTTTTAATTTTTCCTCCTCTCTCAGTTCTCGTCTGTTCCTAGAAGCCTCCTCCCTATTGTTAAAAACCTTCAAGGCCGTGTCAAGTAGGACAGAAAATGGGGTTTGTGGCCCTTGCTCTAGTTTCTGTAATTTCTGTTTTATGCTTGGGGATGCCTGGCTTACAAAGTGAACTGCAAGTACAGCCTGACCTTCAGGGGTCTCAGGGTCTAGGCTGGTGTATTTCCTCATAGCCTCGACTAATTGGGCCTGAAAAAGGGCCAGATTCTCAGAGGGTTCCCGTGTGACTTCTCTGAGTTTATTATAATTGACAGGTTTGATGATTGCCTTTTTCATACCTTCTAGTAGACAGGTAGTCGTGTAATGTCTCCTAGTGAGCCCTCCTGCTGGCCCATTTTTATTTTCCTGGTATCTCCATCTTGCGTCTGCCCATGGGACTGCCTCTGCCCCTGCTCGGTTCTCATTAGGATTTCGAGCGTGTGCCTCATCTGCCCAGGCCTGAGCCACAGCCCAGATCCTGGCATTTTCCTCGTGATGCAGCAGGTAGCTAGGACCACGTGGATATCTGGCCAAGTTAAGTCAAAGGTTATAGTTAGGGCCTGGAAGTCCCTTATGAACATGGAGGGGTCCTGGCTAAAGGAGCCCAGTTTCCCTTGAATATGAGAGAGATCAGACATGGAGAAGGGGACATGAACTCTGATAGCACCTAGGTCTCCGTTAGCAACCTCTCGTAGGGGAAGCATATCGGGACTCGATTCAGAGCATTGGGCTACTGGTGACTGAGTGTGGGGCAGGGGTGGAAGGTCTGCTTCTGGGTACAGGGGTGGGGGTTGGGGAGCAGAAGGTTGAGGAGGAGGCTGGGGAGATCGGGGACAAGAAGGGTCATCCAAGATATCTGGTGGAGGGGGAGATGGGGAGGGACGAGGTAGTGAAGCTGAAGGAGGAGGGTGGGGAGGACGAGGCATTAAAGCGGCAATGGAGAAACACATGTGACAGGAGTCCCTCAGGCTCAGATTCTGACCGAGGGCCATGAAGGGCTGGACATATGGAACCTCGGAATCCTTTGCTAGTTTCCAACAACAGAGATCAAGTTGGAGGATCATGTTGTAATTTAGCGTCCCATTAAGAGGCCATTGTTCTTGGTCCCTCAGTTTGTATTGGGGCCAAGCCGTGTTACAAAAGAAAATGAGCCTCTTCTTTTTGAGACTGTCTGGATCAAATTCCTTACAATTCCTGAGAATATAAACAAGAGGTGAGTCTAAGGGGACAGATGTACCTGAACCCATTCTTAGCCCCAATGCCATAGAATGGGGCTACTGAGAATCACTGACAAGCAAAAAGGCAAAAATCACTGACAGGCAAAAAATCACTGACAGGCATATGTGCCCTCTTTGTCTCAGTGATGTCTCTGTGCGACTTAGGCACAAAAATGCTTACTGTCTCAGCTGTCACGTCCGACTGAGGTGGCCAGAGCAGTGAGAAACCGTGCGGCCAGGGCATCAGTGACCAGAGAGGGGAATCCCCGGACGCCAGCCGGGAATTGACTCACCGTTATTAGACTCTCAGGGATGGGAAGGAGTTCCCGGGACGACCTAGAGGCGGTGAGGTCCTTTGGAGTCAGTCCGAGCTGAGGAGAAAGAAGCAGAAGCGACAGAAAAGAGGACTGAGGATTCCACCTTCTATCCCTACCGAGGAGGCGGTGGCCAAGGGACTGGGGGCTGTGTGTTTTGCTTTGTCCACAATGTGCCTCGCGTTGCATGGAAGTTGTCTTGCTGGGGGCAGACGCTCTAATAGCCTGGTCCGTTCCGTGACCCCCTTATCCTTTCACGGGAGTCTTCAAGCAGCAGGCACCCTAATGGCTTTTAAATGCCTTACCCGTGCCCGCACGATACCCTTTGGCCTAGTCCTCAGTCGGAAGGAAGACAGAGGGATCCTCACCTGCTCTGGGAGGCAGTTACTGGGGCAAAGTGAACCGTGGAGCTTCGGAACACACAGGCTGTGGCCCTGGTCGGAGTTCCTCCTTTGCTTCCACAGCAACTTGCCTGTTCACAGAGGGTCCCAAGGAATGAGGAGAGGAGGTGGGGAAAGAGATGCCCCTGGAGATCCCCGTACAGGCCACCAAATGTTGTGGTCTGAACGCGGGTTGGAAAAGAATTTCCAGACACAAGGCAGAATGTAAAGAAGATAGAATTTATTAGAGGGAAGGGTCGCTGCCAGAACAGTGGGCCAACTTCCTAGCAGTCTGGCAGAGTCAAGCCCGAACATGTGCTATTGATCAGTTTTTATAGCCAGAAAACAAAAGAATGGTCGGGGTGAAAATTTCGTTTACTGATTGGCTGGGGCACATACACCTTCCTTCTATCTGGTGAGAGTGGGACAGCCCAGATGCCTTTCCTTATTTGGGACAGGTCCCGTTGCCCAGGTGGGTGTTGCCCAGGTGGGCTCAGGAATTTCGTAACCATCTCAACGTGGTGGGGAGGGCGATTAAGAGTCCGGTAGGGGGTGTAACGCTGCAACTTTTTCAGGCAGGGTCGTTCTTTGTCCTTTAAGCATAATTGTCCTTGGAGCACCACACTCCTGTCATGCTGATGCCACTGTTTTCTGTAGTAAAGCTCTAAAATTCATTCATTTAGAGGACTGCTGAACCACACCTGGCCTCATTTTACTCTCCTAAAACCCCTCTAAGATAGATATGATGCCCATTTTACATATGGGCAACAGGCTCAAAAAGGTGAAGGGATGCCATACAACAACCACAAAACACTACAGTGAATGGTAGAGCCAGGCTTCTAGACCCTTCTTTCTCAAATAATAAGCCCCGTGTTTTTTCCAATTAAGAGAGTCTCAGCTCTAAAAAAACAAAGTCAGGCTTTCCTAATGACGTAAGCCATATATGCTACATCATCTTTCTTAGTAATGGTGATATTTGACAAGCCCCGCCCCCCTCCCCGAAACATCAGCTCTGGTCTGATCCTTTACAGTGGGTTCTCAAGCTTAAGTATGCACCAGAATCACCTAGAGAGCTTGTTAAAATGTCACTAGGTTCTACCCTCAGAGTTTGATTCAGTAGGTCTAGGGTGGAGCCCAAGAATGGACACTTCTAAGGAGTTTCCAGGTGATGTTGATGCTTCTGGTCCAGGGACCACACTTGAACTACTACTGCTCTAAGGAAAAAATGAATGGAAGACAGAAGTGGGAAGATTAATCTCCCTTACTTAGCACTTCTGTTCAAAGTAGAGGGTAAACTATTATTTGGCGAAATGTTTTCTCAAATAGCCACAGTTTACAACTGTTTTCTCAAAGGTTAGTGCTGTAACTACCTGTGTAAGAATGCTTGAAATTCCCTCATCCAGGCCACACCCCAGACCAATTAAGTCAACTTCCCTGGGAATGACTTAGCCATCAGCACTTTTAAAGCTACCCAGGTGATTCCAATGTTCAGCCACGGTGAGAACCACTGAAAACACCCCCAAACCATTGTGCGGAGTGAACAGGCCAGAGGTGTGCCTGAGCCTTAGGCTGGTCAGGAAGTGGAGTGCACTAGCAGCCTCTGGCTGACAGCCTCCTCCCTTGTGTACCCTTCAAAAATCAGGACTACGTTAATGGCAGCATCCCTGACTGAAGAAAAGAATTCATTTGTTTTGATGAGATGAAGTCCCCATATAACCTCTTTCTTAGGCCTGTAGTTAGAGTGAAATATATTTCAGTAGATGTTTGACAGCAAAGTCTGCTTAAAGTAGATTAAAAACCAGTTACCTGAATGTTGAAATAAACCTCATTATTAACAAAGAGCTGAACTTCATTATCTCACTGAAGGGTATATAATTAGAACCATGATAGTGAATGTGATGCTTGCCCTGAGAGGGAGAAAAAACCTTTACAATGAGAGAATTAGATTATAAAAACTTCCTCTTTAATCAAGGCTTTTTAACATGGAACAGATTTCTTGAATAAAATGGAAAGTTTCCAACACATTGAAACATAAATCACCATACATACAACACCTGGCAGAAAAAAAAAACAGAAAGTTTACACAATCCCTGTAACAGCCACGGTCTTATATTCTTAGATGCTTCCTCCATCTGCCAAGTGTGTTCTGCTGGATACAGAGCTCACATTGGTTTTGGGGGTCACACTTAGCTGAGGCTGCAACCCAAAGAGCAGTTGTCCGGCTGGGCCATGGTCCTGTTGGTTCTGCTCAAGAAGCAAAGCAGTCTCCAACACGTTCAAACAGTGTACTGAACATCCTTTAAATATCAAAGTGAGAAACAGGAAGGCAACATAATAATGTCATCAGAAAGATGTTAGCAAATGAGGACAGCTGTATAAAGCATGAGGCTGAAAAGTGGCTCCCCAGCTTCATTTCTTTGGCTTCTTGGGCAGTGGCCGCCGGAACAGCAAGATGTGAGGTTCTGAAAGAGTGAGTGAAATCTAAGAGACAAGCTCACATCATCCTATGCACAACCTATAGTATCTCCCACTCCCACTTCCCAGGTATCACCCACTCAGATCTTTACAACTAAATTAAGATTTAAGCATATGGCCTTAGAAGCAGACCCCGAAGCCTGGCCTGTGTGCCAAGTACAGAATTGTCAGTATCAGTTCTCTTGCTATGTTTGTGCAGCCCCGGGGCGTCCTTTATTAGTTTTGTCTGGCAGTTTGGTGTCTGGTGTCTTATCAAGAAATATACTCTCCTTGGTTTATTTGGAACACATCCCCAAATTCACTTTCTGATGGAGAATGAAGCAGGGGCCATAACCTCTACCAGTGTATATGTAGCCTTAAAAAAAAAAAAAAATCCTCTGACCAAATTAGAGATTAAAGGAGGTTTTTTCAGTGACAGGTTGTTTCTGAACTTCCCAGATACTTTCTTATTTTTTTTCTTATTTTTCTTATTTTTTTTTTCTTATTTACTTTCCTGTTTTTCTAGATGGCTGGTGAGTTAAGAAACTAGTAAATCATCCCCACTTTCCCCCTATTTCTTTGGGTTATGCAACCTTATCATTCCTTCATTTCCTCAGTCCTACATGGTTGCTTTCTGCCATTGCACTGACCTGGTTCATGGATCATATAATGGACCCATCCCTGACTCTGCTGAACGCCAAGATTCCTCCATTCAGATTCAGACATCAAATGGGTTTTAGGGACCAGCTTGGCTATGTCCTTGGGCAACATCACATGCCTGTAACAGAAACATGGGAAGGTGGGGAATCTGTATCAGTACTGGGTACAGTATGTCAGACGAGTGCCTGCATATAAAGCCAAGAGAGGCAAGAAAAGACAAACCAGTTCGTAATGGCAGGGAGTTTATATAATCTTATTGTGGGGCAGAGGCAGCTAGAAATAAAGGCCAAGATACCTACATTCTCACAAAAGTATATTAAAAAGTACACATCAATAAATAACACCAGTGAATGAGCACCTAAATTCCAGACACTGTTGATATATTGACTCTGCCTTCTCGGAGCTTATAGTCTTCTAGTTGATGACCCTAATATAATGGGAACCCCACAACACACACACACACACACACACACACACACACACACACACACACACACACACACACACACACACACACACACACACACACACACACACACACACACACACACACACACACACACACACACACAAAATAAGTAAAGGCAATTTTGAACAGAATTGTAAGGAGGAAGGGAGAGAAGTAATTTCACGGAGAGGAAAGGCCTATCAGGGAAGAGTCAGAACAAAGGGTGAAATATATCTTATCCTTTAAGATCTATCCTAACTTCATTTTCCTAACTCTGAAGGGATGTGCCATGAGATTTCTTTGGGGGGAACTCCATGCTTTTCTAACCAAGGATAAGTCTCCTTTCATGGCAAAGAAATTACTACTCTGACATGAATTGGGGTGATTCAGACTTCATCATTTTCAATGAAAATGTACTGAATGCTCTCTCTGTGCTAAGTAAAAGGGATTTTTTTCCCCCAAAGAGTCAATTCTAGTCTAAATGTCTGAAAATAGCTTACATCTTAACAAGTCCCTGGCATAAAGACTGGCTTCCATACCTATTTAGACCAAAAAAACAAACAAACCCTTTTCTTAAACCAAATATCACTGCCAAGACTTACATCTTCCAGGGGATGAAATTAGTGATGTTTCTCTAGCCCTGCAAAGACATTATAAGCACTTAATTTTAGTTAGCCTAGTTCAGATGTAGAGAAAAACAGCTGAGGAAAAGAAAGTTAATTGGGTCCAAACAGGGCCGGGGGGCCTTTCCCAAGGATTTGGCATAAAAATAATACAAATAGTGTGTTTGTCAGCAGACACTGAGTTCTCCAGAAGGCCCAGAGCCCTGCACTAGGCTGAAGAAACACAAGGAAAGCAAGCTTCCAGTTGTTTTAAGTATTACGCTTCATATAGATTGGTCGAATGCCAATATTTGTAGAATTCTTTGTCTTCCCTAATTTTCTAATCTAGAATTATGGATTTAGGGTTTATCAAATGCAAACTATAGGGAGTCCTTTCTTCACCATGCTTGGCAAGTTGTACGTGCTCCCACCACAATCTGTACATAGTTCTATCATACCAATTATCACCTTCTTTCTGCTATTTGTCATTACTTCCACAGATTTTTAGGTTTGTTGAAAGCAGAGACCATGGCTTATCCTTGCACTTTAGTAGAACACCTGAAACCTATAAGCACTCCATAACTGTTTCCTAAGTAGATGCCCTTCAAATATTTGACGGGAATCTATTAGGTCTATATTAAGTCTTTTCTCAATGCTCCTGGCCGGTTTTATTCCACTCCAATTCTTCGAAGCCCACTTCCTAAAACAAGCCAGGCAACCACGCCCCCTTTCCATGAATTAATAAGCAACACTCAGGCTCTCTCAGAACTCCCCTCACTTTGAAGCCTCGAGGAAAATTCGGGATCCGCCTTTGCCACCTTCTCCCAGGAGGCTCTACGGTGTTGCCATGATACAAGTAGTCTCAAGAAGGCAAATTCAATTTGCTCAATGAAGGTGAGAGAATGATCCAGAAACCCGCAAAGCTGAGGGTGGTCGGCACTCTAATACTCTAACCACGTCCACCCACGCCTCCTCCCAACAGGAGAGCTTACTCCAAATTCTCTACCACTTTAGGGTTTCTTTTACGATCGCACCCTACCCTTCGCGCATGCGCCTTACGCTCTCATTGCTCGCACCCATTCCCTTCATCTCCCGCGCATGCGCCATTCTGTAGCTTCAGTCCGCGTTACTAACTCCTCGTGCCCTCACTTTTCAAAGCTCACGACCTTGTTATTGCCCCCGCGCCGGCACTAACCGGTACTCGAACTCCTCGTCGTCGTATTTGTCCGAATAGTAAATCTGCTTGTGCGACATAATCACCCTGCCTGAGGACCGTCAGCCCCGCACCGCCAACCTCCAAACAACTCCCAGCAGCACGCGCTCCCACCCTCTTTGGCCTCGCTTTCAAACACACCGCCCGCGCTTTCTATTGGTCATTCTGGCGGAAGGCGGGACAACCCCACCTTCAAGCCTCCGATTGGCTTAGATTTGCTTCTCCTTGAGTCCTTATTGGAGTGCACTGCCTACGTTGCTCAAGAACAAACGTAGGTCAAAAATAGGCCTCTTATTGGCTATCACGGCTCCTGTGCGCGTTCTCGTGCTGCCATTGGCTGACACGGGAAAGTGGGACGGGTGAAGGAGGGACGATGGTAGAGGGTCAGGGGTTAGTGAGGCCGGAAGTGAGTGCAATAAAGTTTCTCCAGGGAGGCCGGGCCCGGGGAGAAAGTTGGAGCGGCGACCTAAGAAGGCAGTGGCGTGATCCGGAACCAAATCGGCCCGCGGTGCGGTGCGGAGACTCCATGAAGCCCTGGTGAGTTGGGACTTTTTTTCTCCTTAGGTGACCCACTCCTCCTCCCCGGAACCCCTCTCCCGGGACCCTACTTCCGGTCTTCACTTATAAGCCCCGCCCCTGCGACCCCCTCCCCGGAAGTCCCACCTCCCAACTTCAGGGGGCTCCCCGAACCCCGACTTGTTTTCTATTTATTGTCCCCGACCCCACTCTGTCGCCCGACTTTCCTGGAAGTCCCACCCCCAGACATGCTTCCAGGTCCTACTACTAGAAACCCTACGTTAGTCCTTCCAATTCCCCGAAACTCCGCCTCCTAGCGACGATTCTCCGCCAACTCCTGTCTATCAAAAAGCCTATCTCCCGAAAGGGCAGAGCCCTGCCCCTCAAAGAACTATTCGAATTCAAGAAGCCACGCCTCTCTAGGGGTTCCTCCCCTCTAGAAGCCCCGCCCCTTCTTTAATCCACGTCTGATTGTCCAGAAGCCTTGCCTCCTGGGAGTCTCTCTGATGCTCGCGTCCTGAGAGGGCCACGCCCCCTCAGGAGCGTTATCCCTGTAGGACCCGGGTCATCGCCTCAGAAGCTTTGTCTTCAATCCCAGAAACTTCACCTGTTTAACATTTCCTTGTTCTTTTTCTCTTTGGGGACTTTGGCTCAGTTTTCCTGAGCTCTCATGCTCCATTGGGTAGGAAGTCAGAAGTTCACATCTCTGGCTCTGAGGAGTCAGAGATTAGAGGCAGCCCTTTTCCTCTCCCTTACCCTCTTCCAAGGGTGGACCTACTTGAAGGGGGCTGGACTTGGGGTTTGGTACGAGAGTGGGAGGGAGACTCGCTCATAGATTCCCAGCCCCACTCCCAGGACCGACTCCACCCCAGAAACAGCTGTTTGTCTCATACCTGTACGTCGGGAGCTGGGTAGGGCCACGGATTTGTTGGTGTGTAACATGTGGGTGTGACAGGAGAGAAAGTTTTCCACCACCAGAAAACGGTGGCTTGGAGTGGGTGTAGGTAATAGTGTCCTTTTTGCTGTTTGATTTTTTTTTTTAAGGGACTCTTCAGGCCCCACCACTTCTCTGGCTCTTCCCCTCCCCCTAACCGGAGTTCTAGTCTGGGCATTCCTCCTGGTCCCGCTTGCCCAGCCTTCCCTTCTGGAAACATTCCTGAGCTTTCGCCATTTCCTGCTACTTTCCGCCGCTCTTGCCTCCTCCTCCCTGCTGGGCTGAGAAGCCACACGCAGCTTCTTCCAGTCACCCGGATTCCCAGTAGCAATCTCCTTTCTTCCTACATAAATTTAAAAAGCCCTACTTCCTCTTTCTTTTCTAACAATGCTCACACCTGTTGGTCATTCCCTGCTTCTGGATCCTGCAGGCACCCATAGAATGCCCACCTCTAAAGATGAGGACATCCTGGTGTGTGTGTGTGTGTGATGGGGGTGTGAGGCTTTGGCAGAATACTTTCCTCATTCTCTCTATGCCTGGGCGCTGAGTCTTTAGGAAACAGTGATAGAATTTCTTCTCGGGAGTGGTGCATGGAGTGGCAAAGCTCTCCTTGGAGGACTAAGTGGGAGGTGATAAGCACAGTATCTAACATGTTTTAAGTGCTAGTGTTGTTCATTGCTATAATCATATGATAATTTGCATCTTTTTATATTCTGAAGTAAATTTAAGGATAGGTAATTCTGCGGTGAGCCTGGGGGGTTATATGTATCTTTTACAACTACTTTTTTGGGTCACTTTCCAACTTCCTTTATGGCCCCCTTGAGCAGAGCTGTGGAGCAGAGCTGTGGGCGGAAGGAATGGGTTTGGGACTGTTCCCTGTGTCCATCCTCAGTCCTTCTCCTGGCACCCCTTTCTCCTTAGCAGATTTGTCTTGTGCCCCCTCTGTCCCTTCATGGCCTGTAGCCCCCACTTCTCTTGGAGAACTGTTGCACTCTCCCATTTCCTCCAGCCAGACTCTGCCTCTGGCGTGAGGGGCATCATGCTCTGTGGTGGACACCTGCACCCTTCCCAGTCACTACTGCAAGAGGAGGGGTATGAGCTTACCCGCAGGTCCAGGGAGCTGACCTTAGTGTCAATGCCCTGGCCGCCCCCACCCCTTCTACCCTTGACAGCTTGCTTCGCTGTGGAAAGGGGGACAGAAGAGTGCTTGGCATGGGCCGCTGCTCCTTGGCATGGTAGGCGCCATGCATGGAGAACAAGCCTCCACCAGCCTGTCCTCTGCTCCAGCTCCTGCCTGGTGGCTCCCTGATGCACCACCCAGGTTGGACTTTATTCCCCTTACTTCACCAGCTTTGCCCTTCCTCTTGGCCCCTCCCTGCATCCACTGGGACCACGTCCTTCCTTTTCCCATTTCTTTAGCTCCTTCCACAGCTGTGGTAGCAGAGGATGCTAATGGCCCAGGCTCCCTGGGGCTGCCACCCCATGTGTGATAGTGGTGGGGGGTCGCCGGGGGTGGCCGGGGCTGGAGGAGGAGGGAGTTTGAGTGTTCAACTAGGACAGGAAGGGAATTGCTGAGCTCAGGAATCCCCTCCCTTTCCCACCCCCAGCTGCCTCTGTTTCCTCCCTTATTCCCCCCGCTGCCCTCCCTTAGTTTCCTGCTCCCTTTGGCCTGCCTATGTCTGGTTTGGATTGATGCAGACCTCCTCTTGCCACCCTCCTTTCCTTCTCACTCCTCCATCCTTCCCTCCCACTCCCACTTTATTCCTCTCCAGATTACTTGTTGTTTGTACCGGGGCGGGGCGGGGTGGGGGCGGGCATGGATCGCTCTGCCCTGTAAGAGTTCTGGGTTGGGGCAGTGCTGGAGGCTTAGCCCCTCAGAGCCTGTGAGTCAGCACTGTCCTCGGGATTGGTCTCTCCCCTTAGCTCCCCGCCCCTGGGGAGGAGCCAGTCAGCTCTAGGTCCAGCCTGTTCTCCTCACAGCTAGAGAAGAGGCTCCACGCTGGGCGGGGATGGGGCCTGAAACTCTCTGGGTCTGAGCCTGGGGAGCCAGAGCCACTTGTCCCTCTCCCTCCCCAGGACCCTTGAGATCCCTGGGCCAGAGAGGTCCGATCAGGCTAAGGGCCTGGGATGCCCCCTGCCTGGCCCCCTTGCCCTGACTGGCAGGGGGGCCAGGCTGGGCAGCAGCCTTCCTCTCACTCCAGCCATGGATCTCCTGCCCCCCAAGCCCAAGTACAACCCACTTCGGAATGAGTCTCTGTCATCGCTGGAGGAGGGAGCTTCAGGGTCCACCCCACCGGAGGAGCTGCCTTCCCCATCAGCCTCGTCTCTGGGGCCCATGCTGCCACCTCTGCCTGGGGACGATAGTCCCACTACCCTGTGCTCCTTCTTCCCCCGGATGAGCAACCTGAAGCTGGCCAACCCGGCTGGGGGGCGCCTGGGGCCGAAGGGGGAGCCAGGAAGGGCAGCCGAGGATGGGGAGGGGATCGTAGGGGCAGCCATGCCGGACTCAGGCCCCCTGCCCCTCCTCCAGGACATGAACAAGCTGAGTGGAGGCGGCGGGCGCAGGACTCGGGTGGAAGGGGGCCAGCTGGGGGGCGAGGAGTGGACCCGCCACGGGAGCTTTGTCAATAAGCCCACGCGGGGCTGGCTGCATCCCAACGACAAAGTCATGGGACCCGGGGTTTCCTACTTGGTTCGGGTGAGTGAACATCCTCCCTCCCACTTCCTCCAGTTCCTCTGCTCACTAGTCTTTTTTTTCCTGCTCTTCCCCAGCAACTCCTTTGGTTTCTGTGTCCTGTTTCTTAAACCTTTCTTGCCCCTTCTCTGATTCTTTCGCCCCTTCCCTTCCAGCTCTGTCTGGGGCCCCTTCCTTCTTGTGACTCCCCCACCCCCACCCTGCCATGCTTAGCACAAAGCCCAGCACAAGCCCTTAGTAAGTGTTGGAATGAGTGACTCTTGACTGTCCCCTCCAGTCTCCTCCCCCTTTCTGGAGATGTCACTCCATCCCACCCAGTGCCTGTCACTCCCCTCCGAATTCTCTTCCCACATGCATGAGGTCCCCCAAGCTTGCCTTCTCTCCTCACCCTGTTGTTCTGCACGTCGTGGGATGTATCCACGGGCAGTGGGCAGAACTTCTGCAACGTTACGGAACAAGCAGGGAAGAGTCCTGGGGCTCTTTGTGAAGAGGTGGGGGGAGGCGGCTGACTGTTCTCCTCCCGTCCCTCCCCTCAGTACATGGGATGTGTGGAGGTCCTGCAGTCAATGCGCGCCCTGGACTTCAACACCCGGACTCAGGTCACCAGGTTGGTGGGGCGGGGGGCGGAGTGTGGGGGTCCTGGGATTTGTGAGGGGAGGGGGGAGTGGGTCACTTGGCAGTGGCACTAGTGATGGCTCATCTTTGGGTGGTGAAGGGGATTGAGAGAAAGTTAGGGAAGGGAGTCGAAGTCTCAATGAAGAGAGGCAACTCTGACCTGGCTCCTTCTTGCTTATGCAGCCTGGGGGGTTGTGGGGGAGGTGGCAGAGGCAGCTGGCAGCTGGAGCTTGAGTGGAAAATGGGGGTAGATGGAAGGTTGCTGCTGCCTTTGGGAAGGGGATGGGACATTTGGTAGCTGGAAGGGGGTGGGCCCAGACCCACTGAGGCTCTAACCCAATCAGCCAGGAAGCGGCCTCTCAGTGTCATCAAATATTAAAGGCCCTTAATTCAATCCGCCACGACAAAGAGCCTGGAGTGCCCCTGGAGTCTGGCCTGGCCTTCCCCTCCCCCAGCCCTGTGGCAGCTCCAGCCGGGTGGGAGGCAGGCCATGGGTCTGAGTACCCCTCTTTCCCCAGGGAGGCCATCAGTCTGGTGTGTGACGCTGTGCCGGGTGCTAAGGGGGCAACAAGGAGGAGAAAGGTAGCTGGGGTCGATGGGGCTAGGGGCGCTGCCGGGAGAGGTGGAGGAGCAGGGGGAAGGCTGGTGTGGGGCGTGCGGGGAGGAGGCCAGGAGGCAGGGGTGTGCGGGGAGCCCCCAGCTTCTGAGATCCTTGGGCCCTTCCCTAGCCCTGTAGCCGTCCACTCAGCTCCATCCTGGGGAGGAGTAACCTGAAATTTGCTGGAATGCCAATCACTCTCACCGTCTCCACCAGCAGCCTCAACCTCATGGCCGCAGACTGCAAACAGGTTGGTGGACTAGGGCGGCAGGACCAGAAACATTGATGGGAGGGCTAAGTGAGGACCCGGTTATGAGGGCAAGAAACTCGGACAGAAGGCTTGGGAGCATCAGGACGGTAGGGAAGGAAGAGATTAGGAGGACATGGGTTGAGAAGCCAAAAGGATGAGACTGGGACCCCAGGGTCCTGGGCCAATGGTGGGGGGCGCCCAGTGGGCCCTGAGGCTGCCTGACACACGTCATTCCCTTCCTTCTCCATCCCCTGCCCTAACCCTCAGATCATCGCCAACCACCACATGCAATCCATCTCCTTTGCGTCTGGCGGGGACCCGGTGAGTTGGGGAATGGAGCACGGGTGGTGGGAGAAGAGTACGGGGCTAGGGGTTGGAAAGACACTGGCTAGAGAATAGAGCGTGCTAGGATTGAGGTGATATCTGAAGAGGACTGGGTTTGAGGGGTCAGGAGTGAGGTGGGGCTATGAAATTTAGCTAACTGGCCTCTTCTGACTCTGTCCACCCCAGGACACAGCCGAGTATGTCGCCTATGTTGCCAAAGACCCGGTGAATCAGAGAGGTGAGGCGTGGTGGGGAGCACTGGGTGGGGCCAGCTGTCCGAGAGGTAGGTGAGCAGGACCCTGCGGCTCCTGGCTGTGGAGGACAGACGACAAGGGCCTCTGTCTGCGCCTCCTCCTGGCCACGCTGCCCCCGAGCTCCCTGATGGCCTCTGCTGTGTCCCCAGCCTGCCACATCCTGGAGTGTCCCGAAGGGCTTGCTCAGGACGTCATCAGCACCATTGGCCAGGCCTTCGAGTTGCGTTTCAAACAATACCTCAGGAACCCGCCCAAGCTGGTCACCCCCCATGACAGGTGAGTGGGCCAGGGTTGGGGGGCGGCCAGCTCTTGGGCCCCAGACCGGAATTGGAAAAGTAGGTCTGCTCTTCCCACACTTGAGCTCAGAGAGGTGCAGGGAAGGAAATAACCTGTGCGCCCCTGCTTCCCACTTCCTGCTATTCTTAAGTTTCCTGTGGCCATCAGGAAGGTCTTTCGAGGCCCTGCCTGCTGCCGGGCCACCTCTTCCTGTCGTGTGCCCGTGGTGGAGCTGTAGTCCAGGACGTCCACGCTGCAGCTCTTCCCTGGCTAGATGGGCTTTTCTTTTCCCAGCCATCTCATTGCTGGTCTGTCCTTTTGTGCATTTCTCCATATTTAGTTTAGTTCTTCATTTTCTTGCCTCTAGAAGCCGTCAAGAATTTGGGTGAGGGAGGATGGCTCTTTCCTGAGATCCTTACCTTTCCCACCTCAGACCAGTAGTATTGAGTATTTAGAGGAGGTTAAACGACTCTGGAGCACCCCCCTCCCCGGTACTTACTGCTCCCCCTCCCTCTTGGGAGACAGCTTAATGATCAAGGGCATGACTTTAAAGACAAATCTGAATTCGTATCTCAGCTCCACCACCTTTTAGTTGTGAGACCTAAATCCTTTTACCCCTGACCCTCATTTTCCTCATCTATAAAATCGAAGAAGGAAATAATACCTACCTTATAGGGTTGCCAGGAGGATGAAATGATTATATATATGAAACACCCAGCCTCAGGCCTACCCCTCAGGGAATGCCCAGTATGTGACCGCTGTTCTGTCTGTTCTCCATCCTCTTACCCATGCTCTTCTCTTCCTCCTGTCCCTCCCAGGATGGCTGGCTTTGATGGCTCAGCTTGGGATGAGGAGGAAGAAGAGCCACCTGACCATCAGTACTATAATGACTTCCCTGGGAAGGAACCCCCTCTTGGGGGGGTGGTGGACATGAGGCTTCGGGAAGGAGTCCCCCAGGGGGCTGCTCGACCCACTCCACCCAGTGCCCAGACCCCTAGCCACCTGGGAGCCACGCTGGTAAGTTGCTTGCATGAAGGTGGGCTGGGCCCAGGAAGGCAGTGTCTGGTTAGGGCCTCTGGTCTCACCCTATTTTTGTCCCTTCAGCCAGTGGGGCAGCCTGTTGGAGGAGACCCAGAAGCCCGCAAACAGATGCTGCCCCCGCCACCCTGCCCAGGTATGAAGGGAGCTGAGAGGGGCAGAGTGGGGTGTGAGAAGCAGGGCGGGGATCACTGTAAAGCCTCCCTTTCCTCAGCAGGCAGAGAGCTCTTTGATGATCCCTCCTATGTCAATGTCCAGAACCTAGACAAGGCACGGCAAGCAGGCGGTGGGGCCGGGCCCCCCAATCCTGCCGTCAATGGCAGCGCGCCCCGAGACCTCTTTGACATGAGTGAGTGTGCCCCTCTCCTTCCTGCATCTGCGTCTTCTCACTTGGTTCCTCCTCTTTTCTTCCTGGCCTCCCCTCCCTGAGGGTCTGGCTCTTGAGCATGTGTTGTGCCAGCTGCCTCTTCTAGCCCTCTCTCTGTACCCCCAGAGCCCTTTGAAGATGCCCTGCGGGTGCCTCCACCTCCCCAGTTGGTGGCCATGGCTGAGCAGCTCCGAGGGGAGCCCTGGTTTCACGGGAAGCTGAGCCGGCGGGAGGCCGAGGCACTGCTACAGCTCAACGGGGACTTCCTGGTGCGGGAAAGCACGACCACGCCTGGCCAGTATGTGCTCACTGGCCTGCAGAGTGGGCAGCCCAAGCACCTGCTACTGGTGGACCCTGAGGGTGTGGTGAGTATCGCAGGGGTATGGGTGGGTGAGGCAGAGAGGAAGGTGCAGTACCCTCCTGTGCAGCCCTGTTCCTGCTTCACTGCTTTCTAGACTTCACCTGCTGGGCACCTCTATCTGAGCCTCCCCTGCTCTCAAGGTGCCTGGCATTCCCCCTCTAGTGGCTTAGGGTTCCTTCCCTTCTCACATCCCTGAACTTGAGCTGTTTTCCCTTCAGTCCCGGCCTATCCCCAAACTTTATGCCCATGAGTGCCGGAAGGTGCACATGTCACCTGAGTCCCTCTTTTGACAAATGAGAAAACCATCCTTAAGAGGTTGTGATGTTCAATGTCAGATGGTTAGAGGCTAGGCACCCCAAATCTCCTCTCAAGAGGAGCCAGGGGCCTCCCCAGCTTCTCCAGACTCAGGGCTCAGACCAGTGCTCTGTCTCCTGTCTGCACTGTCCCTCTGCCCCTCATAACTTTGGTCTCTCTTCTACAGCAACCTCAGCCTCCTTTGCATGTCTTTTTTGTACTGTGTATCCTCTTCTGAGACATACCACCTTCTTCCAGGTCAGGGGAGGAGTAGCTATCCCTCAGCTTCATGATTTCTGGGCTGATGTCCCCTCTGCCTTTTCCCAGTTCACTGACCTGCCCATTCCCACGGTTATCTCCAGCTTCTCTTTCTAGAGAAGCCTCAATGATCAGGACTGACGGCCCTCCCGCTTCTGCCATCTTTTTCTCCTGCCTCAACCCTCTTGAACATTCCAGCTTCCTCAGCTTTGGGGACTGAGGTCTTATTTGACTCTTCACCTGAATTGACCTTCTCCCTTCCCACTTCCCAGGTTCGGACAAAGGATCACCGCTTTGAGAGTGTCAGTCACCTCATCAGCTACCACATGGACAATCACTTGCCCATCATCTCTGCGGGCAGCGAACTGTGTCTCCAGCAACCTGTGGAGCGGAAACTGTGATCTGTCCCAGTGCTCTCTCCTAGAAGATACCCTGCGACCCCTTCCACCCTATTGTCCAATTCTCAGGACCTCACTTGGGAGTGTTCTGTGGGCTTGGCCTTGTGTAGGGATGGGGGTAGTGTGGACATTGGGTTCAGCGTCCAGCTGAGTGAGAGGGTTTGAGTCAGGAGCCAGGGGTAGAGTCCTGCTTCTCCCCAAACCTCACCAAAGTATTAATGTACAGAGTGGCCCCCTTCCCTGGGCCTTTCCTGTGCCAACTTGATACCCCCTTCCCCAAGGTGGGTGCTGGAGGCCTGGGCAGTGTGCCTCCTTGTAATGGGAAATGTCCTGTGGTGATAGGCCCAGTGGAGCAATCACCCTTCCAGGGAAGGGGAATGAATCACACCCTTAGTCTACCCCTGGGCTCAGGGTACCCCAGACCCCTCTCAACAACCCTCCCTCCCAGCGTTTAAACTTTGTGCCTTTGACCATCTGCTAGGTCTGAAGATATTTTATGCAAAGAGTTCTTGGGCCCCTGAAGTCAAGCATGGGGGTGCTGACACCTTGGCTTCTGGGACCCCGTCCTCTCCTTGCTCAGTACCCCCTCCTGTTTAGGTTGGGTGAACAGAGGCAGGAGTGGCAGCTGTCCCCTCTCCACCGGGATATGCAGCTCTTAGAGATTGCCTCAGAGCCCCCTCCCAGCCAGTGGGGAGATGGACCTGCCTCTTGCTCAGTGCCTCTTGGGTGGGGCCCCTCACCCCAGGGGGTCTATATATACATTTGGCGAGTCCATCCCCCCCCCCCATGTTGCATGCATGTTATACTCTAGAGCCAAAGTACAGCCCTTCCTCCTGTAGCCTCTGCCCTGCCTCCCCCTGCTGGGGTGGTGGGGGGATGACTGAAGTGTCATCCTAGGTGGATTTTGTGGAGGTGGGAACAGGGGCACTGAGACTCTAAAGCAGTAGACAATCCCCAGATACCATCGGTAGATTTGGAACTGCGTTTTTTATTTTATATGCATATATTTTAGGGCTGTAGATTTACTTTACTAATTTGTTTTCCATAGCTTATTCCTGAGCACAAAATGATAATAATCGATTTATACATCACCTTTTTGACTTTTCAAAGCCCTTTTACAACTATTGGCATTTTCCTCACCCTGGCCTTTGCCGGTAGCATTATCTTTTCTGAGAGACCAGAGGCCGAGTGTGAGCTAGGACTAGAGAAACTTGGACCTCCCACCGCGAGGCTGGGAGGCAGAAGTTTGGCTGAATGGATGTTAGTTTCACACGGGGCGGGCGGGGGCGGGGGCTTGGGGACACTTAAAACCTGCAGTTATTGAATCCCTTCTCCAGGCCGGGTCCTGCCGCAACGACAGAGGAGCCGGCCCTGCTCTGTCATTAGGCCTTGTGGATAAGGGAGCGTGGACTATCTAAATCCTCACCTCCCTTTTTTTTCTTTTCTTTTTGTTTGGATGTTTTCACGGGTCTCACTTATACCAAAGGGAAAGAATCTTCATTAAAGTCCATATTTCTTCTACCTCGGCCTCCTGGTCCCTGTCGCTGCCTATTGTTGGCTGTGGGCCCCCCGTGGCGGGAGGCCGAGGCCGCCTCGGGGCGCGGTGCGGCCCGGCCCACCTGGCCTCGCTCGGGTCGCGCCTCCTCGCGGAGGAGGGGCGCCGGGAGGGCGCGGCGGGGTGGGGGGGGCGGGGCCATCGTCCAAGGAGGTGTTCGTGTCTGCAACTGGGGCCGCGGCGGCGGGGTGGGATCGCGGCCGGCCGAACCCCAGGCGGCTCGGGCTTCCCAGGCGCGCGCTCACGCCCTCGCGCACCTCTGCGGCGGCCCCTCGGCGGGGGATGGTACGGCCCAGCCGCAGAGCCCACGGCCGCCGCCTGCCCTAGTGAGCGGGCACGCGGCGCTCCCGGGCTTGGGACGGACCCCCGCCCCAGGGTCGTGCCTTGGTACCGCCCTGCCCGCCCGGCGCTCGGGGGAGGGTGTGACCCGGGCCTCGCTCCCCCTCCTTGCCGTGCGCAGTGGTGGCTGCCACGCCGAGTTCCGGTTCCTGTGGCTGCGGCCGCGGGCGGGCGGTAAGGCTGGGCGAGAGTGCAGTTGGCCCCCGGGCTCGCCGACCCCGCCTCGCCGCACCTCCGGCTTGCTGCCGCGCGGGGGCCTGCGCCGCCCCAGCCTCCCCTTCCGGGCCATGGTGCAACCCCAGGGCGCGTCCGTCCCCCGCCGCCGCTGACCCCGGTCCCCCACTCCATGGCCGCCTCGGCGCCGCCCCCACCGGACAAGCTGGAGGGAGGTGGCGGCCCCGCACCGCCCCCTGCGCCACCCAGCACCGGGAGGAAGCAGGGCAAGGCCGGTGAGAGCGCTGAGGGGGCCTGGGGCTGGCGAGGCCGAGAAGTCGGGGAGCTCGGAGGGAGGGCTGGCGGGCGGGGGAGGTGGTGGTCCTCTGGCTGAGGGCTCTGAAGGGCGGGGAGGCTCAGGTGAAAAGGATGGGTGGGTGAAGCCCTCCAGGGGTTGCGGGCAGGGGTTCACAGATTGCGGATCCTAGAGTTTGGGGCACCTGGAGTTCAGGAGCCACTTGGGAGTCTGAGGGTATCAAGAGATGGGGCGTCTCATTTAAAGGAAGAGGCAGCTGAGAGTGTAGCGTCCAATTTATTTTTCGAAGTGTACCATTGTTAGTATCTGTGAAGTAAATAAACAAGAGTATAGTGAAGTTAGAAGAGTTCCTTATATCATGGCTGCGAGAGAGGAGGTTGGGGAAAACTTCAGGGAAACTTGTGTCTGCGTTTTACTACTTTTCCAGGTCTGCAAATGAAGAGCCCAGAAAAGAAGCGAAGGAAGTCAAATACTCAGGTGAATGGTGGTTGGTGGCAGGGGTAATTCCTAGTAGCCCCTTTGGGCTCTGCCCCTCCAATGTCTCTACTTTGCATAAGCCGCGGGGAGAAGAGAAAGTTGTCTTTCTTGTTCTGTTTCTGGTCCTTTCCTTCAACTTCATAACAGATTTTAGGGGTAGGGGTGGGGATGAGATGGTTTGACCAAAGGTCTTATCAGTCAGGATTAGAAACATTCTCTCCCCCGTTTGTGCTGTCGTGTTTCCCACATGATGTTAACAGCTACCACTTACTGAACCTTTTCTAAGTGTCAGGGATTGTGCTAAAACTAGCAGTTTGGGGAGATGGACATTGTCACTATTTTACAGATGAGGAATCTGAGGCTTAAAAAAGTTAAATGCCTGCGCCAGGGCCTTGAAGTTACTCAGTGTCAGAGCTAGGATTCCAGCGTAGTTCTGCCTGTTTTCAAAACACAGTTACTGCACTATGCTGGTTCTGCTCTCCACTCTCAGTTTCTTTGTTGCATTCTAAGGTCCATCTTGATTTAAGATCTGAGCTGGCCAGTACCAGCTTCCAAAAATGTGTATTGTGTTTCTGATGCTCTCTTGGTTTAGCTCTCCGTCTCCCTCCATGACCCTCTTTCCCTCCTCTTTTCCCCCAGGGCCCTGCATACTCACATCTGACGGAGTTTGCGCCACCCCCGACTCCCATGGTCGATCACCTGGTCGCATCCAACCCTTTTGAGGATGACTTCGGAGCCCCTAAGGTGGGGGGTGCAGCCCCTCCATTCCTGGGCAGTCCTGTCCCCTTTGGGGGCTTCCGTGTACAGGGGGGCATGGCAGGCCAGGTACCCCCAGGCTATGGCACTGGGGGTGGAGGAGGCCCCCAGCCTCTTCGTCGACAGCCCCCCCCCTTCCCTCCCAACCCCATGGGCCCTGCTTTCAACATGCCCCCACAGGGCCCTGGCTACCCTCCCCCAGGCAACATGAACTTTCCCAGCCAACCCTTCAACCAGCCTCTGGGTCAAAACTTTAGCCCGCCTGGTGGGCAGATGATGCCAGGCCCCGTGGGGGGATTTGGCCCCATGATCTCACCCACCATGGGACAGCCTCCCAGAGGGGAGCTGGGCCCCCCTTCTCTCCCTCAACGCTTTGCCCAGCCAGGGGCACCTTTTGGTCCTTCTCCTCTCCAGAGACCTGGTCAGGGCCTCCCCAGCTTGCCCCCCAACACAAGTCCCTTCCCTGGTCCGGACCCTGGCTTTCCTGGCCCTGGTGGTGAGGATGGGGGGAAGCCCTTAAATCCACCTGCTCCCACTGCTTTTCCCCAGGAGCCCCACTCAGGCTCCCCGGCTGCTGCTGTTAATGGAAATCAGCCCAGTTTTCCCCCAAACAGCAGTGGGCGGGGTGGGGGCACCCCAGATGCCAATAGCCTGGCACCCCCTGGCAAGACAAGTGCGGGCTCAGGGCCCCAGCCTCCCCCAGGCCTGGTGTATCCATGTGGTGCCTGTCGGAGTGAGGTGAACGACGACCAAGATGCCATTCTGTGTGAGGCTTCCTGCCAGAAGTGGTTCCACCGCGAGTGCACGGGCATGACTGAGAGCGCCTATGGGTTGCTGACCACTGAGGCCTCTGCTGTCTGGGCCTGCGATCTCTGCCTCAAGACCAAGGAGATCCAGTCTGTCTACATCCGCGAGGGCATGGGGCAGCTGGTGGCTGCTAACGATGGGTGATGCTGGCGAGGTGTGCAGGAAGTGCATACGTTCCTCCCTGCTCTTCCAGGGTGGTGGTTTTCCTGTCTGGCTCTTGGTCCTTGTTTCCACTGGCTTCCCATCCCCATGGGGCAGAAACACAGTGTCTCCTGGGGGCAGAAAAGGAACTGAGATGGGCAGGCAGAAGAGCCTGGATTGCTCACTTTTCTGGAAACTTACGTGTTGACATCTACAGAGGTCCAGGAAACCAAAGCCCTGCCAAGCAGAGCCATTTTTGGTGGCTGTCTCTGGAGGCCTAGGGGTGTGGCTGCAAGAGAAAAGAGGCTGGAGGAAGACCTGAAGGGCAGGAGTGTCCCCTCTACAGATGATGGATACCCCCGACACCTGTGCCTAACACTCCTATCTAGCCCCCCAGCCTTAGGTTTTGGAGTCCAGTATTAAAGGTTTCTGGCCAGAGGAGTTGGGGGTCTCTTCCCATCTCTGCAGTAGCCCTTTCATGGGTGCTGGGAAACAGCTTTAGAGAATGAATGGAGATTTTCCCCTTTTCTTACCTTCCCCTTGCCTCCTCCAAGACCTACCCAACTCCTCCCCCCTCAGAGAACCAAATAGCTTGAAGAAGCAGGAGAGTACGTGGCTATGGCAGTTTCTTGGTGATTTGGGGCTTCAAGACAGTAGGTAAGAGATGCTGTCAGGACATACCTTCCTCATACCAAAGTCACTGGTCCTTTCTCAGACTCTCTTGTGCTTTTTCCCTAATGACGATATTTTTGCTAAAAATTGGGATATGTGGTCTGACAGAGCAGAATATTTCATGTTTGGACTGTCCTGGAAGCCTGGACTCTGGCTGTACACCCCCCCATCTGTTGCACATTATTCGCAGCGCTGGTCTTCAATTTTTGGCGCCCTTACTTCCCTGCTTCCCTGGCTTGATTGAAGGAAAGCTTGAAGAGGCGCAGAGCCCTTATACCTCATTTTTTCTCCTGATGAAAGGATCCCTGGCCCTGCCTGTGGGTGGGGAGGTGGCAGGACCCTTATTGCCATGGTACTAAAATGCAATCCAGAGCCTGGATGTTTTTTGTTTCTCTCTCCCTGCTATTCTTTATATCTTCTCCGGCCTGGTGATCTAGCTGTTCTCATTCCTCTCAGCCAGGGTCCTGCACTGGGCTTTGTTTTTATTTTATTTTGTAAGCACTGCCTGCCAGAGATGGGCCAGCGGCCTGAGCAGGAGCCCCTCACAGCTGCTGTCTCTTCCTTACAGCTCGTGCACACATTCCTCAGTGGGGTGGGGGAGGCAGGCTTGGGGTGTGGCCCTGAGAGGAGCTGGTGTTCCCCTGCCCCCACTTCTCCCGGGACCCTAGGGTGTGAAGAGAAGACAAAGGTATACTGCAGAACTCTTGCCTGCCCAGGTGCAGCATGCAGCCTCTGAGGCTGTGAGAAAGAAGGGAGAGGCCTCTGGGCCTCTCTCCAGTGTTCCCTGCCGCGGAACAGCAGAGATGGCAGCCCCCCCCACCACCACTGCTGAGCTTTGTGTTGTGTTTGTGGTTCTGTTTGCCCCTCTTTTATCGGTTGCTGTTTTTGTGGTCTCCCCCATCTCTGCATTTGGTAAGATGGCTCTTGCAGGGGGGTGGGCGTGTCAGCTCAGTCCCTCTCTCCCTCTCAGTCCACTGCTTTTTGGAAGGAAGCGGGGGTGGCAGAGACGTGGTGGGGAAAGTTTTGTACGGTTGGGTTAATAAAATGACTTGGAAAATCCAGACCAGGACTCCTTGCTGCTGGGGTGCACAGGGTTGGAATGAAGCAGGCACTGCTGGTCAGGATGGTTGCGGGGTGAGGATAGGTATCCCTCAGGGTCCCTGGAGGTGGGAATGGCAGAAAGACTCGGGCCCCTGTGCTGACCCTGGTACAAGCCGCAGGGCCCAGGGAGGCCTCTGGGCTCCACCTCTCGCCCTGTGTCCCTGCTGCGAGAAACAACTTTCCTTTCTGAGCATGTTCCTGGGCCAGGCTTGGAGCCAAGCAGGAGCTTTGGCTCCAAGGCTTCAGGGAGACAACTGCCTTTAGAGCTTCTGGGGTTAGCGCCCGCACTCCCACTCCCGAGTTGTTTGGTTTAGGGGTCGAGCGTAGCTCCAGGGGTGGGGGATGGGGCTGCCTTGGTCTAGCAGATTTCGTTTTTGGATGCTTTTCAGCCCCCCCATCCCCCTTTAAAAAAAACAGCGGCATCCTTAATCCGCACCGGAGCAGGGTAAGGAGAGTGGCAGGAGGGCTATTTCCAACCTATAATTTGCCACTCTCCCCTCCCCCATCCGGCAGCTGTCTCTGTCTGTCCTGGAACCAACCTGGCTGCTTGTCCTGGAGATGTCACGCGTTGCCTTTCAGTTTTGGGTCTTCCCTCCAGAAATTGTTTAGACACTGGGAAAGGAGGGAAGGTGACCCAGGATTCAGTTTGCTGGAAGTCCAGTGTCCCACCGGGAGGTAAGCCCAGGTTTAGGGGCTCTGCAGGTACCCGCTCTCCACCCCTGGCTCTCAAGTTTAGCTGTTATTGGCCAAAAGTTTCCGCCCCCTCAGGGAACTTGACTTTCCATTGGCCAGTCCTTAGTCACATGACCTTCCTTTCTCGGGGCTGTGAAGCTGGAGAGCCAGCAACAAGTTCAGCTGAAGACTGAAGCAAGAGCTGGGTCAGGTAATGCCCTAGCGGGGAAGGGGCCATAGATCTCCGTAAGAGAGGAAGGATGGAGCAGAGGAAGGGCAGAACTCTGAAGGGTTGGGCCCCACCGAGGATCTGCAGAGCTGTTTGTTACTTCTGGGCCGGCGGAAGGGGGATCATGGGCGGCCGTTTCCAAAACAGAAATTTGCTCTGGGTCCCCCAGACAATTCCTAGGTCCTTTGCGTTAGAGGTTTGGGGGAACAACTCTTAGAGGGGTTGAAATTAGCTGGATGAGACTTCCCAGCTTTGTACAGAGAGGGAGAGCTCCCCCTTTAGCTGTCTTTTAGAAACAGCACAAGTCCCTGACAGTCCTTACAGGACGTTTTTGTTGAATCCTGCCTGAATGAAAAGAGAGGGAGTAGTGAGGAGGGGGTGGAGGTGGGTTTTCTTCCAAGAGGTTGATGAGAAGAAAGAGATCTGAAAATAGCAGGGAAGGGTGGGGATTAAACAGCAGAAGGAACTTCCTAATAAGGCAGTGAGATGCTGGCTTGGGAGAACTGGGAGATCTTTTGGAATGTTGGGTGAACCCAACCAAGATAGAGATATCAACCAGGGTTTGGAACAGACTGTCTTCTGTTCGGGTCTCAGAAGTATTTGTCTTGTTGACCCAAATACCGTTGCTGGTTTCCATGGAAACAGTGTGTCTGACATCACCCTGGTTGCCATGGTGCCTGGTTCTGGAGGACCTGAGCAGGCTGTACACAGCCAGGGATAAACAGGGACTTCAGACCAAGCTGCTGCTACTTCCTTCCTGCCACCACCTGTTAAGAGTCACACGCAGCAACTGGGGGTGGGGAGATGATGACAGAATGGCGGGGTTGGGGCCTGAGACCAGAAGGCAGCACAGTGATGGTTCTGTGGATGCCTGTAGAAACCGGCCAGGGATGTGCTGTTGGACGTGGTGTGGGGAAGTCACTGCAGCCATTCTCCTGTCTCCTTGTGGGATGGGTGCATGTGTCTGGGAGGCATGGGTATTGGGGGATGCTGTGAGGGGTCCTTCATCTGTCCTGGGCTTGGATCTTGATTGGCAAGGGCCACAGGAGGTTTTTAGGGGACCATGTAGGACTCACACTAGCTCAAACAGCAGGGGGAATTGTGGTGGTTTCCCAAGGTAGAACTGCCACACTTCTACCCCAGCCTCACTTCCTTTTCCCAGGGTTTCCTTTCAGAGTCCTTTTCCACGTGCCACCTTTCTAGTCCATCAACAAGCAGTCATGTAGTCTCCTCTAAAGGATCACAATCCCAGATTCGAGGGGGTCAGCTCCTCTATCCCTCCACCTTTATGCCGGGTCCCAATTGCCAGCCTGGGGGAGTAGTCTAGGCCATGGATGGAGGGGTAGGTCCTTCTCTTCTCATCCTGCCTTGTGTCAGGCTTTGGAAACTGGAGTAACTTCCCACGCCCACCCGGCCAAGTCAGAGCAGATTAGCAGGGGTTAGGACCACAACCCTGATTTTTGTCCATGCTTTGCAAACTGTAAAGTGCTTTATACATGATAGCTGCCATAAATCCCTTTTGCCAGTCACCTTCAAGTTCCCTAAGATGAAATTCTGGAGTTTACTAAGAAGGGAAACAACTTAGAATGGAGAGTGAGAGTGACAAAGAGATTTACTAAAGGTACATTGAGGTGGATCTAAGCTATGCCAGTTGTTCTCAACCTTGGCTGCAAATGAGAATCATTTGGGAGATTAAAAAAATATCCTTCCCTGAGCCTGACGCTTGAACACAGTTGTATCAGAATCTTAGGTGATTCCATTGTGCAGCCAGTGTACAAGACCCCTGAACTAGACCACAGAAAGGACTTATGGTGGGTGATGGGTGGGTGACTTGGGGGTGAAGGAGGCCATTGAGTCTTCTTTTCTAGGCTCTGGGGAAGAAGGTGGTGATTATGGGGAAGTCTGGGGAGGTGAAGGGAGGGCTGGGTTGTTCCTCTTTTTAGCTGTTCATCGTTGGCAAGTCATGTCAGCCAATTTTCTGGCCTTCATTTCCCTTCATTTTCTGGCCTTCATTTCCCTTCATTTTCCCTGACTATAACATGAGAGAGTTGGCCTGGATTTTTCCCAAAGCCCTTCCAGCCCTATGCTTCTCTGACCTTTCAAGGTCAGTTCTGTTTCCCAGTTTACCAAGGGCTCTTTCGGTCCCTGGCAGAGGCAGGCTTCACTGTGGCTGTTGGTACGTTCTGATTTGAAAGGCAAATACTGCCCAGAAGAGCTGAGGTGTTGGGGTCAGAAGACTGGAACCAGGCTGGCTGTGGTAGTGGCTGCCCAGCCCTTAAACCTTGGAACCCGGTCGAGGCTGCTGTCTCCATCCTGCCTCCCCTGAAGGGAGCTGGGGTCCTTAAGAAAGACTTTCTCTGCAGGTGGCAGCCTCAGTAGCCTTGGGGACCTCAGCAACTATGGCCTCCTGCCCAGACTCGGACAATAGCTGGGTGCTTGCCGGCTCAGAGGTAGGAAAAGCAGGCCTGGGAGCCACATGGAATGGGGGTTCCTATAGGGCTGGGCTGCTTGCTGGGTCTGTCCCCTTCCTTGGTCTTGGTGATCATGTGCATCACCTCCTGCTGGCTGTGAGAGGAACTCTAGTGGCAGGGAGAAGGCCATCAGGCCCCAGGAGTCAGGTGTTGGGACTTGGACCATGCCTTGAAAGAAGGAAATTGCTGGGGTAAGCTGTGAGAAGCAGGGAAGATATTCTGGTGGGGAGACCAGCATGAGCAAAGGTCCTGAGGCAGCAATGGGAGAGCCGTGTTGGGGGAGACCAAGGAGGTCCGTTGGAGGAGGTGGAGACATGGGTCAGACGGTGTTGAAGTGAGGTTGGGCCAGAGCCTGGGAACCTCCAGAAGAAGCCTGGAGGGCCTGGCTCAGGCATTCGGGCCTCCTCTTTGATGGGAAATCGTGGAAGGGCTCTGAGCTGGAGGGAGTCAGGACCATCACTGCCTTGGGCAGAGGGTGCAGCCGCTGTGTGGGCTGGGCGGGAACTGGGGGAGAGCGTTTTGAAGGTCCTGCAGTCCAGGTTGTAGTTGGTGGGGCGGGATCCCAGTAGACCGCTGCGCCCTGAAGCCACTGAGAAGGGGACCAGCGGGATTGGGGGACTGAGTGTCTGGACAAGGTTTATCAAGGGCTTGGTATGTTCATACCGCAGGGAGGGAAGAAGGTGAGGAGCTTGAGTTAAAGGCGTCGGGTTTGAGTGGCCTTGAGGAGACCAGTTGGGGGTGAGGGAGCTGCTCTCAGGATGATGCTGGAGCAGGGCCCATGGACTAGGGCTGGCCGGCAGAGCCCTGGCGCCCTGCCAGAGCTGGCCGGCAGAGCCCTGGCGCTCCCAGCCAGAGCCCTGGCGCCCTGTTGAGGTGCCTTTGCTGACAGCTGGGGTACCTTGGGCCAGTCGTTTCACCTCTCTGTCCTCCCCTGTAAAAGGAGAGTTGTGATTCTTGCCTGGTAGGAGGGGCCATGAGAAAAAAGTGACTTGAAAATTGTAAAGAAACATACTAAGGTCAAGAATTATTCTTGGAAGGATAGCGGGAGCCATGGATGGGATGAGCGGGCGGTGGCCTGTCAAGGGGGCATAGGCGGAGAAAGGAGAGGCCGTGGCTGGACGGCCGGGCTGAGAGCACCTTGGGAGACAGTCTGGCTGTGGCTGGGGTGAGTCACGTTTCTGTCAGCTCCTGGGAGAGGAGTGTGTGGGGAGGGGGGAAAGGCCAGAAAAGCTTGGAAGATGTAACTAGAGTGGGTGGCCCGTTCTGAGGGCAACTGTGGGGAAGCCTGCGGCGGTCGGGACCGTGATCCTTAGGCATCCAGGGGACTTTGTTCTCTTGCCATCCTCCCACCTTCCAACCAATAACTGAGTTGGTCACTTGTGGGGAGGGAGACCCAGGCTCTAGCCGGCTTCTCTGGGGAGGTGGGGGGCACCAGGTTTGTACAGTGGTCCACCGCCTTGGTCCAGTGGTGCTTCTTCATTTAACAGAAACTTGGCCTCTGAAAGTTCTCAGAGCAGCAAGTGAGCTTAGGGAATGGCCGAACACTGTGTAGAGCTGAGATGCTGCAGTGCCAGCTGACCCCTGCCCCATCCCCACTTTGGAGCAGCCCACTACAGAGTGTATTATATTTTTGTGAGATGTGGGTTGAGGTCCCTGAGCAGTGCGGCTAGTCCCAGGCACCCCAGTAGAGCACCCCTTGGTTTCGTCCTGCTGTCCTTCCTCTGGAGCAGCCTTTCTGCTTGTGCCCCTCCCCCCCAGAACCTGCCTGTGGAGACCCTGGGCCCTGAATCCGGGATGGACCTAGAATCCGAGAGAGCTCCCCAGGCCCCTTGGAGCCCCTCCAAGGCAGCTGCTGAGGAATTAGCTGGGACCTTGGATGGAGAAGGTAACAGGGCCCTACTGAGGGTGGGGTGCAGCCACCTCTCCTCCATGTTCTGGTGTTTCCCAGTTTCCTCAGGGAGAGGGAGGCTGGTTGGTCTTATTTCTGGCATGAATCTCAATTTAAAACCTTCCCCCATTCTACCCTGGCTTTCTCCTTCCCCTTCCAACTTGGTTGGGGCCTGTGGGAGCCAGAGAGCCGTGTAGCACATTCCATTGGGGGGTAGTGGTGTTTCTCCTTAGCCTTTTCTCCTGCCACAGAGACCCTGTTCCAGAGTGAGAGCTCCCAGTCCAGACCCATTCTGCCAGAGGAGACTGAGGCCAAGGTGAGGACCTTCACTGGGGGAAGGGTAGGAAATGGGGAGGGCCGGGAGCTGCTCACAGCTGTGTCTGCATCAGGGTGTCCTGGAAGGTGATGATCGTGGAATGGAGTCCCCTGGCTCAGGAGACACAGAGGTCCAGGGAGACTTGGAGGAGACCCCCGAGGCAGTAGGCCTGGGACTGGACACACAGGACCTGGAGGATCAGAGTCCCCCCAACAGCCTGCTCTCATCCCCCCAAACAGGTGAGAGTTCTCCTTGTCTCCCCCTGTCACTATCCTTCTAGAAGGTGTGGGAGTGGGAGTAGATATCGCTACGAACACAGCTCTGGGCCAGGCCCTAGGACTTAGCAGCTTGGTGCCCTCCTTAAATTGTATCAGTGAAACCTCACCACCACCCCTGGGGACACTGAGGCTCAGGTTAAGTCACACAGCAGGTAAGTGGCAGGGCCTGGGTCTGGTCGACTATTTTGTCTCTGCCGTGGGGCCTCCTCTTTTCTTGCCTCTAGATGCAACTCTCATTCCCTGAGTCCCTTCCGTGTGTCAGCTCTGGGGAAAGAGGTTGGCTTCATGGCCTATGTAAGAGGTGGACTAGACCGAGCCAAGATGCAAGTCAGACCTATGAGGGGCGCAAAAAAGGAAGGGGAGGGTGGTCAGTCACGGGACAGGTCGAGGGGAAGGGAGAGGCAGGGACAGCTGGGGAAAGGGCCACACTGGAGGTGTCATTTGAGTGGAGCCTTGAGCAAAGAGTAGGATTTTAGTCGGTAGGGTAGGAGGAAGAGAACATTCCAGGCCAAGGCTGCAGCATCAACAAAGGGATGGGACCCCCTGTCCTGTGCTGAGGAGGCTGTTTCCAGCGCTGGTGGCAGAGGAGTGTATGAGTCCATCTCTGTTGAGGGGTGACAGGGTGGAGGGGGAGGCCGGGGGCTGGGGCCGTTTAGGGGGCAACTGACAAAGCCGAGGAAGACCTGAACTAAGGCAGATACAAGGCGAGTGACGTTGAGATGTTTAGGTGTCAAATTGTCGAACTGTCTGCATGTGGGGTGAAGAGGGAGGGCTGAGGTTGGCTAGGTGGGAGCAGTGGCGTCTTGCCCTGCGGTGGGGGAACACCAGAAAGAACCAGTTTGGAGGGCAGTGTGTTGAGTGTTTGGTCCCCAGGGACACCCAGGTGGGAGTAGCCAGGAGGCAGTCAGACAGACGTCCACGCCTGGAGCTCCAGGGAGGCCAGGTTGGGAGTTACTGATGAGGGACTCATCTGCTCTGCGGGGAAGCCAGCGGGGTGGGTGAGATAGCAGGTGACTGTGTGTACGGTGAGAAGAGCAGAAATGGTGCCAGGGGGACCTCTGCCTCTAGGACCGGGAAGAGCCAGGGACTGAGCAGAGGCACTGGGAAGGAGTGGCCAGGGTTCGGGCAGAACCCAGAGCCGGGAAGGTGCTCCACGTGAGGCACGTGTGGGAGGAAGGAGTGCACTTTTAGGGTGAAAGCTGCTCTTGTAGTTTGCAGATTGAAAGGACTGGTCTCCCCCCAGACGTAGAGAACAAATGTATGGACACCAAGGGGGCAAAGTGGGGGAGTGGTGTGGTGGTGTGATGAATAGGGAGATTGGGATTGACATATATACATTAATATGTGTAAAATAGATAATTCATAAGAACCTACTGTATAAAAAATAAATAAAATTCAAAAAAAAAAGAAAGGACTGGTCTTCCGCCTCCAGACTGGGCGTGGTCACTAATGCCCTGGCAGACGTGGGCAGGGTCTCCACGTGCCCCCTCTGTGGTCAGGGCTGGGGGCCTCTCGTGTTCGCTTCTGTTTCCCGTCTCTCTGTATGTCCCATCGCTTCCGTTGCTTTACTGCCCTGTCCCCATCCCTTCCTCCAGCTTGGATCAGGGAGGAGGCCCACTGCTCCAGCAGTGAGGACGACACCGACATGGATGTGGAGGGTCTGCGGAGACGGCGGGGCCGGGAGCCCAGCACTCCTCAGCCTGCGGCCCCCCTGGGTGTGGAGGACCAGGCCGGGGGTGAGGGTGCGGGCAGGGAGCTGGGCATCTCCCTCAACATGTGTCTCCTCGGGGCCCTGGTTCTGCTGGGCCTGGGGATCCTCCTCTTCTCCGGTGAGTGGTCCCTCTCCTGATGAGGCCTTAAGCCTCCACTCTGGCCTCTTCTGCCCTCCTGCCGCACTTTCACTCCATTCCAGCCCCTCCTCTGAGGGCCTGACCAGACTCCTCTGTCTCCATTTCAGGTGGTCTGTCAGAGGCTGAAAGTGGTGAGTGAGGACGGGCCCTGACTGGTTCGTGTCTGTCCCCTTCCGGCCCTGAGGGAGGCTGATGGGGGCAGTTCTCTGGGTCAGGAGTAGGGATGCTGGCGGCTGTACATTTTTTGCTCAGTTATAGGTCTTGTCAGCTATTCAGGGTGACCCTTGACCCTTTACCTCGCTGGACTCTCAGCCATAGGGCGGGTCCAGGGCAGGAGGGTGACTGTGTGTGTTGGGGGGTGGGGGGGGGGAGGAGAGGGCCCTGTGTGCCTTGGGGCCAGTTTCAGGATTTCACTTTCCCACAGGGCCCATGGAGGAAGCAGACCTGCAGGTCTTCCCAGATACCGGCTTGGATACTGAGATGCTGGAGGCTGAGGGGGATGGGCAGGCATGTGTGACACTCTCCATTGGTGTGAGGGGCCTGATGGGGGAGATTCAGGGCTGCGGGGGTGACTGGCTCCTTTGCCCTTAGGATGGGCTAAAGCAGCAGCTGCCGACCTCAGCGCCCCCTGACAGTGTTCCCAGCCTGCAGAACATGGCGCTTCTGCTGGACAAGCTGGCCAAGGAGAACCAGGATATCCGGCTGCTGCAGGCCCAGCTGCAGGTGGGCACAAGCAGGAGTGGGTGGGCTACACACCCTCCCTAGGCCAGGTGTCTGTCTGTCCTAGTGTCCTCCCCCAAAAGAAGTTTCCTGTATTCACCCGCACACCTTGATCCCCTCCCTTTCCCACTATAGTGAAGTCATCTTCTCAGTTCTCTGTTCATGTCCTGCATGCTAAGGGTTAGGCCAGGACTGGCATACCTGCTTCACGTGGCATGCCACCTGTGCTTGATTGGCATGGTCCACCTGGAGCATTGTGTGGAGGAAGATTTGAAGAACATGCCAAGGCTCAATGGGAAAGAAGTGCTGGGATCAATTAGTAATGTCTGCTCTGGGTATGGGAGGTGGAAATTGGGCAACGACAGCCACATCTTGGCTATCTTTCAGTGAATCGGAGAAGTGTATGCTTAAAAAGGACATAGAAGCTGAGGCCTGTGATGGGATTTGGGGATCCCAGGGTCTGGTGAAGGGTGAAGATGGGGCAGGGGATGAGAACCAAGTCCTCTGAGTTTCCCAGGCCATAAAGTCTATGATGGAATGGAATCAGGGTAGAAGGCACTGGGGTCGTCCTTGACTCCTCCTTGTCCTCTCCATCCCTACTCCCATTCCAGGCCCAGAAGGAAGAGCTTCAGAGCCTGATGCATCAGCCCAAAGGGCTGGAAGAGGAGAATGCCCGGCTCCGAGGGGCCCTACAGCAGGGCGAGGCCTCCCAGCGGGCCCTGGAGTTAGAGCTGCAACAGCTGCGTGCCCAGCTCCAGGGCCTGGAGGCTGACTGTGTCCGGGGCACAGATGGGGTGTGTCGCTATGGGGGCAGAGGCCTGCGGGCTGGCAGGGTCACCAAGGAGCAAGGCCCAAGGGGGCAGGTACCAAGCCCTGGCTTCTTGGAGCAGAAGAAACAGCTAGAGGCTGAGGCCCAGTCATTAAGGCAAGAGTTGGAGAGGCAGCGGCGGCTGCTGGGGTCTGTGCAGCGGGACCTGGAGCAGAGCTTGAGGGATGTGGGCCGAGGGGACCCAGCCCATGCTGGCCTGGCCGAGGTTGGTCACAGGCTGGCCCAGAAGCTGCAGGGCATGGAGAACTGGGGCCAGCGCCCCGGGGTCCCTGCCAATGCCTCAGAGGCCTGGCATCAGGAGCCTCACTTCCAGAGTTCCAGGGAGTGGAGCGGAAAGGAAAAGTGGTGGGATGGGCAGAGGGACTGGAAGACTGACCACTGGAAACATAAGAAGGAGGAATCTGGCCGGGAAAAGAAGAAGAACTGGGGGGGTGAGGAGGACAGGGAGCTGGCGGGGAGGTGGAAGGAGGGCAAGCCATGGGTGGAGGAGTGGGCTAGCAAGAAGGACAGCAAGCAACAGGGTTCTAAGGAGCCCCCCAGGAAAAGTGGCAGCCCCCACTCCTCCAGAGAAAGGCAGAAACACCCTCAGTGGAAGGAGGGGGCTAAAGACAGGCATGACCCCCTGCCACTCTGGGCAGAGCTGTTGAGGCACAAGTACCAGGCACCCCAGGGCTGCTCGGGTGTGCACGAGTGTGCCCGTCAGGAGGGCCTGGCCTTCTTTGGCATGGAGCTGGCCCCTGTGCGGCAACAGGAGCTGGCCTCTCTGCTGAGGACGTACCTGGCGCGGCTGCCCTGGGCCAGGCAACTGACCGAGGAGCTACCCCTTTCTCCTGCTTACTTTGGTGAGGACGGTATCTTCCGCCACGACCGCCTCCGCTTCCGGGACTTTGTAGATGCCTTGGAGGACAGCCTGGAGGAGGTGGCAGTGAGACAGACAGGTGATGATGATGAGGTGGATGACTTTGAGGACTTCATCTTCAGCCACTTCTTTGGAGACAAAGCACTGAAGAAGAGGTGGGCAAGCTGTGGGGGAGTTGGGTCGGTGGGAGCAGGAGGCAGGAGGTGATGGTAAGGGGTGTGAAGGAGCCAGGGCCCTGAGCTGGGGTGGGGTGGTGGCGGGGTGTTCTTCAGTTTGAGGTTTTATCTCTGCTTTTAGGTCTCCCCTCCCCCCTAGCCAGTACTTTTCCTGTCTTCCCTTGGGGTCAGGAAGCTGCCTGTGCTCACCCCAGAGTGGTCCTGGGGAGTCCCCTTTTGTGCTGGGGGGATTTTTCCTCCCAAGTTACCCTGTACTGCCCATACCTGCAAGAGAGATTGCTTCCCATCTTCCCGCCTGCCCAGCTGGGGCCTTCATCCTGGGAGACCAGGTCTGGCCACACTCCCTCCCCCCCCCCCCCCCCCCCCCCCCCCCCCGCCGTATGATTGATGGTGACTGCCTGTGTCGCCTGTCTTAAGAGGAGCAGGGTCCCCTCTCCTCAGGGAGCGCCTTCTCATCATGTGGATGTGGCGTTGTTGTCTAAAGGCCTCTTACTGCTCCCCCCCCCCCGCCCCGCCCCATGCCTCTCCACAGGTCTGGGAAGAAGGACAAACACTGGCGGAAACCCAGAGTTGTGGGGCCCAGGGAGGAACACAGCCGCCAGCGCCAGGGCTGAGGCCCCGTGCTGTCTGTCCCCTGGGAACCGTTAAACTGCCACCTCCCTTGGCTCGTTTGGTGTCCTTGGATATCCTTCACCGAGGAGAGCGGAAATCACCCAGCCCCGAACTGAAACCACTTTTGCTAGAAAAAGGTCTTAGCTGGACCTGCCTTGCTATCTATGCAAATGTATGCAAATGCTCAGGACCCTGGGCCGTGACCCTCGCAGCCTGATTGTGTCACGCCAGTGTGAAGCGGGGAGGGGAGAGAAGCCTGTTTTTTTGGGGGTGGGGTGGAGGTAGAGGGGATGGGGGCAATTCTAATTCTGAAGCCAGAGAGCTTTCCTCCTCGTGTGTGTGTGTGTGTGTGTGTGTGTGTGTGTGTGTGTGTGTGTGTCGGGGAGGGGGAGAATGGGCTCCTTGGCTGCACGCACTGACCCGGGCCCCCTGGGATTTGACTAGCCTGGCTGGCTGGGGGCCCAGCATGAGGGTTTCCCCTGGCGTTTTGTTAGATTTGGAAGGAGCTGTCCCCAGGGGGGTACAACCCCCTTTTAAGCCTTGCTGCTCACCTCCACACGTGAACTGTAGACTCAGATCCCAATAAAATGCTGTTGGAGCTGTGACGTTGGGTGGAGACTCTGTCACTTGGGGCTGTTTCTAAGCACAAGGGACATCCACACCCACCGCCTTGTAGGCACTGGTGCTCACCTTCTCCCGTATACTCCTCTCAGTCACCTCACCCTCGCAGCAAACCTCAGGCCCTCTGGGCCGGAGCTCCCCATTTTGCTCACAGCTGCCTTGGCTGCACCCCTGGGAGATGTAGAAATATGCGAATGGGTTTTGGAGTCTGAGCCTTGGGCTCAAATCCAGTTTGAGTGATTTTGGGCAAGTTAATCCCTGGGAGCCTTGGGTTTCTAATCCTCAAAAAAGGAGACTGAGGGGCTGGAGAAGAGATTAAATAAAGCAGTGTAAACCAAATACCTGTCTTGTATTTGGCACTCAAAAGTGATTTCACTCCCTTCAGGGTGTGGAGGAGGGAGGAGAAGGGGACCCCCGACCCACCCCCGCACCTCCCCCAGGATTGGGGAGGTGAGGGAACCACTAGGTGGTGCCTCGGCTCCACATTTGCTCCAGACATCACCTCCCTCACTACTTTAGTACCCCAAATCTTGGACGCCCCCCACCCCACTGATTTGGGCCGTCTCTCTGGCTAGCTCTCCCAGGAAGACCCAGATTCCTCTGGGCTTCTCTTTAGGAAGTCCTTCCTGACTGGGATTCTTGATTGGCCTGGAAAGCACCTTGGGAGTGTAGGGGACAGAATGATGGTGTGATGTCAGGCCAGGTCAGAGGAGTGTGTTAGTAAAGCTGAGGGGGCCTGCCCAGAAGGGGGCTGTAATTGAAAGCAACTGCTTCTGTAACACTACGATGGATGGGCCACTCACTGTTAAAGGGCTTTAAGTGTATTAGCTCATTTAATTCAGCTGTGGGGTGGGGTGGGGCCGGCTGGGCATGGAACGAGGTCCACTCATTCAGCAAACATTTGCAGTCTATTGTGTACCAGAGGCAGTGAGTCACTGAGAATACAGAGGCGTGTTAAGGAGTTTATAGTCCAGTGGAGCCTGCTTTCTGCAGCATGAGGGACTGCAGTTAGACCTAAGGAAGAACTTCCTCCAAGGCAGAGGGTCAGTGAAAGGGGGCTTTAGGAAAGGAGGCTTCTATTTCTGGAGTGAGGGTCAGGAGGAGCAAGTACAGGTTGGCTCGCGACCAGGGTCTGGATTTGGCCTAACATTGTCCACATGAGGAGGCCTATTTTACTTGGTTCACATTGCTCACCTTCTGCAGGGTGCTCAAAATTTATGCTGCCTGGATTCAGGCTAGGCCTTAGTATCCCGTGTCCTGGGAGGGGGCTGTGCTCAGGGGAGGGGACACAAACTGGCCCCCTGGGTTCCCAGAGGGTGTGGGCTGCTTGGGGCTTCTCAGTTTCATTTCTAGGGCCCATTTCCTTCATTTGCATAACGAACTCTCAGGGACGCTAGGAAGTTCCCCCAAGCCCCCTCCTCTTTCTTAGCCACTCAGGAAGTAGATATGCTGAGCTGGAGGTTTCTGACACTGCTGAATCAGGAAGAAAAAGCCATGAACCCAAGGGGTATGTTGGGGAGGGGCCAGGACACCAGGGACACTGGCCATTCTGGTTACCCTGTCTCGGTGACCCTCATGCCCATCACAGGCCATGAGGCCACCCTCTCCGTCACACCCATGCACCCACAGCAGCACTGGTAAAGTGGGGGGACCCCAAGTCCCAGATCATAGGATGCTCTCTGGTGATAGGCCCAGCATGTGGAGATGAGCCAAGGGAGGCTGGAGCTGGGGGACAGCTCCTGGCCGTGCAGGGGTGGGGAGAGCCTGTGTGTAGACCCCCTGGACTCTGCCACACGGCCCGGCTTGGCCTCCAGGGTCTGGTCTGGGCCCTTCCAATTTAAGCACTTGGTATTTTAAGCACTTGGCTCTTCTGCCCTTTCCTCTGGGAACTTCCCCAGCTAAGAGCTCAGCTCTGGGGTGCCTTCGGGGAATCACTGGAGTTGCGGCCCAGCGGGTCCTCTTGGGCCTTCCCCTCTCAAATGGAAAAATTCTGTTTCCTTTGGCCAGTTCCCCAAACTTATTTCCCTGCTGTCCCCCAACCTGCTCTTCCTCCCTCCCATCCCTGCCCTTCATTCTTCAGCCTCACCCCCTTTCCCGTTGCCCTCAGCTCAGCCTTCTCTCACCACTGCTCCCTCCAGCCCTTACCCCCTCCAGGATCTTCTCTGTCTCTTCCTGCCTCCCCAGGTCCTCCAGGCCCCGGCTCTTCCCTCCTGCCTTTCACTCCCACCCATCCTGGTGAATGGGGGCATGGGGGTGGCGGCTAGAGTGCGGTGGTGGTCACCTTCAGGCCTGCACCACGCCATAAGCTCCTTGAGGGTCAGAGGCATGTGTTCCTTTTGAGAACCACTCCCAGCCCCCTCTGCTGGGCCCAAGGACATGCTGGATTGGTGGGCTCTTGCCATGGGAACCTCCCAGGGCCACCCTGGTGTCGGGACGTCTCCTCCTCCCATCTTGTTCTGGATCACAGACGTTCCCGGTCCCTGCACACTTCACATGCTCACAGAGGGTCTAGAAGGGACACCGCAGGGTGTGGGTATGGGGCTGTTGCCCTGAACCCAGACAACATCTGGTCCCTCCTCTCCGCTTTCACCACTCAGCCGTCTGAGCCACAGAAGCTCCTTATAACTAATTCTTGGTGAGTTGTCTGAGTTCCCTATACCTCCTCTGTGAGCCTTCCTTTAAGGTTGCTGCCCGTCTCTCTGGTAGCCCTTGGCTTCCAGAATAGGCCCTGCCCATATAGAACCACAGCAGGCCCCTTCCCCGCTCACCCGTTCTTTATCCTGAGCCAGGTCTCTTCTAACTAGCTAGACCTGTGGCCCGGGCAAGCTTTCAATCAGGAAACCGTCTCCGGTCTCCACCACTGTGCACCTATGGGCCTCCTCGCTTTAGGGCTAGGCTTTCTCATCACTGAAGTGAGACTGTGGATCCCCCCTCGCGGGTTGTTGTGATGATGGAGGGAGTCACCCAAAGACAAAGGAAAAGACTTTTAAACTGTAGAGTACTGTCAAAAAAGTTTATTTTTATTTTACTTAACCTCTAAGGGGAAGCCGAGGCCTCTGTGAACTACTGATATGGGAGCAGAGGGTGTTGGTTCCCAAACCACGTAGTAGGAGCTGGCGGGGAAAAGATGCCAACTAGCATTGAAGACCCAACACTGTGCTAGGTGCCCAGGGGGGACCACAATCCTTGCTCTTGAGGCTAATTGGATTAGTTTAACACCGAGCAGAGTTTTAAAAGTACTCTCTTAATGGTGCCAGGGAGGTGGAGAGGAAGGAGGGGGTGGCCTTTGAGCTGGACCTTGAAGATAATAGGATAGGTGATGGGGAGGGGATTCCAGACGGTGGAACAGCCCGGTGGGCAGACGGTGTTAAGTTCATGTTCCTGTAAGGAAGCAAGTTCTCCCACAGGCCTGCCTGCAAGTCTAAGGGGGGAGCTTTACCATAGCAAATGGGGAGGGGTGCCGCTGAAGGCACTGAGGGGCAGGGGGCATGAAAAGGGAGATACACACTGGTGCAGGGCAGCTGGCAGCCGGAAGGGTGGAATGGAGAGATGTGAAATTGGAGGTAGTTAGGAGGTGTCAGCCAGCAGCTCAGAAGGGAGATCACACAGGCCTGATTTAGAGCTGTGAATTAGAATGGACTGGCCTTGGATGGGGCAAGGACAAGGGAGGGGGAGGAGTCAAGGACACCCTGAGCTTCCCAGCCTCATGACAGGTGGATGACTGCATCCTCATGCAATATCAGGAAAGGAGGAGGAAAGGCCGAAGCTGGTTTTGTAGGGGAGGGGATGGGGGTGAGGTGGAGGTGGGGTGTGTGGGCAGGGTGGGGACGGGGAAGCTGCTGGGCTCGATTGTACAGGATTTGGAATAAGGATAGAGCCAGCCTCCCGGCAGGTCTCCCCTCTGCTCCATCAAGTTGCACGTCCCCACCTCCCAGTCCTTGTGTCCCTCCTACCCCCCACCCCACGCCCACGTTCCTTTCCAGGGCAGGGGCCCTTTGGAGAAATTCTTACCAGTCTGTACACTTACCTTTACTGGGCCTGATGGGAGACACCCAGAAGAGGGGAGTGACTCGTCCACTGAGGTCATCACTGAGACCCTTTTCAAAGTCAAAGCGACAGGTCATTGGGTGGGGCACGACGGGCAGAAACCTGAAGCCATGCACCACTCAGAGGGAAGTGTTAGACGGCCCCCTTTGGAAGCTCAGTCACTCATGGGCCAAACAGATCCGCCAGAAATGCTTGCTCATCTGGAATGTGGCCTGGGCCCTCGTTGGGGCAGTTTTGTAGGGAGGGCCCAGTGCAGGAACCGTGGCATGAGGCCTGCAGAAAAACAGGAGACCCCTCTCATCTCCCAGGGCTGGGAACTTTCAGAGCCTTTTCTCTACCTTTTATCTCACGGAGTAGACCTTAAAGAAGGGAATGCCATGAATCTCTCTCTTTTATACAGATGAAGAACTGAGAGTGAGAGAGGAGGTGACTTGCCTTAGGTCCTATCATAGCTGGACAGTGACAGTGGAGGAAGACTGGCCCCCGGGCAGCCCTTAGGACACCAGTGGGCATTTGAAGTGTCTGGAACTGCTGCTTGCCACACCCCCTTCCCCAGAGCTGACCCAGGGGTTGGATACAATATCTGAGCTCCCATCTGTGGGGTCCTTCAGCTACTCGGGGCACCTGGCCCTGGAGGCATTTCCTCTCTGACCACCAGCTGCCACCTGATTGGCCCCAGCTTGTGGGTAGAAGGCCAGCCCTGGAAGGGCCTGTCATGGGCATCAGTCCTACCTCTTTTGTTGTTCAGAGGTGGAAACTGAGGCCCCGAGAGGGAAGTGACTTGTCCAAGGTCACAAAGCTTGCTAGGGACAGAGTGGAGACCAGAGCCCAGGGCTGCTGACGCCTGACTAAGAGTCCCCTGTTCTTCCTGCCTCCGCTCCTCTCTCTGGCTCTTCGTGCTTGGCACTTAGGCTCTGAGGTGAGGTCTGGAGAAGCGGCTTGCTCCAAGGCAGGTCTTCCTCTGCTGCCCCATGAGCACTGACTTCACTCATGGCTCCTTCTGAAGAGATGCCTGGTGGTGGCCACAGGGGGGCAGCAGTGGGAGGGACAGGAAGGTGGTCTTGCGGTGGACTGGGCTGAGAAGGAGAGAGGGACCTCTGAGAGCAGCCCTGGAACCAGAGCAACTGAGTGTGGGGTTATGAGGTCTCAGGCTTGAGGATACCCATAAAGGGCCCTTCTAGCCTCAGGAGTGAATCCAGGCTCCCCAACTCTCTGCCTAAGAGCCCCCATTCATTCACTCATTTAGTTATTTGTCAATCACTTACGGAGCACTTATACTCTGTGCCTGGCCCTGGGCTGGTACCACTTGATATTCTTTCCAGCAACCTGGTGGGTGTTGAGTTCAGTGTTGGGGGGAGAAACATGGGAAGGAGTGGCCACTGCCTGCTGAGGCCAGACCTGCAGGTCCAGGGGGCTGCGCTGGCTGGGAAAATGCTGGCTTTGGAGCCACACAGACCTGGCTCCACCACTTCCAGCTCCTGACTCTGAGGCACATGTCTCAATATCCTTTGGAAAATAAACATCAACGTTTATCACTAAGATTGTTAAATAACAGTCCCAGAGGGGAAAGGTGGGGGCGGAGGGATAAATTTGGAGTTTGGGATTAACTACTATATATAAAATGGATAACCAACAAGGACCTACTGTATAGCACAGGGAACTCTACTCAGTATTCTGTAATAACCTTATGGGAAAAGAATCTGAAAGAGAATGGATATATGTATATGTATAACTGAATCACTTTGCTGTACACCTGAAACGAACAGAACACTGTAAATCAACTATACTCCAATATAAAATAAAAATCAAAAAAAGAGAAAATAAACATCAACCTTTATCACTGACTATTAAATAAGTCAAATGAAATCAATAAATCGCTTTTTTTTTGTTTTTTGGCTGCCCCACGCAGCTTGCAGGATCTCAGTTCCCTGACCAGGGGTTGAACCCAGGTCACGGCAGTGAAAGCCCAGAATCTAACCTCTAGGCAATCAGGGAACTCCCCTAAATCACTCTTTCATAGTAGTTGAAGTGGTGTTTGTTCCCCAGCTACAAGGTTACATTCACCACAAAATAATCTAATGGAAAAACAAAACTATGTCTCAAAATCATGAATCTTTGTTTAAAGAAGAATCTCTGTTCTCTCACTGTATTCAAGATTCAGATGTAGCCACCATCCTTGGGTATGTTAGTTACATTTTTGGAGCTTATTTCTTTCGAAAATTGGAGGATCCTTGCTTAGCCTACATCATCATGATCGTCATCATCATTATTATTATAGCATGTATGAGAATTTTATTCTTTTGTAAGGCTAAATAATATTCCATTGTAAATATGTATCACATTTAGTTTACTCATTTATCTGTTGATGGACATTTGAATTGTTTTCATCTTTTGACTATTGTGACGAGTGCTGCTATGAACAAGAGTTTTATATATTTGAGACTTACGTGCAAATCTGTTGGATATATACCCAGAAGTGGAATTGCTCATCAAATGGTTATTCTATGTTTCATTTACTTTTTGTATAGCGCTTTGTCTACATTATGGACGTGATAAAACAGGCGTATGAAGTTAAAAGTATTTACCGGCTGTAGTAGATGCTCTTTGAATGCTAGAGGCATGTTTTTCTATATATATATATTTAATAATTTATTTTTTTAAAAATCAACTTATTATTATTTTTAAAATTTATTTACTTATTTTTGGTTGTGTTGGGTCTTCGTTGTTGTGCGCAGGCTTTCTCTAGTTGTGACGAGCGGGGGCTACTCTCCGTTGTCATGCGCGGGCTTCTCATTGTGTGGCTTCTCTTGTTGCAGAGCATGGGCTCTAGGTGCGCGGGCTCCAGTAGTTGTGGCACATGGGCTCAGTAGTTGTGGCTCACAGGCTCTAGAGCGCAGGCTCAGTAGTTGTGGCGCACTGGCTTAGTTGCTCCGCGGCATGTGGTATCTTCCCAGACCAGGGCTCAAACCCATGTCTCCTGAGCTGGCAGGCGGATTCTTAGCCACTGCGCCACCAGGGAAGCCCCTGTTTTTCTACATATTAATTTACAGATTGCTCAAATTTTATCTTGGCTGTACAATATTCATTGAATTGTGCCTCAGTTTCCTTAGCCATAAAAATGAAGGTAAAATCTCTACCTTACAGTGATGGAAATAATTTGTAGACCAAGGACTGAACAGGAGAATCCAACTTTCCATTGGTCTGCTGGAGGGGGCACACTGTCTGGTGGAAGGTTGGTTGCTCCCCTGGCATCCCCTTGAGCGAGCAGCCTCTCACCTCCAGGGACATCTTCTGCCTGATGCATTTCTTAAAGCTAGAGAACCGGACAAAGTGAGAGCTGGGCATACCTTATATTTTCTCTGGCTTCATCCTCACTGGGTACTTAAAGAATTTGGGGGAGGGGGTTCATGAGAGGAGTGGGACCCTAAGTGTCAGATTCTTCAGTTGTTTGTTTGGAAGTTGTTTTGCCCCTTCTCTTTGGTGTGGGATCGCAGGGTTGGGGGCAATGTACAGCAATCTATTTGGTGAATGCCTGGGCAAATCTCTTAGTTATAATGAGCTTTGGTTGTCTCATTTTTAAGTAGGGGTAGTACTGTTTATGTCATATGATTGAGAAAAGGTCTGGCACATAGTAAAGGCTCAATAAATATTAACTATTAGCTATCTGGGGGGAGAGAAGTGAGTAAATTGACAGTTACAATGTAGTGTAAGATGCTGTGTAGGGGTGAGCATAGGGTATATCAATCAGGAGCATAGAAAACAGGTGTCTACGTCAGATGGGGTGGGAGGTCAGGGAAGGCTCACTGAAGGAGGCAAAACAAGCTAACTGTTAAAGTACAAGTCGGAGTTTGTTTCACGGCAAAAAGATGGGAAGGGTGTTTCAGGCAGAGGGAACAACATCTATGAGGATGCATAGAGCCATTTCCAGTTTATACCAGAGCATCCTGCAGGTGGTAATTTATATCAATTTTCCCTCTCCAATTCTGGGATGAAGGCTCTCATGTCCCATTTTTTTTTTTTTTTTTTTTTTTTTTTGCTGTGCCGATCAGTATGTGGGATCTTACTTCCTAGACCAGGGCTCGAACCTGCACCCCCTGCATTGGAAGGGCGGAGTCTTAACCACTGGATTGCCAGGGAAGTCCCTCTCATGCTCCCTTTTTTAAAAAAAAAATAAATTTATTTATTTATTTTTGGCTGCGTTGGGTCTTCGTTGCTGCATGTGGGCTTTCTCTAGTTGTGGCGAGCGGGGGTTACTCTTTGTTGCAGTGTGCAGGCTTCTCATCTTGGTGGCTTCTCTTGTGGTGGAGCACGCACTGTAGGCGTGTGGGCTTCAGTAGTTGCAGCACGTGGGCTCAGTAGTTGTGGCTCGCGGGCTCTAGAGTGCAGGCTCAATAGTTGTGGTGCATGGGCTTAGTTGCTCCACGGCATGTGGGATCTTCCCAGACCAGGGCTCGAACCCGTGTTCCCCTGCATTGACAGGCGGATTCTTAACCATTGCGCCACCAGGGAAGTCCCTCATACTCCCTTTTCAAGCTTTCTTGAAATTGCCTGTCTCCCATGAGAATAAATGCTGAGAGTAGTCTCTGTTTGGTTTACTGTTGCATCTCTAGCAGTACCCGGCATGTTTTAGACATCTAAATACATGTTGAATGAATGAATGGACTTCTCTCCATCATCTTCTCATAGACTCAGACTCCCCCTCTTTTCTTTCCCTGTTGTACTACTTCCTTACAACCCTACCGCATTCTGTCCTTCATCTGCCAGGCTCCGTTGCCCCTGAAGCAGTGATGGTCAAACACATGAGGACTGATTCACAAGTCACATTTACACTGACCACGCCTGCAGAGGGAAATGCTTGGGTCAGTTGGACAATGACCATGGGAAGATAAACTGGAACCAGAGCATGGAGCTGAAGCAAGGGTAATTGGTGGTGTTGCTGAGTCTGGAGCTGAGTCTGGTTCCACTGTGGGACAGGCTTGCCCTCGAGGGGCAGAACTTGGTACCTCCTGTTTGGGATTCCCTCTGCCTGGGCAGGGTTGGAGGGGCACTACAAGCCCAGCTCCTCCCTCTTGTAGGCTCTGCAGAGCTGTATGAGCTGCTCCCCTGCAGGCTCATCCTGTCTCTGGGTGTGTTAATACAGTGAGCAGGCTTCCTTCAAACAGGGCTTCCTTCTAAGCTGTCTTCTGGGTCAGTGAGGCAAGCCTCTCTTTAAATGGTCCGTCCCTTTAGTGAGGGGTGACTCTCAGAGGTAACTGTATTCCTGAGTTCTGGGGGTACTTCTCTGTTTTCAGGGGCCAGCACTGGCTTCCTCAAGTGTCATCTTCCGGAACCCTCATTGGGCAGCAGTGTCTGGCATCTCTGGCTTCCAATCTCAGTCCCCAAGAAATCTGGCCGCTCCCTTCCTGGGTGGTCTCTGCTCCTGTCAGACACTCCTGCTCCTTCCCCCTTTCCTGCCTCACCCTCTGCAGCAGCCTGGCCTTTAGACCAGACTGTTCTACCCTAAAAATAGTGCCTCACATTTGTGCAGTCCTGTACAGATCAGGAAAGCTTTCCACACATATTCACTTACTTGATATTCCCTTTGGTTGTGGAAGGAAGGAGGAGCAGATGTTATATAACATATGAAGAGTTTCATGGGCCCTGGGAGGGAAGCACTCCTCTGGGGAGTGCTTGAGCAAGTGACCTTGGAGGGTAGGGTGGATGGGTGTGTGAATTTGCAGGTTGAATGGTTTCTGGTGATGACAAGGCCCAGGGTGTGTCCATGGGAGCTGGTGTCTGAGGAGGAGAGGAAGCAAAAGCCTTTGGACAACTGAGGTCAAGGCTTTGAGCTGTCAGGGTGTTGGATGGGCTGACCACTCGGATAGTGAAATCATTGAGAATGACGATGGGAACCGGGTGGACAAGAAGACAAGGTGCCAGTGGCTGAGTCTCAGTACAATGAGAACGAGCATCAGGATTGGTGGTTGTCAACACTGAAGAGGGGAAAAGGGTAGCTCAGCCAGGTGGTATGAGTCTTAGAGAAGCCAGAGTTTTCCAAGAAGCAGAGGAGGGATGGTCTGGAAGCTGAAATGCGGCGGGAGGGAGACGACAGACACCAAGTTTATGTATGCTGAGGTCTGAGGGCTGGGGGAGAATAAGAGGCCTCCCCTGGGAGGGTAATAGGGGACAGTGAGGTTCAGTTGAGGCAGGGAGCAGGAAGTGGGAGCTACTCAGTAGCTCTTCTCAGAGCTACTGAGAAGAGGCTGGGGTATGGGGGATGTTTTCTGATCACTGGGAATTCCAGGGGTCTTTATTCTAGGAGGGGTGTGGGGAAGGGGTGGGGTGTAGTTTGGTCAGGTGAGGGAAGAGACTCTGGGAGTTCTGACTTCTTAGTGATGACTCAGGAAAGCAATAGGGTGAGTGCAGTTAATCCTTTCTAGTCTCTGCTGGCAGAGGTGGGATTGGTGCTTTCAGTGGAGTCCCAAATAAACGCTTGTTGAAGGTGAGCTGGGAAATCTGGTCCTGTGTTGGAGTATAAACTTTGAAATCACACAATGCTCAGAATAAATAAATCCATATTTGGATTACACTTGAGAATATACAAAGCATTTTTATTGTACTTTATCATTTTTTTCCTCATTTCCTTCTTATTGTAACCCTGTGAGGTGGCTACATCCCTGCGAAGTGTCAGAGCCGGGATTACAACTCCATGCTGCCTTCTAAGTGCATGGATATGTACAGTGCTTTCAGAGTTACAAGAAAAAAGACCTTCCCGAAGTCCATTCTTTGTGCACCTGACCATTGACCATTCTAATTTCCTTAGCTTCTCCTGTGCCATCTTTTCAATATTCAGAGAATTAATGGTTTTTCCCAAAGAAAACCTCACTTATCTTGATATGATAGCTTGTAAAATGGAGGCAGTAATGGGTTGCAGGCTCTGTTTTGACAAGCTCAGAGAGATACAGGGCAGCGAGTCATAGCTAAAGATGACTCCACTTACTTAACTGGGACTAGCTGTCAGCTGCTGTGGGCAGAAGTGGGAATTCAGGGAAGGGGCAGATCACCACCACTTATTTTTGCCCCTTGAACTCCTGGCTGAGAGCTAGACCCCAGATAAAACTAGGTAATCTCAACAAACAACCAAAAAACAAAAACCAAAAAAAAAAACCCGACTAGGTAATCTCGTCCAGGGGTGGCTTCAAAGCCCCTTTTAAACCTATTCTATTGATGTCATTCCAAGCTCTCTCGCTTCAGAAAACCTTTGGAAAGGAGGCTGCGGCTAGAAGAGCGATGTGAATCTTCTCGCTGGGCTTAAAAGGTCGAACTGTGGTGGCCTCTCCAATTATAAAACGCGTCTAACGATAAAATAACGCGTTTGTCTAAGCTCCTCCCCAGCATGACGTCACCAGACACACCCCTCGAGTCCTCGCCTCATTTCATATCCAGAAAGACCTATTTTCCCTGTGGGGCATATACGGATTTGCTTTAGCACATGCATTAAAATGCACAGATAAACAGGCAGTTTTGAAAACTTTCTCAACATGAAAACGTTTATTCTTTTTTTTCATGTTTGTAGGGTTGTGTGGAAGGCAATGTGAGGTTCACTTAGGAAATTTTAAGACGTCACCCCCCCTCAGAGGAAAATAGTTGCGTCCAATTCCCGCCCCCCAACGTGTCACGCGTGTCGGCTAAGAAGGCGGGACCGTGACGTCAGAGTCTGGGCGGGTTGGACGGTTCCAAATGAGTTCTGGTAGGGGAGCTTTTATAGGCTCGAAGACTGCCCTAGGAAGTAACCTTCTTTCTCTCCATAATCCATTTGTGCAGGCTTTAATTTAAAGTCATGGAAGCACGTGTGCGGGCTGATAGTCCTCTCCACGGCCATGAAGAAGACGGGGGCGGAACCCCTCCTTGTTGCCACTCCACCGAGTGGCCGCGTCCATTCTGGGCCAGGTGGCCTGATTTAAGGGGTAGGGAAAAGTGTCAGTTTTAGGGATCTCAAAGGGTGGCGGCCCCATGGCCCCGCTGGGAGGCGCCCCGCGGCTGGTGCTGCTGTTCAGCGGGAAGAGGAAATCCGGGAAGGACTTCGTGACCGAGGCGCTGCAGAGCAGGTGTCCGCGGGGCGGGGAAGGGGGAGGACCGGGGCGACCCCGAATCACGTGACACGAGGGGTATGTTGGGGTGTGATGGAGTGAGCTTTGGAGTTGAGGTCCTCGGGTTGCAGGGCAGAAGGAGCGCTGGGCGGCGAGAAGTGAAGGACTGTCACCGTCACGTAAAACAGCAGTCTGCACACGCCCGCCTCAAAGAACCAGGCGGCCACCTCTCCGAAGACTGTAAGCTGTAGGTCTCTCCACGAAGCATTAGTAACAGTTACTACCAAGGCACTTTTTATACATCATTCTTAATCCTCCAGACAGTGTTGCGAGGTGATGGTTGCAGAAAAGGAAACTGAGTCACAGATAAAGGATTTGCCTCAGACCACACCTCAGTTGTATCAGACTTCAAAGACGAATCCTTGCCCAACACACCACCTAATCGCTGCGGTTTACTGAGCCTTTATTGTGTGTCACATAGTGTTGTTAGGTACTGCGTAGTATTATTAATCAGTATCTCCATTTCACAGATGAAGAAACTGAGACTCTGAAAAGTTAAAAACAAACAAACAACAAACAAACAAAAACCCAAACCCAAACTTGCCAGAAACACAAAGTAATCAGTAGATCCAGAACTCAAATTCAGCTTTAGCCTAGCTCCAAGGAATGGGTTCCTTTTGCTTTACCTCACTGCTTCTCCTAATAATACCTTTTGCTCAGGTTTTCTCCCAAAGCAAGATGTTCTGTGTGGGAGCATTTTTGTTGGGCTAGGAGAGCACAGAAGCCTGAGAACGTGGAGTGGGTCTCCTCTCCTCTTGAAGGCCAGTGTGGTGAGGGTAACAGGAGGCTGCTTTGGGGCACCATGGGGGTTCTAAGAGGTTGCGGAAAAGCCCAGGGCAGAATTTGCCGCCCTAATCTTTCACCACTAAGTATCCGCCACCTTTCCCTAAGTAACATTTCTTCTTACCACCCAACACATAAATCAATTCGCGATCAGAAGCACAGGGTCTGGAATTAGACTGCTGGGATTCAAATCCTGACTCAACCACTTATTCGAGTGTGATCTTGTACAAGTTTCTTTTCTTTTTTTTTAAATAAATAAATAAATATATTTATTTATTTATTTTTGGCTGCGTTGGGTCTTTGTTGCTGCGCACGGGCTTTCTCTAGTTGTGGCGGGCGGGGGTTACTCTTCCTTGCAGTGCGCGGGCTTCTCATTGCGGTGGCTTCTTTGGTTGCAGAGCACGGGCTCTAGGTGCGTGGGCTTCAGTAGTTGTGGCACGCGGGCTCAGTAGTTGTGGCATGTGGGCTCTAGAGCGCAGGCTCAGTAGTTGTGGCGCACGGGGCTTAGTTGCTCCACGGCATGTGGGATCTTCCCGGACCAGGCCTCGAACCCGTGTCCCCTGCATTGGCAGGTGGATTCTTAACCACTGCGCCTCTAGGGAAGCCTGTACAAGTTTCTCATGAGAAAGTTTTGTCATCTGTGAGATGGAGATAATAATAGGGTGATTGTAAGGATTAAATGAGATAACGCACATGAAGGGCTTGGAACAATTCTTGGCATTCAGTAAAGGCATAGGAACTAAATGTTGGCTTTTATATTTATTTTACCCACATTGGCTTTGTTACTTGCAACGGTGCTTTGGGTGAGTCAGTTTTCCTCACTCAACCTCAGTTTCCTCATCTGAAACCTGGAAATAAGAACATCTATCTCACCATGTCAGTGTTTAAGTGAATCTGTAAGCATCTCAAGGTCAGGGCAGAAATCATGTATCTTATTCACATTCGTATCACCTGGATCCAAATATAGAACCCAACAAATGGTTGGCTGAGTAAATTGAACAACTGAATGAATGAGTTATTTATGTGTGGTGACCAAGTCAGTTGAGACTGAGATACCCCTGGCTGTGAGAGAACTAGTTCAGGGGCCCAGCAGTAACTGAATCCAGCCAGAATATTGCTAGGATGTTCACACTATAATTATGCTTTTATTTGTTTTCCCTGTTAGTTTCAGGGCTCTTTCACATTCGAGTTTCATAATAATCCTGTGGGAGACAGAAAAGAAACTGTTATCCCCATTTTACAGATGAGGAAAGCAGGGAAGTTGAGACCTGACAAAGTTATATAGATGCCAGTAGCAGAAATGGGGCTTCACTCTTCTGGGGCCTGGAAGCTTTAGGTTAACGGGGTTCGGATCTCCCTGTCTCACAGACTTGGAGCTGACGTGTGTGCTGTCCTCCGGCTCTCCGGTCCACTCAAGAAGCAGTATGCTCAGGTAGGTGGTGGTTCTGTGGCATCTGGTGGGCTGGAAGAAGCCAGCTCCTGAGCTTTGGTTGCTGTGCTGTTGCTTGAGTCACTAAAAGCATCTCTCTGACTCCTTTTGGCAGGGTGGCAGACGGCTCTCCGCTTTCTATAAGTGGACCTTTTGGGGGCATTTTCTGTTTAAGTTTCTTTCCCATTGGCCTTACTCACTTGAGGCCACCTCCCTAGAGCGTGTTCAGGAAAGTGTGTCCAGAAAAGGCTGTAGACGCGAGTTGGCAGCTGTGATGCCGTGTTATTGGTAAGGGTCTGTCCCCTTATTCAAAAAGTATGACACACATCACCCCCCCTCCCCCCATTAAAGCTGGCCTGCAACAACCCTTGGAATTCTCCCCTTAGAAATGTAATCACATGACAAAAGCAAGATGTAGAACACTGTATAGAGAATGCTGCATTTGTATAAAAATGGGGAAAATTGTAAATATATTTGCTCATATACTTAACCATTCAACAAATATTTATGGGGTGCATTCAGCACCGTTCTAGGCGCTTGGGATGTGTAAAAGCCTGGGCAGGATACATAAGAGACTGAACCATTGGCTGCCTCCAGGGAAGGGACCTACATGGCTGGGGAACAGAGGAGGGAGAGAGATTTTTCACTGTAAACGATGTTTATCTTTTGAATTTTGAACCATGTAGATTAAAAAAAATAGGACTGCAAAAAATAAATAGGAACTCTCAGGATCTTAGACTTCAGAAAGGGAGCCTGGAGGGTGGGATTAGCTCCCCACACAATGAAGAGCCTGATCTTCGCTTACATTTCTGTCCTTGACCTCTAGGTGCACCCTTCCAGGGACCTGTGCTCGTGGCCCCTTGGTCAGTTGGCCTGAGACTGAACTTCTGGGTCCACACAAAATGAATTTGTCCCCTCCTTCCATATGACGGCCCCATCTCCATGGGAAGCATTCTCCTGTACCATCGGGTCTTCTCCCACCACCTAAACAGACCCATTTGTAGGATGGCAGCCTGGGGGATCCTGGGAATAACAGATTCAGTGGTTTTCAATATATATATATATTTTTTTAGTGGGAACCTTTCCCAAATGAAATTGGATGCAGAAATTCCTTGTATCCCGTAGATAGACTGGGAGCGACTCTGAGTGGAGCAGAGGCACTCAGCCTTCTCCAGTGGGGCTTGGGCACCTCCAAACCCCAGGGCTCAGAGGAGCAGTTTGAAAACCACTGATCTGCTTCCAAACTTCCCAAATTAGGCCCCACTCCAGACCAGTGATCCAGGCTGGAGGGTGGGTAGGGTGAGTGGGCAGGAGTTTGCATTTCTAAAACCCCAGTAGGAGACGGATAGGCCAGCCTGTGCCCACTGTTTTTAAGTCCAGCACCACTTCATCCATTACTCCCATTTGAAAACAAATTCAAAATGAAATGTTAATGCATTGATTTTTTAAGTTGCAATGGGGAATATAATTGACAAGCAGACCAAAATGCTCCTGGTGGCTAATCTTCCCCTGTGGTAAAAAGTACATGGTAGGGCTTCCCTGGTGGCGCAGTGGTTAAGAATCCGCCTGCCAATGCAGGAGACACGGGTTTGAGTCCTGGTCCGGGAAGATCCCACACGCCGCGGAGCAGCTAAGCCCGTGTGCAACTGCTACTGAGCCTGTGCTCTAGAGCCCATGAGCCACAACTGCTGAGCTCACGTGCCACAACTACTGAAGCCCGTGCGCCTAGAGCCCGTGCACCGCAACGAAGAGAAGCCCCTGCTCGCCGCAGCTAGAGAAAGCAGCCAAAAAAAAAAAAAAAAGTACATGGCAAACTAGTTTATAGTTTATAAATGGGAGATGGCTGCTGGCCCCACCTTGGAATAGGGGTGAGGTAGGTGATTTACCTTGCTGGGTCACGGCCCCTTCAGTTTGTACGTGAAGAAACTGAGTCTTTCGGGAGAGGGTCTTGCTGCAGTGAATGCCAGGGGAGCTGAAACCTGAACTGAGTGATGTTTTTCAGACCCCCTCCCATCCTGGGGCCCTCTGGATGGACCCTCCTGCTCGTCAGTGTCCCTGGAGAAGGGAAGGCTGGGTCTGGAAGGGGTTACCTGGGGTAGTCAGAAGAGCCCCTCCTGCTCCAGGGGTCCAGGAGTGCCCAGAGCCAAATGTAGTGATGCTGATGCAGCAAAGGTGGCAGGAATTTGGGGATGAGGAAAGGGGTGAGGGGAAGGGGAGAGAGACAGGGAAGCCAAGTCTCCTGGGCTTTGGGATGGGGACAAACGATGCCAGAGGGGGTGTGGAAGGACACAGAATGTGTTGTTTTCGGATTTCCCACTTTAGTTGAAGACTAAGCCTGCGCCCAAGGGAGGTAAACTAATTTCAGGTTTAGTTTAAGCCAGAAATAATTGGGAAGGTAAAACTGTTGCAAAAGAGAAAACCACATCACACATTTAAAGACAAACTGAAACAATCTCTGGATTATCCCAAGGCGTTTCTTCCATCTGCCAGTGGTTGGGAGTTCTTAGTTTCTAGGGCCCTTTCCCCTGCAGGCCTCTGGCCTGGCGGCAACCCCACGAGTCCTTGCGGCAGCCCTCAGGGAGGGCACGTGAGGGGAGGGGTGGCCCTCCCTCTGTTTTAGGGAAGACCTAAGTGAGGTTGAGAGGGTGGTGGCATAAACAGAATGTGCTTTGGACAGGAGCACGGGTTAGACTTCCAGAGACTCCTGGATGCCAGCACCTACAAGGAGCCCTTTCGGAGGGACATGATCCGCTGGGGGGAGGAGAAGCGCCAGGCCGACCCAGGCTTCTTCTGCAGGAAGATCGTGGAGGGTGTCTCCCAGCCCGTCTGGGTAAGTGGGCTCTATGGCAGCATTAGGAAAATCTGTTTTCCCCAGCCCTCTGCCTCTCCCCAGACATATCTCACATGTGTCCATTTCTCTCTCCCTACGGCCAGCCCCTGGTCCAAGCCCCCACTGTCTCTCACCTAGACGGTCGTAGCAGCCCTCACACGGGTGCCTGCTTCGGCTCTTGTTCCTTGTGATCCATTCATCACACAGCAGCCAGAGTGACCTTTTAAAAACATCAACCAAGTCCTGTTTAGAACCCTTTGTCCCACTGTTTTGAAGGACAAAATCAAAATCTGTAACGTGAACTTCTGGGCCTTGAATGATTGGCTCCTGCTGCCCTTTTAGCCTCCTTACTCCTTAAGCTGCAGCAACATTGGCCTTCTCTCTGTTCCTCAAATAAATCAAACCCCTTCTGGAATCAAGGCCTCTGCCCGTGTCCTTCTACCTGCCCGGACTGCCCTTTCTATCCCTCTTCACCTGGTTAGCTCCAGCTCAGCTCCCATGGCACCTCTACAGGGAAGACTTCCTTGATGCCCAGGTCTTAACCGGCGCTCCTGGTCAGGTGCTCCCATAGCACCTTACCCTTTTCCCTCCTCATTCATTCTGGCAGCCAGTAGTATCTTCTTTTTTTTTTTTTTGCGGTACGCGGGCCTCTCACTGTTGTGGCCTCTCCTGTTGTGGAGCACAGGCTCTGGACGCGCAGGCTCAGCGGCCATGGCTCACGGGCCCAGCCGCTCCGCGGCATGTGGGATCTTCCCGGACCGGGGCACGAACCCATGTCCCCTGCATCGCCAGGCGGACTCTCAACCACTGTGCCACCAGGGAAGCCCCCAGTAGTATCTTCTTGTAGCAGGACTGGTTCCAGGTGATTTGGGGATACATCATGTGAAAATCTGATGAAGTCCCTGCTGTCAGGGTACTTACATTAAGCTAGGGGCAGAGGGAGTTAGGCCCTAATAAAATATAGAATATGTCAGGTGGAGATAAATACTAAGGGACAAAATAAAGCAGGCCAGGACTCTGAGGAGGGCTGGGTTGCTGCTTTATTAAAGGTGTCAGGAAGGTCTCACTGATGTGATGACGTTTGAGCGGGACCTGAAGGAAGTAAGGGAGTGACCCAGATGGATTTTTGTGGGTGAAGCGTGAGTGGCAGGAGGTGAGGTCAGATCATTGCAGATTCTCTGGAAGAGCCTGGGGTTTCTCTGAGTGAGATGGGGACTCACTGGAGGGTTTGGAGCAGAGGAGAGGCATGGTCTGCTCTAAGGTTTACAGAAAGCTCTCCCTGGCTGCTGCGGGAGGGCAAGAATGGAAGCAGAGAGGCCAGGCAGAGGATCTTTCCACAACACAGCAAAATGGCCGTGGCTCAGCTCGGGGTGGTGGTGGAGTGGAGAGAAGGGGCGGATTCTGCACAGATTTTGAGGATAGAACCAATAGGATTTCCCGATATGATGGCTCTGGGGTGGAAGGACAGGAGACAAATCCAAGGGTTTTGTTCTGAGTAGCTAAACAGATGGAGTTGTGATTTTCTGAGATAGGGACGGTGTGGAGGAACAGGTTTGGGGACAAAATCAGGAGTTCCGTTTCAGAGTGGTAAGGTAGAGATGCTTGTTGAGATGCGCTGTGATTACATGGTAATTAGTGAAGCTGCATCTTTAGAGTCTGTCTCTCCCACCAGACAGTGAGCTTCCTGAGGGCAAGCACCAGGTCTGTTGTGCTCACCACTCTATCCCCAGTGCCTAGCACAGTGCCCGGCACACAGTAGGTGTTTGACATAGTACTTGTTTAAGAGCTGGGTGAATGAACATGTCCGCAGCATGGACAGAAACAGCTGACCTCTTTATTCGCTTATTCATTCGTTCATTGACCATGTGCTCCTGAGTGCTCCTTATGTGTCAGACGGTGCTAAGGGCCAGGAATAGAGCAGTGAATGGAGACACAGTCCTTCCCCCTCATGGAGCTGACTCTACAGAGTGCAGATCAGGCAGTAAACACACAAACAGATAGTGACGGTTTCATGAATACTTAGTGCTCAGAGAAAAATAAAAAGCATATAAGAATTGAAAGGGACAGGAAGGGAGCCAGGATGGTAGGGACAGCCTCTCCGAGGAGGTGATATTTGAGCAGAAACCTCCATGAAGCAAGGGAGCCTCCCTCATGATTATCTCGGCAGAGGGAGTAGGATGTGCAAAGGCCCTGAGGAGGAGACCCGGTTGGTATGTTTAAGAAACAGCAAGGTTGTCAGTTGGCTGCAGCAGAATGAATGAAGGGAAAATGATGGGAAATAGGTGCCAGATCTTATAGGTCCTTGTAAACTGGGGTGAGAGCTTTGGATTGTATTAGAATTATGGGAAAACTTTGAGAGATTTAGGGCAAGGGGTTGACGGGAATCACATTTACGTTTTAAAAGGTGCTGGGGGCAGGGACCGATTAGGGTATCTTTGTTTCTGGCACCAGTTTGCTCACCTGTAAAATGAGTGCATTGGATTGGCTGATCTGACTTCAAAGCTTGAGGTCTCTTCTTCAGCTCAGCGATGACCGACATGACCGTAGAATACAGTGTGGGCATATCGGGCTGCGGACTGCAGCAGTCAGGAAGGGCTGCCTGGAGGGAGGAGGGGATGTCCGTCCCAGCTGGCTGGGTAATAATAGGGGATGGGGCTACACTTTCCTGGGTTTTGTAGTCCATGCTCCTGTTCATTTGGACTGGGTCTGGGTCTTCTCCTCTTTCTCCCTTACTCCCTTGCCTTGTCCTGTTGCTCCCTGCACCATGTCCTGTTGGGCACTTGTTTGTGTCCTTTCCCTGCAGCTGGTGAGTGACACACGGAGGGTGTCTGACATCCAGTGGTTTCGGGAGGCCTATGGGGCTGTGACGCAGACGGTCCGCGTGGTGGCCACAGAGCAGAGCCGACAGCAGCGGGGCTGGGTGTTCACACCAGGTGAGCTGCTCACAACCTCTGCCCCAAGGCTCTGCACGCAGGCCAGCCGCCCCACCTGTAGACCAGGCCACCCACTCCTGGGCTCTCGGTCTGGTCTTCCGCTGTCTCCCTGGCAGGCTGTGGGGAGTGAGCAGGGGATTATAAAAAGGAGTCTGAGGCCTGGGGCTCAGGAGCACCTCCAGATTAAAAAGTGGAGTCGGGTAGAAGATGGTATCCTTGGGGATGAAGGTTGCCTTGTGACCTTGGCCTGGTATCCTTACCTGGGCTGCCTTCTCCAGGCCAGTGGGCTTCTGGAGGTCTGGCTGGGACCCATTCCCCTGGTCCTTCACCTTTGCTTTCCAGCCTGGTGGGGGGACTGGCAGTGGGTCAGAGGGTGGGCCTGACAAACTTCACTCCTATTTGATTAACAGAGTAGGGGGAGGGGGGAGAGGAAGCTCTACTAGGCAGCCTTAGTGGTGCCAGCCCAGGACCTACTCTGTGGCCATTCAGAGGCATAGCTCATATGTCTTCCCTGCCCTAGGTCATTGCGACTTGGGGAAGTTCAGATCAGTGGGTACGACCCTTCCTAATGGCTGCTCACCTCCTGGGCACTCACTCTGGCCAGGCCCATGCTAAGCCCTTTAAACATTATCTCACTTTATAGTAGCAGCAAACCCACCAGGTAGATGCTCTTATTACCATTCTCATTGTCAGGTGAGAATGGCACACTCTGCCTTCCATGAGAACTGAATCAGAGATACAGGGATAGAAATGGACACGACCAGCTTCACATAAAATGAAAACGAAATGGCCATTTGGGTGGTCTGTGGTTTGAGATGGCAGTGACAAGTGAAGGCTTAAGTCGGCGGGACCCTCTGGGGGGCTCAGGTGGCTGTGGACTGCTGAACCTGCTATCCTGGTGTTTCATGGGGTGGGGAAGTGCCCTTTGGGGTAAGTGGAGCTTGGTTCCGGAGGGACCGAGGGGAGTGCAAGGGAGGGTGGCTCCATGTGGGGTCAGCAGGCCACGATGCCCGATGCCTAGTGTTTGTCAGGAGGGATGGGGCCTGACCTCGCCGTACCTCCTCTGCAGGGGTGGATGATGCTGAGTCAGAATGTGGCTTGGACAACGTCGGGGCCTTCGATTGGGTCATTGAGAACCACGGAGATGAGCAGCACCTGGAGGAGCAGTTGGAGCACCTGATAGAATTTGTCCGCTCCAGACTTTAGCTGGCAGGTTCTAGGAGCGAGCGGGGGCTGCCAGGGTGAGGGGGGGCTCCCTGTGCCGAACATGTGGTTGCTGATGCTGGCCGAGGTTGGGGGAGCAGACAGAGGGCCTGTGTCAAGGTTTCTGGGGGCTGGTAGATGTCAGACAAGTTAAGAAACCACCAGGGACCTCATTTCTTCATGGAAAGGACAGCCCTACCTCTTTACAAGGAGACTTAAAGGGCAGAGATGGGTGAGTTGGCTGTGCTTGAAGCAGAAGCATCACCATCTCCATGGGTGCCAGACCTGTCAGCCTGTGGTGGCCTTGCTTCCCCGACTGGATGCTATCGGCCCCTTGTTCTCGGCAAGAGCCTGGGGCTCCCCAATGTGGATACTAATAAACCTTCTTGGAGCACCTGCTCAGAGCTGGACATCTCTCATTTCCCAGGTGACAACGCAGCCTGTGTGGCTCCGTAGGGCCTGGGTTGTCCTGGTGGCTGTGGGTTTCTGCTCTGCCTCCCAGCTGGGCGGGAACATATCTTGCAGAGGCTGACCTTGATCCGGGCCAAGTGGGTAAAAGGCTTGTGTGTGTCTGAGGCGGGATTGGAGTCTGAGGGTCTTGTCTTCTGGGATGGCCCCAAGAGAGGCTCAGTGTTCCACAGAAAGTACCACCAGCAAGTGCCCAGAGGGGCTGGGGTGTCATAGAGGCGCCAGAGCTTGATGGCACCTGGTAACCATTGTTTGGCCCTGGGCAAGTCACTATAAACCTCAGCTTTCCCATAGAAGTCCTTGGGCTTGACCCCTTTTATTTATATAGCCTTATACAATTTCTAAATTTCTTCCAGATTCTTCACAGCCACCCTGTGAAATATTCGAGGAGTGCATTTTCATCTGCATTTAGCAGATGCCAAGGACTCAGAGAAGTGAACAACTTGCCCAGGGTGGAGGGTTAGTATGTGTTTGTACTACGGCCAGGACACAGGCTGCCTGACTCCTAACCAGGCCCCTTGGCCACGTGCCTTTGGGGTATGGTGCAAAGCCCTGTGGCTCCTGGCTGTCCTCAGGCCTAGCCTGAGCCCACCAACTCTCTGGCCCTGGCTTTGTCCTCCTCCTACAAATCCTGTGGGTCCTCACTGATAAGGGGACAACCAAAGAAATTCCATCAGTTTCACCATGACCCAAACTGAACTCTACATATTCCTGCCCACATCTCCTCCCTACATCTCCTCTTCCTGATGCTAGTTCCCTGGCTCTTCAGTTAACCAGGCCTGAAAGCTTGACAGTCATCGTGGACTCCTCCATGTCCCCTGACTCCCGGCTAATCAGCCCCCAGGTTCTGTTAACCTGCCCTCCCTGTGTCTGTTACTGTAGGGAAGTCTGTGTGCCCAACGCATAGTGAGGCCAAATAATACTAAAACATCAGAGTTTGGAGCAGAGAAAGGTTTATTGCAGGGCCGTGCAAGGAGACAGGTGGCTCGTGCCTTAAAAACCCTGAACTCCCCTCAAGCTTTCAGCAAAGCCCTTTTATAGGAAAGGTGAGGGAGGGCTGTGGTTAGTTGTTGCAAACTTCTTTGGTGTCAGATCCTTTGTTCCTGAGGTCAGGTCACGATGTTCCTGTAAACCTCCACCAAAACAAATGTTATTCTCTGTTCTAACCAGAAAGGGCAAGGTCCCAAAGGCTCAACTTTTACTCTCTGAGGTCCAGGTCCTGGCTAAGAGGAGGGGGTCCCTGCGGAGGTCAGTTACCCTGCCGGGAGCGTTGGTGCAGCACCCAGTTTGGGTCTTACTGCCAGTGCCCAGGCCCGGCTGAAGAGGCAGATCTCAGCTGGCGGCACCCTCAGGGCCAGGTCCCCAGACCCTGCCCAGCCATCATCACTGAGGGAGCCAGGCGCCCAGGGACCCAACTGGCCCTCAGGCTCCTCAGGCCGCCCAAACAGCAGGGCCAGGTCACGCAGACTGCGAGCCATGTAGAACTGCTGCTGCCATTAGGGTCGCAGAGGCGGGGATGGGGGAGAGGTTCACTGCAGCCTCAAGGCCTGGGCCCAGCCAGTGGGCGGCCATGGAGAGGGCGTGAGCTCTGCAGGACACAGCCTTCAGCCTGTCGCTGGGCGCCCAGCTCACCCGCAGGCCCCGAGGCCAGAAGGCCTGGAGGGCCCCGGGGAGAAGGCTGTGACCCGCCTCTTACCGCACTCTCTGCCACGAGGACCACTGCGAGGCTGACTGTTGGTGGGGCGGGGCCTCTCACCGCGGCGCTCAGGGTCTCGCGCTAACAGCCGCGAGCTAAGGGCTGCGTCCCCGCCCCGCCCCTATTACGTGTCTTCTCTCTGGGATTCTCACTGGAAGGTAAACTCCCTGATAGTTGGGCCGTGTCTGTCTTGTAGTTGAAGCCCTGCCTCCTTAAGGTGTACAACATGATATATTTGTGTTTTTTTTTGCAGTACGAGGGCTCCTCACTGTTGTGGCCTCTCCTGTTGCGGAGCACAGGCTCCGGACGCGCAGGCTCAGCAGCCATGGCTCACAGGCTCAGCAGCCATGGCTCACGGGCCCAGCCGCTCCATGGCATGTGGGATCTTCCTGGACCGGGGCACGAACCCGTGCTCCCTGCGTCGGCAGGCGGACTCTCAAACCACTGCGCCACCAGGGAAGCCCCAACGTGATATTTTGATACATGTATATATTATGAAATGATTACCACAAAATAAGGTTAGTTAACACCTCTGCCACTTCACATAACTGCCAGTTTTTTGGGTGGTGGTGAGAACATTTAGCAACCTCCAGGTATATAATACAGTATTGCTAAGTACAGTGACTATGTGGTACATTAGATCCCCAGAACTTATTCATCTCATAACTGGAAGTTTGTAACCTCTAGTCAACATCTCTGCATTTCTCCAGCTCCTAGCCCCTGGCAGCCACCATTTTACTTGTGTTTCTATGAGTTCAGCTTTTTTAGATTCCATATATAAGTGAGATCATGCAGTATTTGTCTTTCTTTGTCTGAATTATTTCACTTAGCATAATGCCCTCAAAGTTCATCCATGTTGTTGCCAAAGTCAGGGTTTCCCTCTTTTTTTTCTGGTTGAATAATATTCCATTCTGTGTATATATATCACACTTTCTTGATCCATTTGTCCACTGATGAACAATTAGGTTGTTTCCATATCTTGGCTATTGTGAATAATGCTACAATGAACATGGGGGTGCAGATATGTCTTTGAGATAGTTATTTCCTTTCCTTCAGATATATCAGATATATCTATCTATCTGTCTCCTTCCTTAAATATCAAGGAGGCAGGGATGAAGCAGAGAAGGGGAGGTGGCTCTCATATTCCCTTGGTAGTGGTGCTGAGCTGGTTCCTGGCTCTGGGTATTTGGAAGAGTCACAGGATGTGACTTGGGAAGCCAGCGGGTCCACTCCCCGCCCTTTGACAAGTTGGCACTGATGCCTCTTAACATGGGAGGCCCCAGTGGCTAACCAGTCACTTCTGCTGGATTTGAAGTTTTTCTACACTTAAAAAAAAACCCCAAACTGATATTTCTCTAAATATCAAAATCAGTAATAACCCTGACTTTTGATACCCTATGTTTTGATGAGAACTTTAGCTGCTTTTTTTTCAAGACATTTTGTCTGTGGTTATGATCTCGGAGTATAAGCTCTTATTTTTTAATATAATGTATATGTTCTTATATTTTTTATAAGGTTAAAATAAATATATATATATATTTATTTATTTATGGCTGCATCGGGTCTTCGTTGCTGCGCATGGGCTTTCTCTAGTTGCTGTGAGCAGGGGCTACTCTTCGTTGTGGTGCGTGGTCTTCTCATTGCGGTGGCTTCTCTTGTTGTGGAGTACGGGCTCTAGGCCCACGGGTTTTAGTAGTTGTGGCTCACGGGCTTAGTTGCTCCATGGAATGTGGGATCTTCCCAGACCAGGGCTCTAACCCGTGTCCCCTGCATTGGCAGGTGGATTCTTAACCACTGCGCCACCAGGGAGGTCCCTATATGTTCTTTTAATAATTATTTGTATCACTAACATTCTCTTAAAAATTTTATTTTTCCACTTCTAAACTGTTGAATTGAGGCATAGTTGGCATGTAATAACTGCACATATTTAAAGTGTACAATTTGATAAGTTTTGACATTTGTATTGATATATATCCATGAAACCACCAGTATCACAATCACAGTGAACATATCCATCACCCTCAGAAGCTTCACCATGTCTCCTCCTCTTGCCTCTCCCAACCCCTGTCCCCAGGCAGCCACTGATTTGCCTTCTGTCTCTATAGATTAGTTTGCATTTTCAATAATTTTGTATAAATGAGTCATACAGTATACATTTTTTTGGTCTGATTTCTTTCACTTAGCATAATTATTTGAGATCCATCTACATTATTGCAGGTTCATGTCAATAGTTCATTTCTTTTTATTGCTGGTGTGTGGTATGAATATACCACCATTGTCTGTCCATTCACCTGTTGGACATTTGGGTTGTTTCCAGTGTTTGGATATGACAAATAAAGCAGCTATGAACATTTATGTACAAGGTTTTGTGTGGACATGTATTTTCATTTCTCTTGGGTAGATACCTTCTTAACTTTTTAAGGAACCGCCAAACTGTTTTCCAAAGTGGTTGTACTACATGCCCACCAGTACTGAATGAGAGTTATGGTTGCTTCATATCCTCACCAATACTTGGTATGGTCAGTCTTTTTAATTTTACCTATTCTAGTAGGCATATAGTGGTACCTCATTAGCATTTTATTTGCATTTCCCTAATGATTAATTTGTTACAAATCCTATGTTCAGTTTTGATAAAATCTCTCAACAAACTAGGAGTAGAATGGAAGATCCTCTACCTGAAAAAGAACATCTACAAAAATCCTATCGCTAACAGCACACTTTATAGTGAAATACTAAATGCTTTCACTCTAAGACTGGGAATGAGGCAGGGTTGTCCACTCTTATCACCTATTCAACATCATATTGGAGGTTCTGGTCAGTGCAATAAGACAAGAAAAAGAAATAGAAGGCATCCAGATTGGGAGCGAAGAAGTAAAACTGTGTTTATTCATATATGACATGATCATTTATATAGAAAATTTGATGGAATCTCCAAAAAAACTACTAGAACTGATAAGTGAGTTCAACAAGATTTCAGGATACAAGAGCAATACATAAAAATCAATTGGGGCTCCCCTGTTGGCGCAGTGGTTAAGAATCCGCCTGCCAGTGCAGGGGACATGGGTTTGGGCCCTAGTCTGGGAGGATCCCACATGCTCTGGAGCAACTAAGCTCATGCACCACAACTGCTGAGCCTGTGCTCTGGAGCCCACGAGCTACAACCACTGAAGCCCGTGTGCCACAACTGCTGAAGCCCACGCGCCTAGAGCCCGTGCTCTGCAACAACAAAAGAAGCCGCCGCAATGAGAAGCCCGTGCACCACAATGAAGAGTAGCCCCTGCTCACCTCAGCTAGAGAAAGCCCTTGTGCAGCAACGAAGAGCCAACACAGCCAAAAATAAATAAATAAATTTACAAAAAAAAAGTAAACCTTTAAAAAAAATAGCATAAAAACATGGAATAGAGATAAATCTGATAAAAGACATACCAAACCTGTACACCGAAATTTATAAAACATTGCTGAGAGGAATTAAAGAAGACCTAAAAAACAGAGATTATACCATATTCATAGATTAGAAAACTCAAGATATTCATTTTTATTGACATCATTACATACAGTGAAATGTACTGACCTTAAGTGTACAATTCAGCAAGTTTGACAATGTGCACACCTGTGGAACAAAACGCCTTTATAAGATAGAGACATTGATATCACTCTAGGTTTCTTTTTTTTTTTTTGCAATACGCGGGCCTCTCACGGATGCGGCCCCACCCCCACCCCCCGCTGCGGAGCACAGGCTCCGGACGCACAGGCCCAGCGGCCATGGCTCACGGGCCCATCCGCTCCGCGGCATGTGGGATCTTCCCGGACCGGGGCACGAACCCGCGTCCCCTGCATCGGCAGGCGGACTCCCAACCACTGTGCCACCAGGGAAGCCCTCTATGTTTCTTTTTAACCCTTCCCAGTCAACCTCTGTCCTCCCAGAAACAACTATTGTTTTGATTTCTTTCACCATAGATTAATTTTGCCTATTCTGGAATTTCATATAAATGGCTAACATCCAATTTTAAAACACATTTACAATTATTTATTTATTTATTGGCCATGCCATGTAGTTTGCCAGTCTTAGTTCCCCACCAGGGATTGAACCTGGGCCACGGCAGTGAAAGTGCGGAGTCCTAACTACTGGGCCACCAGGGAATTCCCCAACGATAATTTATTTTTTACACTTAACTGGTTTACTGCTCACTTTCAATTCTTTAATGATACCTCAACTTCCCCAGTTTGAATTTTGTATTTTAATTTCTCTCGAGACAGTTGATGTATCTTCAAATGCTTTTTTCAAAAAGGGCATGTGGGTGATATAATTTTCAGAACCCCTGTGAAAGAGAGAATGACATTCTGTTGCCTCTACATGTGGACAATGACTTGGCTGGCTTAGGATTCATGACCTGGTTCCACTGTCTGCTTGTGTTTAATATTGCAGAGTCTGAGGTCACCTTGAGTTTTGTTCCTTTGAAGATAACCTCCTTTTTCTGTCTGGATGCTTTGGATTTTTTTTTTTTTTTTTTGGCCTTCATTTTTTGAAATTCAACTTCTGGCATCCTCCAAGGCAGAATGTGGGCATGTTTCAAGAGAAAAAAGTTGGCGCTCATTGTTCCCTATAAAGTGTTATGGAGAAATGAGATGGAAATTTAAATGGTTTCATACATCCAAGTGCCTGCTGTGACGAGTAGTAGTCCCCTTGACAGAGATGTTGCCTCTATCAACGTCTTGGGGAGCTCCCCTTTGGTTTGAGGAGTTGGTCTCAGGAATGACAAATTCTCACTCTCTGAAAACGTATTTGGGTTTTGGAAACAGCCAAAGGAAATCTGGTGCTAAATTCTGCTGAGGGGAGTGAGGTGAGAGATGCACTTTTTGGCTAGAATAAAGAATGCCTATAGTGGAACAACTCTAAAACTTCCTCAAAGCCAGTTCTAGAGAGGAATTTTTAAAAGTTGTCTTATTGTCCATGCCTCTGTGCCTTTGGATATGCCATTCCCTCTGCCTGCAGTGCCCTTTCCAGTGGCTTTCACTTGGACCTTCACAACTAAGGGTTGGACCACTGCACTCCCTGAGTGTCTCGTAGTGTGTGCTTTCTCACTGCTTCATCACTCTGTGAGCAATTCAGGAAAGGTTTTTGGTTTTGTTTATTGAATCTTTGTCTGGTGCCTGGTATGTAGTAGGTCTCAATAAATGTTTGCGGAAATGGAAAAGCTTTTTAAGTGTTAGGAGAGAATATGACCTCCCAAGCTTACTATCTTGAATTTGTCAATGTTCGTTATGGAGAGTGTGTCTGAAGCAACAACTCACTGACTCCTCTTGCGTTACTCGTATTTATAAACAGTGGTGTGCTGGTAAATGTTGAAAAATTGGCTCTCTGGGGGGAAGAAAGGCCCCATTTGACCATTTCTGTGATGTAAATACTCCTGCTACGGCTGATTTCAAGCTACTAACATCATGTCAACTGGCTAGCAAAATTCCTGAACATTTAAATTAGCTCTTGCAAACTTGCTCCAGTACATCACCATGAAAATTCTATACCTCTTTTGTTTTTCCACCATTACCCATTTTGTCTGGGTGGCTTTTTTGCTGTTTATACAGCACATGTGTTGTATATTTTATCCCTTGCATCAGTCCAATTATTACTCTTATCCTCAGAGACTAAGGGACTTCTCCAAGGTGGCAAAGCTTTCCTGTCTATTCCTGGGTTTGGTCTCTGTCTGGAGCTCACTGCCAGCACCATGAGGGGCTGGAGAGATATGTGTTTTGCCCAGTCTTCTGTTTGCTGGTGTTGAGGTAAGCTGCCTGGAAGGACCCAAGGACCTGTTCTTGGCCCAGGACGTCCCTGCTGGCCACCAAGCTGGGACGTTTGCTGGCCTTTGTCATGTTCACTTGTGACCTGATAAACAGGTGACAAGGAGGTTCGCAACTTTTATTATATGGGGATGAGCAGCTGTCACTTTAATGGCCTAATTCAGGATCTGGATGGTGCCTCATTGTCTGACAGCTGAGTGAAGTGATGCGCTCCTCTTTACAGTTTAGGCTTTTAACCTATTTCTTCCAGGTTCATCCAGGGAGTGTCCAGTCAAAGCTGAGTTCCTAGGGAGCCCAAGATGAGGGCGGTGAGGGCTCCCCCAGGAGGTGAGCGATGGATCTGCTGCCTGCTTCCTACTTTGGTGGTGGGTTTTTTTTTTTGATGTGCACCATTTTTAAAGTCTTTATTGAATTTGTTACAATATTTCTTCTGTTTTATGTTTTGGTTTTTTGGCCGTGAGGCATGTGGGATCTTAGCTCCCCGACCAGGGATTGAACCCGCACCCCCTGCATTGGAAGGTGACGTCTTAACCATTGGACCGCCAAGGAAGTCCCTCTTGCTTGGTTTTTGTCTTAAATGATATCCACTTTCAGGGCCTGTGGAAGGTCTGTGTTAGGGACTGTGTTAGGTTTTCTGGGGAGTCACCCAGATATGTGACATCATAGAAAGCAAGTACTATAGTGGAACTCAGTGATCTAGCTTCAGATCCTTCACTTACAGATGAGGAAACTGAGGCCCAGTGAGGGGAAGTGTTTTGCTCAACGTCATACAGCAATAGTGGCAATGCCAGGACTAGGCCCCAGGGCTCCTGACTCCCCATGCAGGTCTCATCCCCTGCCCTTCGTTTCCCTGTGGGAGCATGAGCCTTGTGCCCTTTATCAGAGGGTGGCAGAGAAGGCCCAGCTTGAGCTCTGGGGAGCTCCGCCAGGTTCCCTGCTTCCTGGGTTTTTCCAGACTTCCCTGAGGAGGCTGGGCCACCTGCCTATGCCACCTGGTGTGTTCTGTTTAGATGAGTCAAGCTGTACCAGGAGAGGCCACAGAGGCCGCTTCCCAGGAGGGAACACTCGTGGCATGAGGGGGATGAGGAGGGGAGAGATGGGTGTACACCTGGACCTGCCATTCCTTGGAGGCTGGGGCTGGGATGCTGGAGGTGGAGGGCCCTGCCCTGCACCACGGCTGCTTTCCATCTCGGCGTTGACAGTGTCTGCTAAGTGGAGACCTTCCCAGCAATGTGTCTGTATCGTGAAAGCTCTGGTGAATTTCCAGGCACACCCAGACCTGAGCCAGTGGTACTTTTGGCAACTCATGTCTCCTGCTGCTGTGGCTGGCTGATCCTGCAAGGTGGTGTGGAGGCCCCAGGACAGCTGGCCTGGGCTGATCATTGTCCTAGCAGATCTGGGATGTTCCAGGAACTATGATAAGTCCTGTTGAGTATTGGCCAAGCAAGCCAGGAAGGGCGGGGAGCTGAGGCCTTGGATCCGTTTGGCAAAGTCATTTTCAGCACCTGCCCTCTCGAGGGAGCACCAGGAAGGGGAGGCGCTCAGACCTTGCCCCAGTGGGGGGAGGGGCACAGGGAGGATATTAACTCAGGCGTCAGGCTTTACAGTTTACCATGTGTTTTCATGCATAATATTTCATTCCATTCTCCCAGTAGCCCTATTACTGTTCCCATTTTAGACTGAAGAAATGGGGACAGAGAAAGGTGAGTGACTTTGCCCAGCATGCTTTGTCATCAGGTTTGAATCCTACCTGTCATTATCCAGCTGTGGAACCTTGAGCAGGTTAGGTCACTTTCTTGATTCCCACCTGTAAAACGGGAATCTTGCTACTACTGCAGAGGTTGTGCAGGTAGCACTGTGCTTGCCCTTCGGGAGCTCACCTAACGAGACTTCTTCTTTTCCCCCCTTGTCCCAAACCACATGGCCAGCAACCAGGGAGTTGGGCCTGGAATTTAGATTTCTTTCCCTCTGATATGTGTGAGATAAACTTGGCATTTTTGAAAAGGAATTCTTACTGAGAGATAAAGGGAAACACAAACACAGAAATGAGTGTGTGAACTAAGGGCAGAGTGCTGAGGCCAAGTCTGTGGTGCTGAGCCTCGGGCTGGCTTGCCTGGGGCTCACCCACACCTACCTCTGGCCCTTTGTCCCCTCTCAGTGTGTCTGGCTGGCCTAGACTTGCATGGGCCCCCTGGCAGGTCCTCCAGGGTCCTTACGCCTTCCCAGAAGTTTCTCCCACCTGCTCTGGGATTGGGCCCTCAGGGCGGGCTCGCTGATGGATTGTCTGAGCCCACCTTGAACTGGGAGGGAGCGCTCAACCAGAATCAGCCCTGGAGCAGGCTCAGCTGTGCCCTTTGGAGGCCCCAGGGCCCAGAGCGGCTTCTCAGCACACCTCAGGATGCCCACCCCTTCCCACCCTGGCACGCAGGCCACAGAGGTTTTTCAATTGATTGTCATTTTTCAAATGACATGTCTGGGAGGTCCACACTCAGGATGGTACTGGGCATGCAAGCACAAGTCAGGTGCGATTCAGGGCTTGTTCAGACCTGGTTTACTTCTGTCAATCATTCCTTTTTTTAAAAAAAAATAAATTTATTTTATTTATTTATTTTTGGCTGCGTTGGGTCTTCGTTGCTGCACGTGGGCTTTCTCTAGTTGCAGAGTAGGGGCTACTCTTCGTTGCGGTACGTGGGCTTCTCATTGCAGTGGCTTCTCTTGTTGCGGAGCATGGGCTCTAGGCAGGTGGGCTTCAGTAGTTGTGGCTCGCAGGCTCTAGAGCGTAGCCTCTGTAGCTGTTGCACACGGGCTTAGTTGCTCCGCGGCATGTGGGATCTTCCCGGACCAGGGCTCGAACCCATGTCCCCTGCATTGGCAGGCGGATTCTTAACCACTGCACCACCAGGGAAGTCCTTGTCAATCAGTCTTCAGAGGCCTCACTTTCATGACATCTGGTGGGATTGAACTTGACCAACTCAGAAAAATCCCAATTGTCCGTTACTTTCAGCTTCCATTAAGCCAAGCTGGTACGGGCTCACTCCTCCCTCCCTCCCTCCCTCCCTTCCTTCCATGATTTTGATGGTCACTGATTTAGCTACTGCAGCAATTCTCCCCTCTCCCCACCACCTCTGCCCCCTGGCAAGGGTTATGGATTATATTCAGTACACAATGTACACAGTTTTTTGGTCCCAGGACATGGTGACCTATGGAGGCCTGTACTCATAATTAGGTAATTATTTTATTTTATTCTCATAAAATACTCATAATTTATACTCATAATTAGGTAATTATTTTATTTTATTCTGTATGTTTTTTGCTAAATATCTCAGGCAGGCCCTGTTCCTGCGGCTTCAGCCTCATCCCTTGAATAAATGTTCTGTGCTCTGCTCTCCAGCCATCCTGAACTTATGGATCCCAGTTCCTGGAATCACCAGGCTCTTGCTCATTTCTGTGCTTTTGAGTGTACTGTACCCTCTGCCTGGAACACCGTTGCCCTGTTGTTCTCTTGGCTCACTCCTCCTCCGGCGTTTGTTCTCTGCTTATGTGTCACTTTCTTGCCCTGTGCTTCCTCCCCAAGGTGAGGTGTCCTTGCTCTGGAATTCCATAGCCCCCTGGTCTAGCCTTACCACCCCCTGTGAAGGTCTGCTTAATCATGCTCCCTGCTGCCCTCTGAGCTCTGTGAGGTTGGGGCCGGTCCCTCTTACTTATGGAACTCCCAGCACTTAGTGCAGTACCTATCACATAGTAGCAGGCAGTAAATATTGTCAAATGAGTGAATGAGAGAGTGAACCATGGCCAGTCAGGAGGCCACGATTATGACCATGAAAGTGACCAGGCTCTGGGGCATACGGGTCCCTTAGCTCAGATGCCAGACACATAGTGGTGGTTTGGCCATGCTGATGTTGTCTCTATTCCAGGCTGGGGAGGTGATGGCAGCCAGCGTGGCAGAGCCCCAACCTGTGTCCCCCACCTCCCCTCCTCAACTCCGTTCTTCTTCTCCCACCCCTCCTGCCTTGGTGGTGGAGGGCCTGCCCTAGTTCTCTTCAATGCTTCACTCCCCACTAGTGTCCCATGCCCCCATCTAGGGCTTGGCTGCATCAATTAGCTCCTCTCCCTTGGATTTCCCAGTTTCTCCATCTTCCACTATCCTGAAACAGCTTCCCTTCCATCTGCTGACCCCTCAAGTACCATCTCGGTTCTCTCCTACCTTCACTCCTTAACACTCTACAGTTGGACCTCTGCTCCCATCTCTTATGAAACTGCTTCTTACAGGTGACCCACCATGCACACAGTGTTTTCAGTTCTCACTCATGACCTGCCTGCATCAGCAGATACGACCACCCACTCCCTCTTTCTTTCTTTCTTTTTATTTATTTATTTATTTATTTATTTATGGCTGTGTTGGGTCTTCGTTGCTGTGCGTGGGCTTTCTCTAATTGTGGCGAGCGGGGGCTACTCTTTGTTGCGGTGCGCAGGCTTCTCATTGCAGTGGCTTCTCGTTGCAGAGCACGGGCTCTAGGTGTGCAGGCTTCAGCAGTTGTGGCAAGCGGGCTCAGCAGTTGTGGCTCACAGGCTCTAGAGCGCAGGCTCAGTAGTTGTGGCACACGGGCTTAGTTGCTCCATGGCATGTGGGATCTTCCCCGACCAGGGCTTGAACCCGTGTCCCCTGCATTGGCAGGCGGATTCTTAACCACTGAGCCACCGGGGAAGCCCCCTCTTTCTTGAATTCACTTCTTTTTGGCTCTCCTGCCTCTCTCCTCCTGCCTTTTCTATTTCTGACTCCTCTTCTCTTCTTGTCCTAGAAATACAGGTGTTCCTCAGGCCCTCGCCTTCTGTTCTCTCTCTTCTCCCCTCTGTTGGTGAGGTTGTCTTGATGTGGATGACTCCTAAACTTTCTTGCTTTGCTACATGGATGTTCCACTAGTTATACTCAGACCAGCCTTGTCATCACCCCTCAAAGCCTGCTCCTTCCCGAACATGCTCTGTTCCATTGCCCAAACTGTAGCAGGGTGCCCTGGCTGAAACCAATCCCTCAGACTTTTGAAACCTTGATGAAAAACTCTCATGGAAAGGTCACAAGAAGTTTTTGTCTTTGGAGGTGGTGACTTCATTTCACTTTTGGATCAGGCAATTCCTTTGTTTCAGGAAAATTGCCCAAAGCAGCCCTTCCATTACGCACATGTGAAGTAAGCATTTACCCATTGTTCTCAGGGAGAGGTGAAGTCACGGGTTCCCTGAGTGCACTCACAGCTGTGCAGTCATTCTGTTTGGTAACAGCAGCTCTTGCATATAGTTGAGTCAGAGCTCTGCCTCTGAGACGTTGTCATTTTTGGGGGCGATGGAGGGGTGTTTGCAGGGGGAAGTGTTTCTTGAATCTGTGTGAATATAGAGGACACTGAGCTGCAGACTGCTGTTTGTTCTTGGGCATTTTAATTTTTTAAAATTTTATTTGGCTGTGCTGTGCAGCCTGAGGGACCTTAGTTCCCCAACCAGAGATCGAACCTGTGCCCCCTGCATTGGGAACACAGAGCCTTAACCACTGGACCGCTGGGGAAGTCCCTGTTCTTGGATGTTGAGTGTTCTTGTTGGGCCAGTAGTCTGTGGGGCATCCAGAGCCGAGTGAAGAGGCCCGCTGGCAGGACCCACAGCGTGCCCACACCTTGCTTGGAGGAGAGACTGAAGCCAGAACAGTCTGGACCTGGTGTACCCCACCTGGACTGGATGGGCTGCAGGTGCTCTCTCTGTGTGATCCGGTTTCACCTCCCTACTAGACTGAAGGCAGCATGAGGGTGGGGACTGTGCATCTGCCAGGTGAATTAATGGATGGATAAATATTGTGTTCTGCTGTACCTGGGGCCATAGAGCAGGAGCATCCTCTCTTGGTAGGCTGAGGTTTCTCCCAAGGGTCCATCATCCTGGGAAGAGGATGCTCCTGGCTAAGGAAGGCAGGTATCTGCCAGGCTACGGGGAAACCATCTTCCTTCCCTCTGCAGGTGGGCTGGGAGTGCATCGTGGAAGGGCCCACAGCCCCTCTGTGTGCTTGTCTTTCATCACCCTCAGTAAGAGTCTGAAGGCACAGCCAGTGGGCCTGCCCATCAGGTTTGTGGGGCTGGGGCGAGAGGCCTACATAATACATGTCTAAATATTTAAAAGTTACAAAGAAAACGAACTTAAATAAAATACCTTCTAACCTCCTACTTTGACAAATATAACTTTATAATGACAAAACTGGAAAATATGTAACTCACAGTTGACAAAATACCAAAATTGATTGAATTTAATTATTTTCATGCATGTCTGTTAATGGTCCAGAAACGATTGGATAAGTAATAAAGATAAATATCATTCGTAAGTTATTATATAATGTTTCACAAAATGTATGTTCCTTGTCTTTATTTTAACAATATCACTAATTAATTTGGTCAAGATTTTCCCTAATTTGTGTGCTGTTGACAGCAAGGATCTAAAAGATGAACGTACAAAAAACACTTTCCAAAAAGTAGAGTAAATTGAAATAAATGTAAAACATTAAACAAATTAAAATGAATTTCCATATATTTTCAGAGAAATTCCATTTCTTGCAAAATTGCCATTAAAATAAAAGGCAAACTACTAGTTTAAATGAATTAATATAAAAAATTTAAAGCAAAATTTTTGAATAAAGCTGATGATTTAAATTTTATTTTATGAAGATTCAATTAAGTCTTTTTTTTTTTTTGGCCATGCTGCACGGCTTGTGGGATCTCAGTCCCCCAGCCAGGAATTGAACTTGGGGCAGCGTGCCCTGAGCCACGCTTCTGAGAGAGGAAGGTATCCCTGTGGGGTGTGTGTGTTTGTGTGTGTGTGTGTGTGTGTGTGTGTGTGTGTGTGTGTGTATGTTTGTTTGTTTTATCATTAACAGCTTTATTCTAACAATATTTGCATATCATACCACGTGCCCATTTCAAGTGAATAGGTCAATGGTTTTTAGTATGTTCACAGAGTTCTGCAACATCACCACTAATTTCAGAGTGTTTATCAGCCTCTAAAGAAATTCTATACCCAGGAACTGTCACCTCCCATCCTCCCTTCTCCCAAGTCCCTGGCAACTACTAATCTACTTTCCGTCTCTATGGATTTGCCTATTTTGGACATTTAATATAGACAGAATCATAACATGTGGCCTTTTGTGACTGACTTCTTTACTTAGCATAATGTTCCCAAGGTTTGTCCACATTGACGCATGTATCAGGACATCATTCCTTTCCGTGGCTGAATAAGATTCCCGTGTTTGGATGGATAGACCACATTTTGTTTATCCATTCACCTGTTGATGGACATTTGGATTGTTTCCACTTTTTGTAGCTATTGTGAATAATGCTACTATGAACATCCACGTACAAGTTTTTGTGTGGTCATATGTTTCTGTTCTCTTGGAGATGTACTTAAGAGGGAAGGGAATTGCTGAGTCACCCGTGTTCTTTAACAATATTTGTGTAGATGCGTGTGTGTGTGTGTGTGTGTGCATGCGTGCGTGAGTGCGCAGGTCCCAGGGCAGGGCCCCTTTGCCTGGGTCTAAGGATGGTGCTGGCAGCCTGGTTTCTGCAATGCAGTGTGAGGAATGGAGGCAAAGGCTTTTGTCACACTGATGCTGGGTGGCCAGAAAGGAGTATAGGACCAGAGTGGTAGCAGTCATCTGTGGAAGATGGCCAATTGTAATTTGGGTAATTTACATGAAATGGGACCTTATTTTGTGGTCCTAGTCTGGTGAGGTGTTATCCTCCTGGTTTAAGGCCATTGCTCTCCCCATGATCCAGGCTTGAATTTTGCGGCACAGGTTCTGTGAATCCTGTCATATCAATAGCCCTCATATCTGTCCTCTTCTCTGCACTCCTTCTGCCACTGTCTAGTTCAGCTGCCTGTCATTTATTACCTCTTGCTTGCCTTTAAAAAATTCCGGCCACAGAAGTAATGCACAGATATACAAACCCAAAACATTGCAGAAATGCAAAATTTAGAAAGTAGAGCCCCCCCACCAATACCCCCAGAAATAACTATCACAAACGGTTTAGTGTATTCTCTTCCAAAATTTTTATACACATATTAACAAATTATTATTTCTTTTTAAAAACAAAAACAGGATAGTATTGTGTATATGGTTCATCCTGCAAATTGTTTTTCTCCCCTATTGGAACATATTAGACATCTTTCCTTGAAAACACATATAGATCTACCTCATTCTTTTAAGTCTACTGTGTGGCTGTACAGTAGTTTATGTAACCAGTCACCTATTTATGGACATTTGAGCTGTTGCCAAATTTCTGCCATGATAAACAATGCTGCAGTGTTTTTGTATACATTTCTCTTTATGCATTTGTGGGAGCTTTTCTGCAGGATAAACCCCCAGGAATGAAAATGTTGGGTCAGAGGACGTAAAAATTGACTATTTTAAATAGATACTACCAAATTTGCCTTCAAAAGCACACCACAGTTTCTAGTATCATCATCAGCTCATGAGAATGCTGGTTTCCCCGCCCCTGCCAGCACTGGATACTATTGACTTTTGTTGTCTTTTACCAATCTTGGCAGCATGTCCTCTTGCCTCCCTTGTGGCATCAGCCTCCTAAAGGTCCCTCTACTCCCAGCTTCTCTCCTTTTGCATATTAATCTTCTAATACCTAGTTCTGATTGTGACCTTGCCAACTCTAAAAGCCCTTTTGAAAAATTGAAATAGGCCTGTCCAGGACACCTTTATGCAGTCAATCAACAAATAGTCAGTGACTATTAACCATGTACCAGGCACTGTCTAAGCACGGCATTGAACAAGAGTGATAAGATCTCTGCTGTTGTGGAGTTTAATTCTTGTAGTGGGAGACAGATCACAACAAATAAAGAAGCAAAAAATGATCAGTCAGTCTAGTACTAGATAGTTGTGTTATCCTGAGAATTAATATAGGGAGACATGATGGTTACGGGGAGGCTGGTTGAGATTGGGTGGTTGAGAAAAGAATTTGTGAGGAGAAAACACATAAATGAATGAATGATAAGAGGAAAGATTGGGGAAGAGCCTGCTAGGCAGAGAGAACAGAATGTGCAAAGGCCAGAAAGTAGGAAGGAGCATGGCAATGGTAAGGAGCTAAAAGAAGCCAGAGTGGCAGAGTAGAGTGGAGAGGGTACTGGGCAGGATAGGATGTGATGAGAGTTGAGGCTTGGTTAGGGGTTGGACAGGTACAGTTTTATGAACCAGGGTGAGGAGTTTGAATTTTAAGTGTGATGAGAAGCCACTGGAGGATTTTAATCATGGAAGTGACCTGATCTAAGTTATGTTTTTAGAAATCACTCTTACTGGGTGTGGAACATGGATTATAACTGGGCAAGAGACCCATCATGGGCAAGGGTGGAAGCAATGTAGATGGAGAGAAGACAACAGATTTTGGATGGAGTAACTAGGTAGAGGGTGGTGGTATTTATAAGATGGGGAAGACTGAAGGAGGAATGGATTTAGGGGTAGGAAATCCAGAGATCCATTCTGCTCAAGGCAAATTTTGAGATGCTTATTAAACATTCACACGGAGGTGTCATGTAGGTAGTTGGGTATTTGAGTCTAGAATTCCAGAGACATCCAGAGTTCTCTGCTATAAATGTAGATTTGGGAGCCATAAGCATACAGATGGAAGTTAAAACCTTGGGACAGGATGCGGTCACCTAGGGAGAGTGTATAGACAGGAGAAGAGATCCTAGGACCGAGCCCTGAGATCCTCCAATGCTGAAAAATCAAACAAAGGAGGAAGAACTTAGGAGGAGGCTGAGAAGGAGCAGCCTTGGAGGTTGAAGGAAATCCATCAGGAAAACAAGAAGTAGAGAAACCAAGAGAATAATATGATTCAAGGAGGGAATGGTCAACTGTGTAAACACTGATGGAAGGTGACCATAGGATTTGGCAACATGAGGGTCATGAGTGTCCTTGACCTGAGCAGTCTTAGTGGGGGTGGGGGGCGTTGAGAGAGAATGAGGGACGAGTGGGTGGAGTCTGGGCTGTAGCCACTGTCCTACAGTTTCGCTGTGGACGGGGAGGAAAGCAAGGGTCAAGCACCTGGCAGGGGACATGAAGTCAAGGAAGGATTTTTAAAGATAGGAGATGCTAAAGCATGTTTACATGCTGATGGATGGATTCGGTAGAAGAGAAGATCGTGATGCAAGAGTGAGGTCCTGGGCAGGACCCATGTCCTTAAGGAGCGGGGAAGGGTGGGATCTGGGCACCGACGAGCCCAGGGATATTATCTCTCCTCACAGGAGGGAAGCAGACAGGGTGGTCTTGATGTGAGTCGGCCAGTGGTTTGTGGTAAGGAGAGGAGGGGGCTTCTGTCAGATTGCACCAGGTTTTTCCCCAGGAAATATGAAGCAAGACCTTTGGCGTGGTGATAGTGGTAGTGGTGTGGGGTGGCAGCGGCGGTGGGGAGAGAATGTAGGAGGTGTGAGGAGGGAGAGGAGGAGAGCGCTTATCATCTTGGAGACTGGGGAAATGTCATTCTGGGGAAGCATGGGCATGCGGGTGCCCATCTAAATTGACTTACAACTGTCCCCAGCTGTTCACTCAGAGGGAAGCCTTCTGTCCTTCCAGGCCCAGCTGTCCCACTCCTAGCTTTGCTCATTCACCTCCTTAGTTGGGAGCACTAGGTAGAAACCAAGGTGGAGTCCCAACCAGAGAGCTGGAAGGAGGAGGTAGGCAAGGAGGGAGGGCGCGCAGTGGAAGAAAACCAAGCCAGTCCCTGTCCCCAGCTCAGGAACTCAGTGACCCTGGACAACAGCAGGAGGTCTGGCAGGGCCCTCCCAGGCAGGGCTGGAGGCCGAGCTAGCTAATTTTAGAAGGCCTCCAGGTTCTATTGTTCCGGGTAAGGCTGGGCAGTAGAGGAGGCGGCTTTGCGCGGTGATACCAGTGTGGGAAAGGAAGCGTGGCTTCGTGTTAGAAGGATGGAAACTCTGAGGGTGGTGTGCAAGTTTCGGCCCTGGGGACATTCTGCCTCGGTTCCCACGGGGCAGGTAGGAAGTCGCCCCTCCTCTGACTCCTTTCTGCTGTTAGTAGCTTTTCCATCATCCCGCTGAGCATGGGGTCAGCTAGAACCCTCAGCTCCCACACCTGCTCCAGCATCGTTGCCCCGCAGCGGGCTTTCAGGCTGGTGGAGCGTAAATGCCAGCCCGTCAGGAATGCAGTGACCCTGTGTGATTGTCCCCACTGCCAGTGAGGCAGCTGATGTCCAGTTCACATGGAGGGATTTGAGGCTTGGCTGCATCCAGTGACTGCCCAAGACCTCACTTTGGTAGCTCAGCCCTGTCATGGTCCACTGGGGGATTCCTAGATTTCTGGAAGCACAGAATACTTTGTTGTCCTCGTGAGGTTTGCTGCTGTTTGTATGGCAGACAATGTAGGCACAGTGGAGATGCTTTTCTGAGAATTCGTGTAAGAAGTGAGGCAGCGCAGGGGTCCAGGAACGGGCCCCACCAGGTGTTAGCCTCTTGACCTTGAGCAAGCCATTTAATCTCTGGGAGCCTCCGGGTCCTCATCTGCTACTGGGGCCCGGTAATCCCCAACTGGTTCTCAGCTCGGATGAGATAATGTGCTGGAAAGCACTGCGCAAGAAGGAACTCTTATCAATGTGAAGCTATAAGGCCACATCAAAGGCTGTATTTTTATCTCAGCCCAAGAGGGAAAGGATTGCTTCTCAAAAGGAAAGAGGATTCATTGTACTTATTTGGGGGCTTCATGACTATGTGGATTTTGTTGTTAAAGTCTTGTGACTGAAGGGCACACAGGGGAGATGGATGAGGTGTGCCCAGGCTGGGAAAATTCCACACCCTGCTGGTCTCCAAGGCCCTCTTGAAGTAGAGAGCTCTTACGGGCTGGGAAAGCCACTCAGAAGGCAACTTGCATGATTTAAAATTCTAAAGATGACTTGACAGCTGGGTATGTTCTTTGTTGCTTAATAGGTTTTCTCCAGCTAATTCTCCTGGGTTCTTTCCATTTCCTGGGCAGGAGTCAGCTTTAATATCTCCCCTCACTGGCAGTAAGCTGCTGCCTGGTGAACGGAGATGAGAATGTGCAGATTCGAGGGGGAGAGAGGACTGAATGAAAGGATCTCAGCTGCAGGGCTGGAGGGAAGTCAGGCTATCCTCAAGGTGACCTGGAGGTCATGGAGGGCCTGCCCTGCTGCCTGACAGATTCAGCCCTGATCATTCTTACCTCTCTTGTTTGCTGGTGAACTCCTACTCAACCTATAAATGAAAGGTCAAATGATGTCCCCTTTGGGAAGACTTCTCCAGTATTATCAGACAAAATTAATGAGCTCTCCTCCATGCTCCTATATCAGTAAGGATGCTTTTGGTTGCAAGTAAGAGGAAATTCCATTCAAATGGACTTAAACAATAAAGAGAATTCATTATTTCAGATGACTGAGAATTTCAGAAGTAATAGCTTCAGGCATGGTTTGATCAGGACTCTGGCTCTGTTTTTTTTTTTTTTGATGTGGACCATTTTTAAAGTCTTTATTGAATTATTTACAATACTGCTTCTGTTTTATGTTTTGGTTTTTTGGCCGTGAGGCATGTGGGATCTTAGCTCCCCGACCAGGGATCGAACCCGCACCCCCTGCATTGGAAGGCAAAGTCTTAACCACTGGACCGCCAGGGAAGTCCCAGGACTCTGGCTCTGTTTATCATTAGTTTTCTAGACGCTATCCTCCTCAGATGTGTTGACTTTGTTTTCGGATTGACTTCTCCCAAGGAGGCAAAATGGCTGCCACCAGCGATGGAGACTACATTCATCCTTGACTTATGGGCAGAAAGAGAGAATGTCTTCTCCCCCAGCCATAGAGCAAAAAACCTTAAGCCTCACTGTGGTTAGACCGACCTGAAGTGGACAAGAGAATCTATGCACCGATTGACATTAGCTTCCCTTCCTGAATCAGTGTGTGGTACAAATGATGAAATTATGCCAGGCAGGGACCACCATGGAACTGGGGTGAGATCGATCTCACCCAAGCATGTGGTTCCTACAAAGTACGAGTGGGATGGTTCCCAGAGGGAGAGTTTTTTTTTTTTTTTTTTTTGCGGTACGCGGGCCTCTCACTGTTGCGGCCTCTTCCGTTGCGGAGCACAGGCTCCGGACGCGCAGGCTCAGTGGCCACGGCTCACGGGCCCAGCCACTCCGCGGCATGTGGGATCTTCCCGGACCGGAGCATGAACCCGTGTCCCCTGCATTGGCAGGCGGACTCCCAACCACTGCGCCACCAGGGAAGCCCCGGGGGAGAGTTTTTAGGACAGAGAAGAGGGCAATTATTGCTGGGAATGTAACCAACTAATGCCCACTATACTCTCGTGGCACTTGGTATAATGTACTAAAGTCATGTGCATTTTGTTAGGCTCTCCAATCCCTCTTAATTCTGATGAAGTCCAATTTATCATTTTTTCTTTTATGGACTGTGCTTTTAGTATTTTATCTATTGATCTGTAGAGTCAATGAAATCCCAGTCAAAACCCCAGTCTAACCCAAGGTCACAAAGATTTTCTCCTACGTTCTCTTCTAGAAGTTTCATAGATTTAGGTTTTACATTTAAGTTTGCAATCCATTTTAAGTTGATTTCTGTATGTGGTGTGAGTTATGGATTGTTAAATTTTTTCTTTTTTTGCGTCTAGTTATCCAATTATTCTGGCATCATTTATTGAAAATACTATCCCTTCTCTACTGAATTGCCTTTGCACACTTGTTGAAAATCAGTAGTGCACATATGTGTGGACCTATTTCTGGAGTCTCTATTCTGTTCCATTGATCTATTTGTCTATTTTTATGCCAACTCCACACTGTCTTAATTATTTTAGCTTGATAATTAGTCTTGAAATCAGTTAGTGTAAATCCTCCAACTTTGTTTTTCAAGGTTGTTCTGGCTCCTCTGGGTCCTTTGCATTTCCACATAAACTTTGGAATAAGCTCATAAATATCTATAAAAAAGCCTGCTGGGATTTTGATTGGGTTTACATTGAATCTATAGATAATTTGGGGAGAATTGGCATCTGAACAATCTTGAGTCTCTGACCCATGACCGTGGTATATATCTCTTCATTTATTTAGATATTTAATTTTTCTCAGCAGTGTTTTGTAATTTTCAGTGTATAGATGTTGCATGTCTTTAATCAGATCTATCCCTATTTCATAGTTTTAATACTATTGTAATTGTCACTGTTTATTTCCATCTTTGATGGTTTATTGCTAATAAGTAGAAATACAATTGAGTTTTGTATATTGATCTGGTATCCTGCAACCTTGTTGAACTCACTTATCAGTTCTAGTAGCTTTTTTAGAGAGTTTCATCAAATTTTCTCCATAGATGATTGATTGTGTCATCTCTGAATAAAGACAGTTTTAGTTCTTTCTTTCTAATCTAGATGTCTTTTATTTCTTATCTTGTTGCACTGGCTAGAACCTTCAGTACGATGTTGAATAGGTGATGAGTTTGGATGTGACTCAGTCTTAGGGAAAAGCCCTTAGACTTTAACCGTTATGTATGCTGTTAACTGTAGTTTTTTTTGTAGATGCCCTTTACCAGGTTGAAGAGGTTTGTTCTATTCATAGTTTGCTGAAGGTTTTTAATCAGGAATGTTTGTTGGATTTTATCAAATATCTTTGCTGCATCTATAAATACCATCTTTTTTCTCTTTTTTAGTTCGTTAATATGGTGAATTATATTGATTGATTTTCAAATGTTAAACTTTGCTTTCCTTGGCTCAATCTCACTTGATCATGGTGTATTATCCTTTTTATATACTGTTGGATTCAATTTGCTAAATTTTAGTTTAGAATTTTTGTATCTATGTTTATGAGGAATTTTGGCCTGTGTTTTCTTATAACGTCTTTGTCTTGTTTTGGTATCATGGTGATTCTAGCCTCATAGAATGAGTTGGGAATATTTCTTCCTCTTCAATTATCTGGAAGAGTTTGTATAAAACTGGTATTATTTCTTCCTTAAATACTTGGTAGAATTCATCAGTCAAGCCATATGGGGCTGGGGTTTCTTTGTGGGAAGGTTTTAAACTATAAATTATTTCCTTAATAGATATAGAATTGATTATTCACATTATATATTTCTTTTTGTGTGAACTTTGGTAGTTTCTGTCTTTCAAGGAATTTGTCCATTTCATCTAAGTTGTCAAATTTACTGGCATAGAGTTGCTTACAATATTTCCTTAGATAGCTTCTTAATATCTAAGAATATGGAAGTTAGTTACATTTCTGATGTTGATGAATTTTTTTTCTTATTAATGTTTCTTTGGAATAACATCTCTTCCAATAAAAAGAAAGATTCAAAAAGTTCTTTTTTTTTTTTTTGCGGTACGCGGGCCTCTCACTGTTGTGGCCTCTCCCGCCGCGGAGCACGGGCTCCGGACGCGCAGGCTCAGCGGCCATGGCTCACGGGCCCAGGCCCTCCGTGGCATGTGGGATCCTCCCAGACCGGGGCACGAACCCGCGTCCCCTGCATCGGCAGGCGGACTCCCAACCACTGCGCCACCAGAGAAGCCCCCTGTTGGAAGATTTTTAATCACAGTTTCAATTTCATTACTTGTGAATGGTCTGTTCATATTTTCTATTTCTTCCTGGTTCAGTCTTGGAAGGTTATACCTTTCTAAGAATTTGTCCATTTCTTCCAGGTTGTCCATTTTAGTGGCATAGAGTTGCTTGTAGTAGTCTCTTAGGATGCTTTGTATTTCTGCCATGTCTGTTGTAACTTCTGCTTTTTCATTTCTAATTTTATTGATTTGAGTCCTCTCCCTCTTTTTCTTGATGAGTCTGGCTAATGGTTTATCAATTTTGTTTATCTTCTCAAAGAACCAGCTTTTAGTTTTATTCATCTTTGCTATTGTTTTCTTTGTTTGTATTTCATTTATTTCTGCTCTGATCTTTATGATTTCTTTCCTTCTGCCAACTTCAGGTTTTGTTTGTTCTTTCTCTATTTCCTTTAGGTGTAAGGTTAGATTGTTTATTTGGGATTTTTCTTGTTTCTTGAGGTAGGCTTGTATAGCTATAAACTTCCCTCTTAGAACTGCTTTTGCTGCGTCCCATAGGTTTTGGATCATTGTGTTTTCATTGTCATTTGTCTCTAGGTATTTTTTGATTTCCTCTTTGATTTATTCAGTGATCTCCTGGTTATTTCGTAACGTATTTTTTAGCCCCCATGTGTTTGTGTTTTTTACGTTTTTTTCCCTGTAATTAATTTCTAATCTCATAGCGTTGTGGTCAGAAAAGATGGTTGATATGATTTCAATATTCTTAAATTTACTGAGGCTTGATTTGTGACCCAAGATGTGATCTATCCTGGAGAATGTTCTGTGCGCACTTGAGAAGAAAGTGTAATCTGCTGTTTTTGGATGGAATGTCCTATAAATATCAATTAACTCTATCTGGTCTATTGTGTCATTTAAAGCTTGTGTTTCCTTATAAATTTTCTGTTTGGATGATCTGTCCATTGGTGTAAGTGAGGTGTTAAAGTCCCCCAGTATTACTGTGTTACTGTCGATTTCCTCTTTTATAGCTGTTAGCAGTTGCTTTATGTATTGAGGTGCTCCTATATTGGGTGCATATATATTTATAATTGTTATATCTTCTTCTTGGATTGATCCCTTGATCATTACGTAGTGTCCTTCCTTGTCTCTTGTAACATTCTTTATTTTAAAGTCTATTTTATCTGCTATGAGTATTGCTACTCCAGCTTTCTTTTCCATTTGCATGGCATATCTTTTTCCATCCCCTCACTTTCAGTCTGTTTGTGTCCCTCTGTCTGAAGTGGGTCTCTTGTAGACAGCATATATATGGGTCTTGTTTTTGTATCCATTCAGCGAGCCTGTGTCTTTTGGTTGGAGCATTTAATCTATTCACGTTTATGGTAATTATCGATACGTATGTTCCTATTACCATTTTATTAATTGTTTTGGGCTTGTTTTTGTAGGTCCTTTTCTTCTCTTGTGTTTCCCACTTAGAGAAGTTCCTTTAGCATTTGTTGTAGAGCTGGTTTGGTGATGCTGAATTCTCTTAGCTTTTGCTCCTCTGTAAAGCTTTTGACTTCTCTGTTGAATCTGAATGAGATCCTTGCTGGGTAGAGTAATCTTGGTTGTACGTTTTTCCCTTTCATCACTTTAAATATATCATGCCACTCCCTTCTGGCTTGTAGAGTTTCTGCTGAGAAATCAGCTGTTAACCTTATGGGAGTTCCCTTGTATGTTATTTGTCATTTTTCCCTTGTGGCTTTCAATAATTTTTCTTTGTGTTTAATTTTTGCCAGTTTGATTACTGTGTGTCTCGGCGTGTTTTTCCTTGGGTTTATCCTGCCTGGGACTCTCTGTGCTTCTTGGACTTGGGTGGTTATTTCCTTTCCCATGTTAAGAAAGTTTTCAACTATAATCTTTTCAAATATTTTCTTGGGTCCTTTCTCTCTCTCTTCTCCTTCTGGGACCCCTATAATGCGAAGGTTGTTGCGTTTAATGTTGTCCCAGAGGTCGCTTAGGCTGTCTTCATTTCTTTTCATTCTATTTTCTTTATTCTTTTCCGCAGCAGTGAATTCTACCATTCTGTCTTCCAGGTCACTTATCCGTTCTTCTGCCTCAGTTATTCTGCTATTGCTTCCTTCTAGTGTATTTTTCATTTCAGTTATTGTATTGTTCATCTCTGTTTGTTTGTTCTTTAATTCTTCTAGATCTTTTTAAAACATTTCTTGCATCGTCTTGATCTTTGCCTCCATTCTTTTTCCAAGGTCCTGGATCATCTTCACTATCATTATTCTGAATTCTTTTTCTGGAAGATTGCCTATCTCCATTTCATTTAGTTCTTGGGTTTTATCTTGTTCCTTCATCTGGTACATAGCCCTCTGCCTTTTCATCTTGTTTATTTTTCTGTGAATGTGGTTTTCCTTCCACAGGCTGTAGGATTGTAGTTCTTCTTGCTTCTGCTGTCTGCCCTCTCATATTGATGAACTTTTGTCTTTCATCTTTTTTCCTGATTCTTGTGGCTAGAGATTCATCAGTTTTTAAAAAATTTTTTAATTTTTAAAATTTTGGGCTGCATTGGGTCTTCTTGCGGCCTGCAGGATCTTCATTGGGTGCGCTTCTCTCTAGTTGTGGTGCACAGGCTTCTCTCTAGTTGAGGCATGTGGGCTTAGTTGCCTTGTGGCATGTGGGCTTGATCAGGGATCTAAGCTGTGTCCCCTGCATTGGACAGCGATTATTTACCACTGGACCACCAGGGAAGTTCCAATTGTTTTTTAATGTTTACCAGTTTATTAAAGGATATAAACAGCCAGATACAGAGAGATACATAGGGCAAAGTCTGAAAGGGTCCTGAGCACAGCAGTTTTTGTCCCTGTGGAGATGGGGACCATTATTCTACCACCGTGTGGATGTGTTCACCAACCTGGAAGCTCCCCAAACCCCGTACTATTGGGATTTTATGGAGGCTTTCTCATGTATGCATAATCAATTTTAATTAACTCCATTTCCAGCCCCTCTCCCCTCTCTGGAGGATGAGGAGTAGGGCTGAAAATTTCAAACTTCTAATCACAGCTTGGTCTTTCTGGTGACCAGCCTTAATCCTGGAGCCAGAGATTCATCAATTTTATTAATCTTCTCAAAGATCCAGCTTTTGACTTGATAGATTTTTTCCTAATGTTTTTATGTTTTCTATTTCATTGATTTCCACTCTGATATTCCTTTCTTAAGTTTACTTAGGTTTAGTTTTATCTTCTTTTACTAATTTCTTTTTTTTAAGTATTTTTTAAAAAATTAATTAATATTTTGGCTGCCTTGCGTCTTTGCTGCTGCGTGTGGGCTTTCCCTAGTTGCGGAGAGCAGGGGCTACTTTTCGTTGCGGTGTGCAGGCTTCTCATCTTGGTGGCTTCTCTTGTTGCAGAGCACGGGCCCTAGGCGTGGGCTTCAGTAGTTGTGGCATGTGGGCGTAGTTGCTCTGCAGCATGTGGGATCTTCCCGGAACAGGGCTCGAACCCATGTCCCCTGCATTCGCAGGCGGATTCTTAACCACTGCACCACAAGGGAAATCCCTAATTTCTTAATATAAAAGCTGAAGTCATTTGTTTGAGATTCTTATTCTTTTCTAAGACAGGTGTTTGGTGCTATAAATTCTCCCTAAGTATTGCTTTTGTGGCAAATTAGAATTTGTGTGTTTTCTTTTCATCCAAAACACTTTCTATTGTCCCTTTTTATTTCTCCTTTGACCCATGAATTATTTGGAGGTATGTTATTTTGTTTCCAAATGTTTGTGGATATTGCTGAGATCTTTCTGTTATTGATTTCTAATTTAGTTCCATTACAGTCAGAGAATATTTTTATGTGACTTAAATTCTTTTAAATTCTTTGAGACTTGTTTTATGGCTCTGGATATAGTTTGTCTTGGTAAATGTTCCACATGCACTTGAAAATAATGTGTGTTCTACTATTCTTGTGTGGAGGGTTCTATAAATGTCAGTTAGGTCAACTTGGTTGATTGTGTTGTTTAAGGTATTTACATCCTAACTGATATTTTGTTTGTCCCCTTTATTCATTGTCCCTTTTTTCCTTGTTTTCTGCCTACTTTTGGATGAATAAATATTTTAAATAGTTCCATTGTTTTCTTTTTTCTTTTTTCTTTTTTTGCTTATCCACATAGTTACCGATTTTGATGCTCTTCATTCCTTTGTGTAGATCCATATTTTCCTTCTGCCTGAAGGACTTCCTTTAACATATAGAACTATAGTTCAGGTCTCCTGGTGATGAAAATTTTTAGGTTTTGTATGTCTGAAAAAGTCTTTGTTTTATCTTCATTTTGAAGATATTTTCACTGGGTAAAGAAGTTATAGTCTATAGTGCTTTTCTTTCAGTACTTTAAAGTTGTTGTTCCATAGTTCTCTGGCTTGAATTGTTTATGAGAGGAAGTCGGCTATCATGCTTATCTTTTTTCTTCTGTATGTAATGTCTCTGGTTGCTTTTAAGATTCTCTCTTTAGCACTTGTTTTAAGCCATTTGATTATTATGTGCCCCTACTGTAGTTTTCTTCATGTGTCTTGTACTTGGGGTTCATTGAGATTTTTGGTTCTGTTAAGTTTATAGTTTTCATAAAATATTGTGAATAATTTTGGTCATTATTTCTTCAAATATTTTTTCTGTTCTCCATTTCCCTTTTTTCTAAGACTCAAATTAGCATATATTAGGCCACTTGAAGTTGTCCCACAGCTCACTGATGCTCTGAGAAAAGTATATTGGATGGGTTTAACAGCAGATTAGATATTGTTGAAGAATGTATTAGTGAACTTGAAGACAGAGAAATAGAAATACCCAACGTAAAACACAGAGAGAAAAAAGACTGAAAAAAAATGAAGCCAACTGACATTTTGACTGCAACCTCATGAAAGACTGTAAGACAGAACCACCCAGCTATGCTGGACTCTAATTCCTAACCCACAGAAGCTTTGAGATTATAAATGTTTGTTGTTTAAACCACCACGTTTTGGGGGTAATTTGCTATGCTGCAGCAATAGATAACTAATCCATCCTCTTTGCATTTTCCTCTAGCTTCTCCATGTGTAAGTCTCCTTTTTATGACCAAGTTCTAAGAAGAGAGTCATTAACACACTATCAGCTCTACTTTCTTAACTTCCATTTGTCCCTATCCCACTCAGTCAAGTTACTATTACTCTCCCTTCCACCAACCCCACTGACTCAGCTCTCCCTGGTGTCATCAGTGAACTCCTTGTGGCCAGGGACATTTTATAGCCATCTATCTAGACCTCTCTGCTGTCTGGGATGCTGTTGATCAATCCTTTTCTTTCTCTGGCTCTTGATGCTCTGCTCTCTCACATTCCTTATTTTCAACCATATCTTCTGGGTCTCCTATGTAGGTTTCTCCTCCCTGACCTGTCCAATGTTTATTGTTTCCCAGAATCTTGTCCTGCCCTCTCCAAATTCTTAGTCGACATATTTCATACACCTTCTCCCAAGGGCATCTCATCCACACATTTAGCTTCAACCACAACTTCTGTGCTACCACAGTCTTGTCTATGGCTCTCCTGACCAGTGTCATGGCTTCTATTCTTTGCTTCTGTGTTGGTGATGATGATTTTGGCTCAAGATAACAGAAAATCCAACCCAAGTTGTCTTCAACATATGGGGTCCCATTTTAACAAGGTCATATGACAAGATTAGAAGGAAGCAGCTCTAGGGTTGGTTGATCTAACAACTCAGTGATGTTGTCAAGCACTTAGCCTCCTTTTATCTTTCTGCTCTGCCATCCTTGTGAGCTTTCTTCAAGCTAACTCCATTCATGGTCCCAAGGTAGCTTCCATAGGTTTAGGTATCACATACAGATTCAGCAATGTCCGGCATCAAGGTAAACCTTCTCAGAAGCCTCTTACAGACTCCCCTTCTCATTCTCTTGGCCACCACTTGCCTATGCCTAAACCAGTCACTATTAAGGGGAATGGGATCACCATGGGATCAGCATTAGGCCAATTATGATTCAATCCTCAGAACTGGAGATGAGGCACTCCTTCTCTGAGACATATGGCCACATGGTCCAGATGATTTACTTGGACAAGTCTTGGGTTCTGTTATAAGAAGGAAGGGGGACAGTGGTTGTTGGGGAGGTAGCCATGTCTATGTCCCTCTGTCTGACTCTGCCTCCCAACGTGGTCAGACATTTGACTGTGTCAGTGCTCTGATTAAACATGCCAATGGCTACATAATAACTTCTAACTAAATTTCAAGTACCTAACATGACACTCCAGGTTTCCATGGCCTGGCCTTTATCTGCTTCTCCAACCTTATCTCCCAATACCCCAACCTTGCATCAACAGCACACCATTATCCTTCAATGTTCAGATCAGGCATCACAGCCCCCAGGAAGCTTCCTGGCACTTGCAGGTGATCCAGGCACCTTGCTGGGGGTCCCCATAGCACCTGCACATTCCTCCCTTAGTCCTCTCTGATATTGACATTTCTGAGCATCAACCTTTCATTCTAAGTGCTTGACAAATCTTTTCTGAACTGAACTACACACCTGCTGGCCTCTCTCCTGAGCTCCAGGCCCGTTTAACATGTGCATTTGGTATGGCCCACAGACACCTGAATTTCAACATATCAAATAAGTGGTGTATCATCATCTTGCCCAGATCTCTTCTTCCTCCTGCATTCCTTATCTTAGAGAATTTACCTTCATTGAGCTGCTCAAGACAGGAATTTGGGAATGACCCTTTCTTTCTCTTAATCTATTTTGTCACCAAAACCTGTCAATCCTATCTTCAAATGCCTTTCTAATTTCTCTCTTTCCCTCCTTTCTCTTCTCAGTGCTTCAGTCCAGGCCCTTATCAGCTCCCTGGATAACTGCAGCAGCCCCCAAATTGATCTTCTTGCCTCCAATCTTGATCCTATGCTATCCTTTCTCCATACTGTAGCCAGAGTGTACTTTTTAATAAGGTCAGTCTCGGGACTTCCCTGTTGGTGCAGCAGTTAAGAATCTGCCTGCCAATGCAGGGGACACGGGTTCAAGTCCTGGTCCAGGAAGATCCCACATGCAGCGGAGCAACTAAGCCCTTGCGCCACAACTGCCGAGCCTGTGCTCTAGAGCCCGTGAGCCACAACTACCGAAGCCCGCACGCCTGGAGCCCATGCTCCGCAACAAGAGAAGCCACCGCAATGAGAGGCCCGAGTACCACAACGAAAAGCAGCCCCTGCTCGCTGCAACCAGAGAAAGCTCTTGCGCAGCAACAAAGACCCCCCCCCCCCCAAAAAAAAAGTCACTCTCTTGCTTAAATCCTTTGATGCTCTCCACTCCCTTATCAAACTACCTTTCTTGGTTGTAAAACCCTTCAAATCTCTCTCCTATTTAATTCTTCAGCCACCTCTCAAAGTACTCTTTTACTCATGTGAACCCAAGCTATCTGGGATTATTTCCGTTTTCTCCAAAGCAGTTCCGCAAAGCTTTATCTCTGCCTCAAGTGAGAATCTCTTCACTTCTGCCCTTGTTGGCTCACAAATCCTCATCCTTCAGGACTCAGCTTAAGTTTTACCATTCCTAAGAAATGCTCCCAGCCCCACCCATTTCCCAGGGTTCATCCAGGTGCCTCTTCTGCCATCCACTGTCGCAGCTCCTAGCTCTATACTAGAATTGGCACTTAACAATTTTTGTAGAACCTCTGCACTCCAGGCCCTAGGTTACCCTGTACCCACTCTTTGGTGTTTCTGTTTTAGCGGGAGTTGGGGTGGGGGGCCCCCAAACTAAGCACATACTCTTTGATTACAGTTGAGACAGTGCCAGGGAAGACAGTGCAGGGTATTAATGGAGTAAATAACAGAGGACCTGCCTGAGCCTGAGGATCAGGGGTGGCTTCCCTGAGGAAGTGATGGCTACGTGGGAACTCTAGGAGGAGGAGGAGTTGGTGGCCAGGGAAAGAAGATGGTGGGAGGGGGTGTTGGTGGCATTCCAGGCAGAGGAACATCATGCAGGAGCACCCTGAGTGGTGAGGTCACCTGCTCTTTGAGGAGCTGGAGGGGGCCAGTGTGGTGGGTGTGCAGGAGCAGGTGGGGAGAGGTGAAGGGTGATGCCAGGGAGGAGAGTAAGGTCGGCCCCCTCGGGCCATGGGGCCGCACTAAGGAGGACTTTGGCTTTTACCCTGAGGGCCCTTCGACGCCATTATGGGGTTTTAAGCAGAGGAGCAATATGGTCAGATTTGCATTTTCAAAAGATTACTCTGCTGCCGTGTGGAGGATGGATTTGAGGGTTGTGGGGGAGGGTGGCAGTCAGACCCGTTAGGAGGCGTTGGGGTCACTACTTGGACTAGAGAGGTGGAGAGGAAAGGAGGATGTAGCAAGGCGTTTATGAGGCTGGGTGTCAAGGACGGCTCCCAGCATCTGGGGGGTGATGGGGCCTTCTCTGTCTGAGATGGGGGACGCGGGACAAGGGGATGGTTTTGGGGGGAGCAAATCAAGAGTCAGTTTGGGACATAAGGGTGAGCTCCTCAAGGACAGACACATCTATTATTCACCTCGAATTCCCAGGTATTAGGCCCAGCAGGGGCCCGAGGACTGTTGGTGGAGTGAACGATGGGACAGATGCTCTCAGGCCTGCTGACCTGCTTTTGTCGGTTGAACGGCCAGAACACCAGAGCTGCTCCTTGGATGACAGGGAAAGCCCTGTTATGTTCTTTCTCACCCAGCGGGTTATCTGCCCAAATAGACCACTCTGGCAGTTACCCCAGATGCGAGCGGAGAGGCCCACGTGGGTAGGAGCGGATGGGTGTGTGGACGTGAGAGAGCATGCGAGGGACACTGGGAGTTGGGGGAACTTTGTACTCAGCATCTCATCACCATCCATTCCCTTTACTGCTCAGCTGGGGGCAGGGTCTGGCTGCTGCAGGGCACTGCTGCAGTCCGAGGACTTGGAACACTTCCCTGCCACTAACATACCATTCCCAGATTTCCCCAGAGGCTTGGGGTTCTGTTTTGCAGTCAAGGAGTATAACATACAGAAGGGTGAGATGCTACCAAGGTGTCTGAGCACAGTTCATCCAACCCCCAGCCATGCACCATTCATTCGTTCACTCATTCACCCTCTGTGTGCCAGGCCCTGTGCTGGGCTCTGGGTGTATCATGGCAACCAGACAGGTCTGTTCTCGGCCTTCTAAGCTCACACACTTCACATGCATCCATACACCAGTGGTGCCACCACCATCACAGCCACCTTTCGGGTCAGCTAGCGGCTTCCAGAGCACATTATCCTTGCTTCCATCTAAGCTGGCTGAGATACAGCACTTCTGGAGTCCATAGATGATGCTGTTATTGGAAGTTTTATCTCCAACCACACATACGTACTTGCTGGGGGTTCAGAGCAGCGATGCTTATAAGGGCCGGAAACTGACAAGTGCCCACAAATAGTGAATGACTGTGCAAACTATAGGCATAAGATGGGAGAGCAAGGTGTTATCTAATAAAAACGCCAAGTAGGTGGGATTATACTGATGTGTAATGAGATGGGCTTTAATGTGTCTGTGAGATTTTCTTTAATGAAATAAACAGAACATAAAAATTCAGGTACACACTAATTACAGCTGCTCTAAAACCTATGCACACATACCATAATCTCAGTTTTGTAAGGAAAACACAATGTATTGCAAGACTGGAATATGCCAAATATTAACAACACCTGATTTAGGCAGAGAGTTTATACATGATTTTTCTGCTTCTTTATTGTTTTCTTTCCAGACTTTTTATGATGAGCAAGCTATTACTATGAAAATTCAGAAAAATAAATAACTTTAAACACTGGAACCCTCCTATGTCTACACATTGGCAGAGATCAGGGATCTACTTCCAGGGATGTAAGAAGAGCTTGGTGATCACTAGATTCTGTTGTCCACACTTGTAATAAAACATACACTGATATGTGAGAGCTGGACTAAGTGAGTGCTAAGTGCTCTTTGGCTCTGAAGTTCTGGGATTCAATTTAATTCCACGCAAGTTGAGAAGCTCACCATCTAGTCAGGGGAACAGACTTATTTATTTATTCATTCAACTCAACAAATATTTATGGAGGGCCTGCTATGTTCCTGGCATTGTTCCAGTTGCTGGGGAACATAAACACATAATTACAATGCCACGTACGAAGTGCCGCAGGAGAATTCCCTTAAAAAGTGTTAGGGGCACACAGCAGGGGAAGCGGCTGACCCTTTTGGGGGCTGTGGGAGGTCATGGAAGGCCTCATAAAGGAGGCTCATTTGAATAGGGTCTTGAGGGATGAATAAGAGTTCTCTAGGCAGCAAATAGAGGGAAACAGAGCTTATGCTAAGTTGAGAATTATTTCTGGAGAGGCCTATGTGTGCTATGAGGGAAGATGGAATAAACAGATTGTTTATAGACTCTTGTCCTCATCCCAGCCACAGAAATCAGGATAAGTGAGTTCAAATGTCTGAACTCATAAAGTTAGAATAATTCTTTTGAGTCGTGGCTGTTTCTTCTTCCGCCTTTAACTAAGAGTCATGCATGTTCAAGGCCTCTTTGAATAATGACCCCGTCGACCCATCAGTACAGCCTGGTCCAGGAACTGGAAACATCTGGATCCTGCTGGGCTGGAAAAACATTGTGTGACCCCTGGATTTCTGTCCTCGTGCAGAAAGAAGGATGGCTATAAGAAGATGACCTGGGTCTGGAAATTCTAACTGGTAAACAAGAATCCTTGAAAAAGTGATTGTCAGGCATCTCCTGTCTGTCTGGTTCTATTGCTTGTCTTTCTTCCCTCCTTTTCTCAGTTTCTTATTTCCTCTTTCTCCTTTCTTTCTCCTTTGTCACATCCATCTTCCTCCTTTTTCTTTTTCTTCTCTCTTTAGTCTCTTGGTCTCACTCTCTGCCTCCTTCTGTTTCTCTGAGTGTTTCTGTCTCTCTTGCTTTGCATATTTTCTCTTTCTTTTTCCCGAATCTCTTGCCTGTCTTCAGGTCACCTCCTTGGTTTTCTCCATTGAAAGGAACCCCAGCCTGCCTTTGAGGGGATTTGGGGAGGGCAGAGTTGGTGGGATACTCTGAGCTTGTTTGGCCTCCCTCGACAAGCATCTCTTTTTAAGGAGTCTGAATTTATAGCGTGACAATATAAAGAGCTCTTTCATTCTGGCTCTCATATGTCCCTACTTGAGCAGAGAGATTTCCAGACAGATAATCATCAGGCTTCCTACAGGAAATTAAAGACCTTGGCGCTGTGTAGCTGCTCATCTCACCTGCGTGGCCCATTAAGTTTCACAAAAGGCTTTGCTTCCCTGGCATGTGATAGAACACATCTTTGATAAGATTTATTTTCCAAATCTCTCTAATGAAGGCAGTGGTGTGTGTCTTCTAGATAAGCAAGCTCACAGTAGGGCCAGAGGTTCTCATTTTGGTGCAGGAAAGGGTGCCTCACCTTTCTTATCTAGATTACAAGGACACTGAGCTGGCACGTGTCCTCAGGGTCCACACTGGGGGCAAGAATCCTTATAATGAAGTACATTTGGACCTCTGGCTGGCCTTGCACATGCAGCACTTGCCTCACTTCTTTCTTGAATCCCCACTTTGTCCACACACTCTGGTCGGCATCTTTGGAGGAAGACAGGCCCCAATCTAGACAACATGGTAATCCCACTACCATGGGACTTGCCAGGGATTGACTTAGGTTGGAGCATACAACCCGTTTTTAACCAGTGAGATGTGGAGGAAAGTCTAGGGACTTCTGAGACAGTTTTCCCCATTATTAAAAAGAGATCCGGGCTTCCCTGGTGGCGCAGTGGTTGAGAGTCCGCCTGCCGATGCAGGGGACACGGGTTCGTGCCCCGGTCCGGGAAGATCCCACATGCTGCAGAGTGGCTGGCCCCGTGAGCCATGGCCGCTGAGCCTGGGCGTCTGGAGCCTGTGCTCCGCAACGGGAGAGGCCACGACAGTGAGAGGGCCGCGTACCACAAAAAAAAAAAAAAAAAAAAAAAGAGATCCAAGACGGGGTACTTCCTTTTATTGTCTCTGGACTTTGAAGTGTGATGGTGGGATGCCTGGAGGTGCTGCAGCCATCTCATGACCATGAGGGAGTGGCCAACATGCTGAATGAAGATGGTGGAGCAGAAAGTCAGAAAGAACTTACGTTCACGGTGACACATGCCATCAAATTAATGGCCCCTGAAACTGTCTTACCTCTGGAGTTAGTGTGTGTCCTTTTTTTCCCCCTTTGGCCGCACTGCTTGCGGGATCTTAGTTCCCCAACCAGGGATTGAACCAGGGCCCTTGGCAGTGAGAGCACTGAGTCCCAACCACTGGACCGTCAGGGAACTCCCTAAACGTCCTTGTTTTTAAACTTTCTTGAGTTGGGGTTTCTTTATTGGCAACTGAAAGTATCTGAGCAAACACAGACAGGGAGGTCCAAGATGGGCGCACCATGTTTTATAAGGGAAGTGTGAGTTCACTGAGAGAGGGGTGGGGTGGGGAAATGAGCTTTGGGATCAGACGGCTCCACACTGGAGCACCAGCCTTGTTGCTCCTGCTTATGACAAGTCACGGGCAAATCACTTAACCTCTCTGAGCTGTAGTTTCCTTGGCTCAAAATGAGTATTGAGTACCACACAGATGCTCAATAATCGTCAGTTCTCTTCTTCCTAGATATGTTTCTCTTCCAGCTATTTTTAAAGGGGCAAGAGGTGCCAGGAGCAGAGAGTTATTTAATGACATTTCAGTGCTGGGGAGAGTTTTATACAGAGACCATTCTGAATCCTTTACCCACAGTTGCTCCAAGTACAAATCACATCTCTAATGCCAGCAACAGTGCTGAGGGGGAGGCAAATACACCCAATTCTCCATTCTCCATGGTGATGAGAGATGTGGATAATTGAGAACAGCAGATAATCCCCGAACCTGCTTTGAGTCACTGACTTCCACCACCTCCCCCAACATCACTTTCTTGGTGCAGCTGACAAACTGCCACATGGATGCACGTCTCTCTCCTCTTCTCTCTTCTGGTGCATCACTCGGCAAAGCTGCTTCAATACAGGCCAGAGCGATGGAGGAGAGGCAAGGGGGCTGATGCCACCTCCCCAGCCAAGAACAGCCTGGAAGCTGCATGATTGAGCTTGGCCTTGGAGTTGGACTCTGTCTACCCCTTGGGCTAGTTTGACTTCAGTTTCTCCAAGCTCCTTCAGGTGGAGATGAGCACTAGAGATGCAGGTTCCTCGCCTCCAGTGAGCCTCACTCAGGCCAGTCAGTGCACAACTAACTTCACTTGTACTCAGAGCTCCTCCCCTTATGTCACTCATTTCTTGGAGAGAAGGGTGACTTTTCCTTCTCCCAAGCAATGGCATGAACTAAAATGAATTGTATGCATTGAATTTAGAGCTTTTGGATTCTTGATCCAGGTAGCAGTGACCCTCTTATTTACCAAAGTCTCCTTTCAGTCAGTGAAACACTTTACAGGAAGGATGAAAAGTGAGGCAAGAAAGAAAACATTTATTGAGTATCTATCACGTATCACGTGCTGGCCGTGTGCTAAGCGCTTCACATCTATTACTTTGTGGGGAGACCAGATCTTTCCAGTGAGAACTCGTCTAGCCTGAAGTAGGAGATACTGGCTGCTTGCTTGTCTCTGGCAATCTATTCTGGAAAATTCCTGCCTTGGTACCAATAACACACAAATCAATTTCCTCCAGTCCTAGACCCGGGTTCAGGTCCTTCAGGATCTCTTGCTATCTTGTCCTTTCTCGCTACACTAGAAGTTCGATCGGATGAGATTTGTGGGTCTGGGAGAACTGGACAACCTGGAACTTCTTGGTTGAGTGAGGGGGAGTTGCTGGCCTCCTTGACCTTAATCAGGAGATGCAGAAGTGTCCCATTGATCAGAGTCAAGGCTCACAGCGCCGGAAGCAGCTAGGATAAGATCTGGGGGGCTGCCAAGGCAGGCTCTCATCCCCTTTTCCCTTCTTTCCCTTCTCTGGCCCTTCTGGCTGGTTCAGAAGCTTCTCTAATGGAAGCGATAAGTAAGTAGGAAGCCACTGGCCTTTCTCACCGTCTGGGGCTGACATTTGCCGGATCCTGGAGCCACCAGGAGGCTTATTGATTACTAGGTTTGCAGGAGGAAAAAGGTGTTGTATTCAATACTAAGAAAGAGGATTAGTGCTCACCAGGCCCCCAGGGGCTCCCACAACGGGCCACAGGGACTGCGAGAGCTGCAACTTGTCATAAAATCAGTTCTGGGATCATAGTTTCGGAGACAATCAGAGGAGGCAAGCTTTCCTAAATTGTAGGAAAACTCCTCAGTTAGAATAATGGCTTATCTTTGGCACATACTCTTTCCGAGATGTACAGCCTCATCCCATTTCCTTTCTGAGCAGGACTTCCAAACACCAGATGGGAAAATGGCCAAGATGAGGGTGCTGGGCCTTCGGAGTCTGAATGTCAGTTATTTAATCTTGGGCAAGTCCCCTAGGCCTCTCGTTTCTCTTTGTAGAATGGGGACGACAGGAACTGCCTGGCAGAGGGTCACAGGGTCAGTGAGAAGTGGCTGCCTGATGTCTGGGGCTTGGGAGGTGCCCCCAAACTGTTGTTTGAATCGGTTTCTGAACTATGATCCAGGCCTGTTATTGGGGCAAGGGAAGAAGTGTCCTTGAGCAGCCCACATGCCCTCTTCTCCCCATCCAATGACAGGCAGCCTGGAAACCCAGAATGAAAATGTTCTCTCTTCTCTTGACCCTCCAGAGAGTCCACTGAGCTCATTAGCAGGCAGGGAAGATTCCCAAGGTAGAGGGCAGAGGCCAGGTCTGGAAGGACTAGGCTGGCGGCCCACCTGATCTCATGTGTGTAGGGGTCCTGTGCTCGTAGGCACTTTCCAAAATTGAGGTCTCCCCACTTCTTTGATGTCTTTCCTTTTGTTAGAAAAACTTACCAGAGGCTCTAGACTGGAAAAGGGAGTCCCAGGCTGGGCTGTGGCTCCCATCAGTGGGGAATTTGTCACTGCACTAAGTATCCAGCCAGCAGTGGCTGGGCCTCCTCCTGTCTAGCACTGCAGACCCCCAGCATTCTGGCCCCAACGTCTGTGACAAGGATTATCTTTGAGTGCCCCGTGGTCCAGGATGGTGGGTGATTTATGGTTCTCCTGAGGTGTGGGTTGGAGTTCCACTTGTTATAAAGTCAGTGTTGGGAGTGAGTCACTGCTAGTGTGTGAGCCCAGCTGAGTGCCTTGAACCCACTTCCTGGGGTGACCTCATGGCCCTCTTTTCAGGGTAAGTCTTGGAATTTCCCTTATAAGTCTGGGGGAGAAACAGCTTTCTGTTCTGCTTCACTGTATTTAATGGCAGAAATTAAAAAATGAGAGAAATAGTGGTAAATGTGGGGGTTTGGAAAAGTTTTTGATCCCTCCCTTCATCAATCTTTTTCAGCCTTTTAAAACTGTATGTATATATGGGGCTTCCCTGGTGGTGCAGTGGTTGAGAGTCCGCCTGCCGATGCAGGGGACACGGGTTCGTGCCCCGGTCTGGGAAGATCCCTCATGCCACGGAGCGGCTGGGCTCGTAAGCCATGGCCGCTGGGCCTGCGCGTCCAGAGCCTGTGCTCCGCAACGGGAGAGGCCGCAACAGTGAGAGGCTCGCGTACCACAAAAAAAAAAAAAAAAAAAAGAAAGTATATATGTATAAACCCATGTGTATACATATATGTGTATGTGTGTGTATGTGTTTAGGTCTCTATCTGTATCTATATCTATCCATCTGAAGGGTCTTTGGGGATAGAGTTGGGGCTTCCCTGGTTCATTCACACGCTTCCTCCAGGATTAATGAATGTGGGGAGGGGGTTTTTGTAGTGGTGGTCAGGGCACAGAAAAGCTAACTTTATCCTCCTAATGGCTGAGCTCTGAGACAAGCCCAGCCTCCAGAAGGCCACTCTAGCCACCAATGCACGTGTTCAGTGACTTGTAGGGCCCAATGTGGTTTCCCGTAGGCCCTCTCTTTAAAGGTTCCTTGTGGCCACTGTGGGCACTGGAGGATGAAGCCAGCTATCCTTCCCAGAAGTGTGTGGCTTTTGGTTGAAAACAAAGCATGCTCCATGTTGGACCTGAGTTCATGGCTGTATGGAATCTCGTGGTCTTGGTGACCTGGTCTGATGTGTAGGTGGGCAGCCGTGGGACATGGATAGAGATGACAATGTTCTGATTTCATGGTGGAGAGCCCAATAGTGGAGAAAAAATGCTCGTCTCGGGGTGGGGACAAGAATAGCAGCAATGGCGTCCTGATCTCTCAGAGGGGCTGTTCATAGAGGGGATACACTGTGGTTCTCATGGCAGAGACAGGACTAGAGGTGATAGTTCTCTGGTCATCTGGTGGGATCCTAATGGGGGGCGCGCATGATCTGTTCTCATGGTGGGGAAACTAGTAGTGGTGATAATGATCTGATCTCCAGGGGAGGATAAATGAAGGGGGCTGTGTGGCAGTGGGGAGATGAGGTGCTTCTGTACCCAGGGCAGCAGGGGGTCCAGGAGTCCAGCTCAGAATATCTCCTGGACCCATGTTTGTTTTTATATAAGAGCAAAAGGGCTGTCGAAGTCTTTCCCTCAGACACTGCTCATGCACACAGCCATGGGATGTAGATTCTCCCTTCCCTCCTCTCAGAGTCCTGCCTGAGAGATGCTGGCCATAGTGATTAAGTGTCGGATTTGATGGGGATCCTGTTAAGACACTAATGCTCTTCTAATTCTGGCTAAATTGGCATTGGTTTTGTTGATCTACCTACACAGGTTGAGCTTGTTGCCTCCAATTTCAGGTGATTTCCATCTTGTCACTCTCTCCTTCCCACTTAGCGCATCTAATCCTCAGGCTCTTCCAGCTGCCTGGTATCTCCTGTGAAGCATCCTGCTGCCTCCGAGGCTAGGCAATTAGAGACTCAGACTCCAGCAGGGAGGGCGGCTACGGATTATTACTGAGGAGGGAGAGACTGAGTGCAGTGTCCATAGCAACCCTCCAGCTTTCACCTTTACCAGGAGAGAAGGAAGGCAGGAAGGCAGCGAGATTCCTGCCCTTTTGCATTATTCATATCGGAAGGCCTTGGCTGCTGACTTTGCCCTGTGAAAGCGGTGTGGGGAGAGGGGACTTTTTCTCATTTAATAGCAGCGACTTGGAGTGGACATGTAGCTGGGAGTTTGGGATGTACGCAGTGGGATTGAGTTTGGGATGTACGTTTGGGATGTACGCAGTGTACGCAGTGAGACAGCAGGAGGGATGTAGTGAGCTGTGCTGTTGGGTGTCCAACAGCTACTGAGAGATGATAGGCCCCCCTGAAAGGGACACATCACATCAAGGGGATCCTGATTCGAGTCCCAGCTTTGTCCTTAACTCACATGTGAGCTTAGGCAAGTCACCTCCCATCTCTGGGTGGTCTTCTCTTGCTAGTAAGGCTGGGCCCTAGGCATCTCTGTGGTCCCTTCCAACCCTCTCATTCAACGGTTTTATGCTGGCTTACCTAGGACAGATAATAGGGGTAATATGTTCTTTCCCTATGGTGGAAAAGCTCGAAGAACCTGCCAAATAGAGGCTACCTTTGCAAAATGTTCACAAAGGTAAATCCTGGCACCAGATGTAGTCCCCGAGTCTCCATGGAAGGAGGCAGAAAGTTATGGGCGCAGTTCCCTTTGGGGATCTCCCTCCACGCCTCCCAAGGTGCCTGGAGTGCAGAGCTATGTGCACGTGCCACCAGCAGAGGTCGCCACACTCCTCACAAACCGGCCACAGGTTGCTGTGCCCCAGGTGGGTGCACCCTGGGTAAGCATCAGCTGGGGCTTCAATCTCAGAGCCAGAGCTGGGCGGGGAGCCGCCAGGACCTTGGAGTCTGGAGTCTGGGAAGAGGCTGATGGCACCGGCTGGCTCAGAAGGCTCGGGCTCAAGTCACCAGCCAGGCTCCGGGGATCTGTCCTTCACTCTCGACCCTAACTGTAGGAGGGTGGTTCATCCAAGGCTACAGAGTGCTGCTGTGTCCCTTGGTGCCTGGGGCCTGCGGCTGCCCTGGTTCTTGACCTTCTCTTGGGCAGCTCAGGTGCCAGCTCTGGGTTTGGGAAACCATTAGAGGTAATTTTTTTTTTTTCTCTGAGCCTTTTGGGACTGAGACCAGGAAGCTGACTTAATCGGTAAATCTTAATTGAGAGCATGTGCTGTGCCAGGCACTGGGGATTCAGCAGTGAATAAAACAGAGATTCCACCCTCAGGAAGCTGAATCTCTGGTTGGGGGGCAGGGTGTCATCATCTACACAGCGTGGGGCTGGGCGTGGACACCCACCCATCCAGGACAGGCCAGTGACGGGCTCTCTCCACTGACTTAGCCTTGAGCAGACAGGCCTTTGGACCTGGGCTGGCTCTAGGGATGAGGCTCAGATGCTGAGCCCTGGCCAAACGGGTCTACATGGGCTCTCCCCCAGCCACCAAGGTCCACCAAGCTCCTTGCACTTGCCCAGTCCACACTGTAGCACTTTACAGTTTGCAAAGTGTGTGCCCCTATACCAGCTCCCTGTGAGCCTGGCAAGGCCTCATGGTGACAAGATGTTGGTGCCCTGTACCCATTTCTCATGCGTTCTTTCCAGATACTGTATCAGCACCTTTTATTTAACCTTGGACCCCCTCAAATAAATGTTCCCATCTGGACTGATCCATCTGGCCAGAACAGCAAGTTCTCTCACCAAAGCCATGGAGAAGTGGTGAGGAGAAGCATTTAAAAATGTATCTCGTTTTTCACAAAACAACCACGGAGGGAGGCATGGATGGGTCCAGTTTTACGGGCTCAGAGTGGTGCCGTGTGGTCACCGGCAGGAAGATGGCAGCTCTAAAGCTCATGTATTGGAGTTCCAGCCCAAGGCTGCTCCCGGCACCCCTGCCTGCCTGCTCCACTCCATCTTCTCTCCATGTCCAGGACCAGCCCTGCCTGCCACAAAGTTTTTGGAGCAAAATCGTCACCCTTCTTTCAGACAGGTCTCAGTGGAGCTGCTCTGTTGAAACCTCCCCCACTCCTTTTGTCAAAGGGGGTTTCCTGGAGAACCTGGGTAGGAGTGGAGGGCAGGAGGAATCTTTCCTCTGGAAGGGGAAGAAGCCCAGTGGTGGTGGCTGAGTGGAGAGGTGACCTGCAAGTGGACAGTCCAGTTTGGCTCATGGCGTGGCCTCTTCCCTCCTTTGAGAACAAGAGCAAACCAGTTGCCTTCTCTAGAACTTAACTCAGTTTCCCCATCTGTAGAATGGGGATACTAATCTAACTCCACTAGCTTGTTGGGACCACATTTGCACAGAGCAGGCTTTCAGTGAATGCACCGGGGTGTGAGATGTTGAGCTGTACGTCTCTTTTGTAGCGAGACCCATACGAAGCACAAAAGTTTCAGTTTTTCTTCAGCAAAGAGGAAATGGTGTGAAGCTGCCATTGGTGGCTAAGAGCGGTTGGTGGGTGCCCTGGAGGCAGGTGGGATGTGCTGTGGTCCTGTCTCACTCTTTCTGCCATGACTTGGGGGAGGGTGGGTGGGCTTTACTTAGGAGAGCCCTCACCCCGGGTCTGGATGTTCAGGGACTCAGAGAAAAGAAGCATGGATGAGAGACCTACACTTACAGATCGGCGTTCATTGTGGCCAGTGGTGCAGGTAAGGGGTAAGCATTGTGTCCAGGGTCAGAATGCCCTGAACTCTCATTCATGCATCAATTCACTCACTCACGTCCAGATTTAACACATAATCTGGGTGTGGGGTGAGGTGTAGTATTGTGTGTGTGTTTTACAATCCACACCACCGGCTCCTGTCCCCAAGGAGCTTATGGTGTAAATTAAAAACAGGGGAGAAAAGTCATGTATACAGAGAACTCCAATACAAGGCAAGAGGTGAAAAGTATCCCCAGAGAGATACAAATAAAGTGCTAAGGGAATTCAGAAGAGGAAGATGATGTCAAATTAGGGGGAAGGAGCAGAGGAGGGGAGGTGTGGGAAGGCTTTGGGTGGAGGCATCACTGTGCTATCCTTAAATTCTAGTGGGACTGGACACCAAGTGAGGGGTGAAGTGGCATTCCGGGCAGCACAAATGGGGAATGGGAAAGAGCATGGGTCTAGGGTTCAGAAGGATCCAGGTTGAAATCCACGACTAACTGGTGGCCTTGAGTGAGTCACTTCAACCCTTCTATACTTTAGTTTATGGGGGCGAGAGTGTAATGGATGGAGCAATAGAACCTTCCTGGCCTGCCTTCCAGGGCTGCCAGGAAGTGCAAATGGAGTACTTTATGTGAAAGCAGTTGGAAAACTGTAAAGTGCTAGCAAATACAGGGGTTGTTTTTATTTTAAAAACATTAACTGATCCTGTAACAGAGCTCCTAGTTAAGAACACAATAATGACTGAATCTGAATGGGCTAATGAACTGTTCAGCGCAGAGCTGTCTCTGACCCAACCATCCAGGGTCTGAGGGAGGTGTCGTTGATCTTTAAGATACTTCTATTCTTAGAAGGTTAAGGATAGCCCTTAACCACCACTAGCTTTTCTAAAAATCCCGCTATTGTCTGTCATTGTATCTAAACTCCATCCATCCACCTATCTATCCATCCATCCATCCATCCATCTATCCAATAAACCTATAATGAGTATATCCACAGCCAGATAACCCTGATCAGTGCTGGGGATACAGAAAAAATTGGACCCCTTCTCTGTGCTCAAGAAGTCTACAGCTTAGTGGGAAAGACAGCTATATAAACCATATATCATTCCTTTTCTTAAACCCATTTTCAGTCAGTTCTATGTTTTGGGGGTAACAAGTTCCACGGACCACAGATTATGGGATTTTAAAGCTGAGGGATCTTAGAAATCATCTCTTCTATCACATTCATTTTACTGATGGGGGAAATTATTATTTGTGTGGAAAGCACTATGACTTCCTCTTATTTGCCTCAAAATGACCTCGCCAAGGTTTCAAGTTCAGTTCAGTTCAGTTCAATGAATCTTTGTTAAGCATCTGTTATATGCCAGGCTCTGTGTAAGAGCTGCAGGTCCGATGATGGAGAAGACATAATTCCAGCCCTCACAGAGGTCACAGTCTAGGAGGAAAAGAACACACAAAGAGATGACAGCTATAGTGCTTGATACTGAAAACTACAGGAGAAGGGCCCCTGATTTGGATATGGGGGAGCTTGGGAGAGGCTTCCCAGCAAGAAGTCCTGTGAGCCATGTCTTGAAGGGCGAAAGCAATGTGCTGGATGAAGATGTACTGGAAGGGCTTGCCAGGCAGAAGGAAAAGCGTGAGCAAAGGCATGGAGGTATGAAATAGCATGGCTTGTTGGAGGAACCATAAGAAGCTGGTGGTATTGGGGCTTAAAGAAGGAAGTGGTGAGGAATGAATGTGGAAAGGAGGGCAGGGGCAGAGCGACAGCACACCTGATGTGGAGCTGGTATGGCCAAAGGCCACCATTACCTTATTGGGTTTCATGAGCATGTCCTTGTTCACTTTCCTTGTCTTCTCTGGGCTAAGAAACTCCACCACATCCCCTTGACCATCATCTTTACAGACTTAAGAGGCATAATTTATTTGAAGGAAGAGCCTATCCTTCAAGGTGTGGATTTGGACATGCAGGAAAAAGTCAACCCTGATTTGCAGGTGTAAACACTCCCATTATCACTAATTTCAAGCTATCAGTGTGACATCACTGGTTGTGGAGTTGGGAAGAGATATGCACCTTTGGCTTTTAGGAGCCAGTACCAGCCAGCTCCAGCACACCAGCTTCTGGGCAGCGTGTGTGGCCTGGTGAGATAGCCCACTACTACTGACTTTCATGATGTAGGGGCCCTTATCACTCCCATTTTATAGAGTAGGAAGCTGAGGATCAGAAGGTAGTTATCCTGCCTGTGGTTACACAGCCATTGCATGGCAGAGAGGGGCTCCAGCCTGGGCAGTCTGACTCTAGAGCTCGAGCTCTAACCATGATATCCTTCACTTCGCATTCCCATAGGGTGGCTGTATTGAAGGGCGTGAGCTGCATCGGTGGCATTAGCTGTCAAGCTCCAGCCCATTTCCAGATGAATCTCTAGCTTTGGCTCTGGTATAGTTTAGTCCCCCACCCCCACCAGGTGTTTCTTATCCCCCTCCATGATAGCAGGACATATTCTAACAGTCCCTATGGGATCCAGCTGGTACAGCCGGGATGGCCCAGAAAGGTCAACTGAGGCAGAAGACAGGTCATAGCGGTGGAGTGAGCACAGAAATGCCCAGACCTGGAGTCTGCCCCTAAAAATTGATTTTTTACAGCCCAGATGCTGTATCCAGCCCTGAGAAGCAATACTAACAGCATATTTCTGCTACTAATGACATAGTAATGATAATTTATTAGGAAATCATTAAGCCTAAGTATATGATCTGGAGCCTTGAACCAAACAGGTGGCTCTGTTTGGGGATGGATGGAGGGAAACCAAGAAGACAGAAGGGAAGGGGAGAGCAGTCAGGGCATGCCGGAAGGGGTGAGGTGGAGGGTACCGGAGGGCCGGCATGGTTGTGAGAAAACACATGAGACCCCAGCTTGTGTCTGAGCCCCGGCGCTATGACTTGTAGTGGCAGGGGGTGTGACCATGTCACTGATAATAATAACAGTAATCAAGATTATCAGGTGTAGTTGCAATTATTCAGGTTTCTGGGGTTGTGACTTACAAGTACTATTTAGCTCTCAATCATTTGGACTGAGAGGGGATTGGAGAGGTGAGAACTGGCATACGGCGGATACTCTGGGCTCTTTTGATGGGAGCCCTGCTCCTTCCTGACCTGGCCACTTGCTGCTCACCATTCAGAACTGCTTTAGAACCTCACTGTGTGTGGGCGTGTGTGTGTGTGTGTCCGTGTTTGTGGGCCAGTGAGTGCACACCTATGTATATAGGTGCACCTGCATACGTGTATCTGTGTGTGTGTGTGCATGCATGGCTCTCCTCCTCTTCCCCCTTCCTACCAGAGAAGCAGCTGGACAGAGGCCAAGGAGTGATGGGGGAAGCAAGAGCCAGGCAGGAAGATGCCTCCCTCCTAAAACCCCAGGTGTGCTTGGGGAATCCCATAATGGCCCCTTCTTCACTGATCCCTAAGTCAGCTGCCGTTAGAAGTGGAAATGAATTCAGCTGGGTCCCATCTTTTTGGAACTCCCTTTGCACACAGTGGGAGCTTAATAAATACTTGATGATGGTTCTGAACCTGGGAAGCCAGCAGCTGTTCCCAGCTCTGACTCTCAGAGCTCCATGGGACAGATCAGGTGGGGAGCGACCACGGGGGTTTTCAGTCTTCCTTCCAGACCTTCCCATGACTCCAAGTCCAGCTGGAGCCATAGTCCATTTCACACATCCTGCTTTGGGGAGGCCAGTTCTTCCTCCACAGCTTCTCTCTGGCTCTTTCCACCCCTCATTTGAGCAATATTTATGGAGCAACCACTGTGCACTGAGCATCACAGTGGAAAGGCATCCTGGGAGATGGTATAGGAACTGTGGGGTCAGACCGAGCTGAGTTCGAATTCTAGCATCCTTAATTACAAACGGGGTAACATCTGGCAAGCTACTTATCTGTGCTTGAGTGATTTTTTAAAAAACGGGTTTCATCTGTAAAAGCAGAAGGATGACATCATTTTCATAGGATTGATGTGAGGATTAGAAATAACAGATGCTCCTGCACACATATTGCAGGCAGTTCAGTATTTACCTGGGGTCAGGAGGATGTGGGTTCCCTCTGCTTCTGTGACCTTGAAGTTGTTAGTAATCTCTGAGCATCAGTTTGTGAAATGGGAACACGATGCCCACCTCCTTGCGTGTTTGGAGGATGTAGCTGGATAATATGTGTGAAACAACCTATCGCAAACCCTGACCATTAATAACTGTCTTCCTGCTTCTTGCCCCCGCATCAGGATGCACAGCTCCCCTCCTTAGGAGGACCTCTGCTCCTCCTCGCCACCGCCCCGCGTGCGCTTACATCTCGTATCGCCGTGCGCTGACGGCTTTCTGCCATACCTGTCAGAGGAAAGAGGGCAGCTGCTCAGCTCCCGGGTGGGGAGCGGAAACTACATTTCCCAGCCTTCGCTGCGCTGCCACTGGGGCTGGGAGCGGAGCGCGGCAGGCCCCTCCTTCGGGGAGGAGCCTATGCGGGGGGCGGAGTTAGGAGGTGGTTGGAGAGTTAAGACAAGCCAATGAGACCGGCTGCTAATAAGTGGGCTTGGCTTACCCTATAACAGTGGCAGGAGGAGGAGAGCAAAGCTATTGAGCCAGCGAGGAGTGAAGCTGAACCTGGCCTCACACGCTCCTAGAGGACCACCTCCTGAGACAGAGTTCTTTTTCCCCCTTCTTCTTCTTTCTCCAAGCTCCCCTCCTGCCCTCCCTCCCTGCCCAGTACAATGCATTCTTGAGTGGCAGCGTCTGGACTCCAGGCAGCCCCAGAGAACCGGAGCAAGCCAAAGAGAGAGGACTGGAGCCAAGACACTCTGGTGGGGGAGCTTGGATGCCTGGCTTCCTTTGAGGACATCTTTGGAACGAGGGTGGCTTTGGGGTGGGGAGTTGTGCTGCAGGGAATCCAGCCAGGCCCCAAGATGGACACTTCTGGGCACTTCCATGACTCCGGGGTGGGGGACCTGGATGAAGACCCCAAGTGCCCCTGTCCATCCTCCGGGGATGAGCAGCAGCAGCAGCAGCCGCCACCGCCGCCGCCACCAGCACCAGCACCACCAGCAGCCCCCCAGCAGCCCCCAGGACCCCCGTTGCAGCCTCAGCCTCCGCAGCTTCAGCAGCAGCAGCAGCAGCAGCCGCATCCCCTGTCTCAGCTCGCCCAACTCCAGAGCCAGCCCATCCACCCCGGCCTGCTACACTCCTCTCCCACTGCTTTCAGGGGCCCCCCTTCATCCAACTCCACCGTCATCCTCCACCCTTCCTCCAGGCAAGGCAGCCAGCTCAATCTCAATGACCACTTGCTTGGCCACTCTCCAACTTCCACAGCCACAAGTGGGCCTGGTGGAGGAGGCCGGCACCGGCAGGCCAGCCCCCTGGTGCACCGGCGGGACAGCAACCCCTTCACAGAGATAGCCATGAGCTCCTGCAAGTACAGCGGTGGGGTCATGAAGCCCCTCAGCCGGCTCAGCGCCTCCCGGAGGAACCTCATCGAGGCTGAGCCCGAGGGCCAGCCCCTCCAGCTCTTCAGCCCCAGCAACCCCCCGGAGATCGTCATCTCCTCCCGGGAGGACAACCATGCCCACCAGACCCTGCTCCATCACCCCAATGCTGCCCACAACCACCAGCACGCCGGCGCCACCGCCAGCAGCACCACCTTCCCCAAAGCCAACAAGCGGAAAAACCAAAACATTGGCTATAAGCTGGGACACAGGAGGGCCCTGTTTGAAAAGAGGAAGCGACTGAGTGACTATGCTCTGATTTTTGGGATGTTTGGAATTGTTGTTATGGTGATAGAGACCGAGCTCTCTTGGGGTTTGTACTCAAAGGTAGGGGCTGCAGTTTCTCTTTATACCTTGAACAAAAGGAATATGTAGGTAGCAAGAGAGAGAGGGAGAGAGAGAGCGCGCCGAGTTGGGGGGGGGGCGGGGAGAGAGAGAGAGAGATTGGGGGAGAGAGAGAGATGGTGGTGCTGGGGAGAGGCGTTTGCTCAATTATATGGAACACTCTAACTTCCCATGGTTTTCCTGCTTAATCCCGGGAGAATTCATTCCTTGCTTCCTTGGGAGGGGGGACATCCCCACACACTGTGTCTAATTTGTAGACTCTGTGTTAGGGAGGATTAAAGAATCCCTTCTGAGAAATCATCTTTCCTCCTGGCTCACTCGTACTAAAGCATAACCTAGCAGCTTAACGCACCAATTAATTACACTCCGCCTTGATGTGCTTGCCAGTTCCTGTGACTTCCCCTCCTCTCCTCCCCTCCCTGCTCCACTCCATTTTCCCGAGGATAAAAAAGAAATAAATGTCCGGGTGGGGGGGTGGTGGGGATTCCATGCCAGTCCCTTCTCTCTCTGTCTTCTCTCTCTCTTCCCAAGTTTCTGTTTCCCTCCTCATCCCTGAGAGACTTAGGGCAAAATAGAAAAGCACCCGTGACTTGAGTCTCCTGGCGGCATGGGGTAAAAATGTAGGCGGAGGAAATCAGCGGTCTTTTCTCTCAGGAAAGAGGACTCAGAATAAACCTGCTGCTGCCTTGTAAACATCCCCTGATAAAAATGGCTACAGGTGTTACCCGGGCAGAGCAGATGGGCGCCGCCTTGGCATCAGCTGGGGTCGGGGGGAGTGCCTCTTCTTCGGATGGGATGACAGGGCTTCCTGGGAGTCCCCGAGAGCTCATGCCCCCGGCTCAGCCCCAGTTCTCCCCTCCCACCCCAACTCCTTCTTCTTCGGATAAATACGGATGAGTGTGTGAGTGCGCGCCCCGATGAAGAACGGCGGCACGGCTTTAGCGGGGGAGCTGGCCCCACTGCCCCAGCCTCTGTCCAGTCCCAAGACGGAGGAGGGGGTTTCCCTCCCCGAGTGGGCTTGGAAATCGCGTCCTCCAAGGGAGTGGGGCTTGAGGAAGGTGGGTTTCTGTCAAAGCTCTGCTTGCTGGGAGCCCTCCTGCTGCGAGCTTGAAGGCTTGGAGACCTGGGGAGTCACTGGGCAAGTGGATTTTTTTCCCACTCTACCCTTCACCCCCAATTTGTTGGTGTGAGTGTGTGTGTGTGTGTGTGTGTGTGTGTGTGTGTGTGTGTGCAGGCTTGCTTGTTTGGATTTCTCTACTTATTTGTCATTTTGGGCAGCGGGTAGCTGGGAGGGGTTCAGCTGTTGGAGGTTTCAAATAGAGCTTGTTTCAGGCTGGGCACAGCTGCTGCGAGACTGTCACATTCCTTGTTGAAATCCAGCCACAAAAACCTAGGAGGTGCTGATCGGATTTCCCCCATTCCCAGCCTCTCGCTAGCTGGAGCAGAGGATGGGCAGATTTGCCCGCTCTGGAAAGGGGTGGGGCAGACCTGTCAGATGACCTGAATAACCAGAATCAAGACTTCCAGGTGGAGGGTCCCCCAGGGACCTGGCTGCTCAGAGAGGACTGCCCCAGCCCCGGGCAGCTCCTGGAAGCTGCCTTCGTCTAAACGGCTCAAGGATTTGAGCCCCTCTGTGAGCCGGAGCGAGTGGGGTTTCCCCGGGAATCGCAGCTCACTTAGTCATTCCCTGTAATGAGCCTCTGAATCTGCGGGTCCTTCTGCTCGCTGCCTTCTCCCACTGGGCGCTCCGGGAGAGGGGGCTGCTAGCCTCGGCAGGCCTGGCAGCTGCCCTGGGCACAGTCCCGGCTCCCTCCAGGCACCCCCTGGGGACCAGGAGCCCTTGCTGGGGGAAGCTGATGAAGGCCCAAGTGCTGGGGGGATGGGGAGAAGGGGCAAGACAAGCACCCTCTCTTTTAGTGAACCCTGTGGTCAGAGCTCTTAGGGGAATGGCCCTTCCTAGAGACAGCTCCCAGCGTGGGGTTGGTCTGTGCACATTTGTTTTAATGGGGCGGGAGGGTTGCTGCTAGAGCAGGTGCCTCCCTGATGGAGTATTCAGGGAAAGGGGCTTTCCCAGAGCCGCAGACAGCAGACTCTGGCGCAAAGGAAGGGTGAGGTGATCCAAGGGGTGGGCTTTGCCTAATTTTAAATCGATGACCCTCTGGCTGATGGAAGAATGGAGGGGACAGCAACCCGGGAAGTCCTGCCTGCCTCAGCTCGTGAGGCGGCCACCTCCTGTGCACCTTGGGGTCGGTATCGGTTGTGATGAGCAGGGCTCACCCGCTCACCAGCCCTTCCATCCTCTATCCATCCAGGCACTGAGTCATTATTGGAACAAGTATTTTCTGGGTGTCTGCGGCAGGCCCTGTGGACCCAGGAGGGGATAAGGTAGCTATTCCTTCTCCTCCTGGGGGCAAATAGGATTGTTTTAAAGAAGCAGACCAAAGTTTGAATCCTAGCTCTGCCACCTCCAGTGTGTGATCTTGGACAAGCCATGTAGCTTCTCTGAGCCTGTCTCCGCAGCTGTCAAGTGGGGAGAGTGAATTAGTGTAAGGCGCTCCATACAGGACCTACTGTTATTGTTATTAATGATGAAGATGAGAGGAAAAGAGATGTCTTTTTCCTCTGTTATCTAACTCTGGCTCCAGAATTAGTTGGGACCTTGATAGCTTGGGAACTAAGACTTGTCAGTGGAGCGAGAAGTTGTATCTCGGAGGGGAGAAGTTCTGAGATGGGGCTGGGTCTTCTGACTGGAAACCACCTATAGCATGGGTCTGTTGTAGGGGAGGTGAACATTTGTTCTCCAGCCTTGCAGAGAAAACGGACGCTGTTGTGACAAGAGGGTTTAGTTCAGAATGAAGAATCAACAGCTGGGGGAACTCAGATGTTCAGTGGACCCTGGGGAGGGATGGGTAACAGCCTCTTTTGCTGGAGGACTCTCTGTGTCTGGTTGGCTTTGCTAACTGGTCTGGAAGCAGGAGGGTGGACAGGGTGGCCTCAGGCACCCCACCCAGACTGGGTTATTCTGCACTGATGGTGGCAGTTCCCACTCAAAGGCCCTGGGGAGAGGGACACACTTTCTTTTCCCCAAATGATGAAGACTGCTAACCTTGTGCTTGAGCTGCTGCTTTGGGAAGTTCTCTGCTCTTTTCCACGGGGCTGTGGCCTTCCTGTTTGCCTGTCTTTGGCTGATATCTGTTACTGGGGGAGGAATTCACCATGCAGGCCTGGCTCTCTTGAGAAGGAAAATGGCATGACCCCTGAGCATAGTCAGTTAATGCAAAAGGGAGCCAGCCTGAGGAGATAAGAAATCAGGACGGAATGGTCCTTGGCTCTGCTCTCACATGCCTCAGGTGATGATGGGGAAGGAAGATGGGCTGCGGTAAGAGGAGAGCTGTTTGTGATCACGCCAAGGCTGTGGCTTCTGATGCTACTGGGTTATCCCCGAACCGAATGAGCGTCCAGGTGTTTTCCTTATGGGTGGATTTACCCTTGAGGCCTTAGCCACCATCATAGGCCAGGTCTAGAGGTCCTGTTGAGGAATCTTAGTGGCATTGTCTCTACTACATTAGTGCTGGTCAGGATTAAGGAATGAGGATTTGGGGAGTCTTTCTTGGCATGCTTTATTTTCTTCCAGAGCTGGTTTGAGGCACACCCACTTTGTGGTCTTACACTGCCTGCTGTGCTCTTTCCACTTGAGTCCAGAGAGAGCTGGGGACTCTGTGGATGCCCCCTCCCCACCTTGCCATCCTGCTGGTGTCTGAGCTGGTGCCCCCATCCAGCTGGCAAGTCATTGGTGGCTCAGGGACCTCGGGCGTCGGGCTGTGGGGTCAGCCCAGGGGAGGCTGGGAAATGCTGGGACAGCAGCAGGGTGGTTCTCTGTCTCCACCAATTTTGCACAACCTAAAACCACTTAACCACCTCTGGCCTCACAATCTGTCTGAGTTTCGCTGCCCAGGTAGAGCCCATCCTCTGCCCCTCTTGTGCCCCACTCCTGCCCTCCCCACCAACTTCCTGCCCCTCTGCTCTTCCAGCTCCCCCTGGGGGCCTTGTTGCTGGGGTCACCCGGGCCGTGGGTGGAGGAGTGGATATGCTGGGGCTTCCCTGTCTACTCCATGCGTGGCTTCCTTTCTTCGGGCCCCCTCGTGGGAGGCCACCCTGAAAAGGGCGGCCTTCTCTGTATCGGCCGTTCGCTCTTCCAAGAGAGTGGGGCCCCTTAGGGCCAACTTGTATCTCTTTGCTGACCTCACAGAGGCCCACCCCCAGCTTCCAGCCTGAATGATTGAGTGGGCTTACCGGTCCCAGCCCTTCTGTTCCCCTGCCCTCCCTGTCATGGAGGTCTTCTCTGCAGAAGGGCAGAGCAGCAGCCGGGGCTCTGCTGGGAGAATTGTCTACACCTCCTGCCAGACCCAGCAGCCGCTTTGGGGTGGGGGGGTGACTGGGGGGGGGATGTCCTGATGATTGGGAGCAGATGCCTCAAGGCACTCGTGTCTGTGGTTTCAAGCATGCTGGGAAAGTAGGAATAGGTCAGACTCCTCTGCATGGAGCCTCCCTGTGGGATGACATGCAGGACCGGGTTGCAGAAGGCAGGAGACTCTTTATAAGCGACTGGCTAGAGGTAGGAGCCTGGGAGCCAGCCACCAAGGTCCCAGGCATACATTTTATCATCACACCCAGCGTCTTGGCCCAAGGAGGGCAAGAGAGACTCTGGGAGCATGAAAACGAGCCCCTCTCCCACCCAGGGTAGTGGCGACTCTATTTATAACCTTTGTGGACAGTCTGCAAATGAGCCAAACGTTTGTAACCCACAGAAGGGACAGATAACTTTTATATATGCTTCTCCTTTGCATGTCATGACACTATTTATAACTGTCCCGGGGGAAAGACTTCATAATACATCCGGACTTCCCTTCCCCATGGGCAGTGCTCCCTGCTGCTCCGGCCCTGGCATCATTGCTAGGGCATTTATCGGCTACACAGGCTAATTAGAGAGCTGGTGGATGGCCTTGTATTTCCCTTATTGAGCTTGCAGGAAGGGGGATTTGTGAGGCCAGCGTCCAAAGATCTGCTCTAAAAAATATAAGGGTAAAGAAAAACAAAATGAAAAGCAATTGGAGTAACCTCTGTGGTGAAGCTGAGGCTGGGAGAGAGATGTAAAATCAGAACCGAAAGGTTTGGTTTTGTTGCAGTTATTTGTAAAGCACATTTGGGGGAGAAAATGAGTGTGTACTAGAGAGAGAGGGAGAGAGAGAGGAAGGGGTTGTGGAGGGCGGCTGTATATTGATGAAACACCGCCTTCCTCAGCTCAGTGGCAGGCAGACCAGCACGTTCATTCATTCGTAGCTGTTTTTCTTCTCTTTCTTTCAAAACCCCAAAGGCACAGAGAGAAAGAAGAAAGCCTCCTATTCCTCTTTAAATAATGATTCTAAGACTGCACTGTTCTCGGGAGCTTTGGGGAGGAAAATTCTAGTGCCTTTTTTTCTGGTAAGGAAAGTCTGGAGGAGGCTGATGGGTTTTTGGGTGCCCCCTCCCCCGACCCTGTCATTCCACCCCCAGGAGCTCAGCTGGGCTCCGAGAGCAAGGAGGGAGGGGAGCTGGGGGCAGGGACCACCGTGCTTCATCTCTGGGCCTGGCACTGCATGGGCCACGAATGCTGCTGGGTGATGGGGCGGGGGAGGAGGGGACCATTTGTGCCTCACTGGGCCGGCTTTATCCTCGAGAGTCCTGGAGGTAGGGGGTGGTCACGGCACCCTTTGTAGATGAAGTCATGAGGCCAAGCTGACACTGCTAGTGGCTGGCGGCGCTGGAATAAGAACCCAGGCCCATTGGACTCCCAAGTTTAGGCCTTTTTCCTTGCCTCCTGCTGCTGCTGGAGAAATTGCTTAACATTCTTAAGAGACAAATCAAGGTTTATGGGCATGAGAGCCTTGATGCAAAATGTTGGGATGGGATGAACTTTACCGAAGGATAGGCAGGAAGCGGCTTGATGGAGGGTGGGAGATGCCAGTGCAGGTACCCAGAGGAGACAGTGTCCTGGGGGGTGGCCAGGGCAAGGGGGTGGGGCCCTGGGTGCAGCCTGGGTCCAGGGTGAGATGTGGACAGGCCCACTGTCCGTCATCGGGATGCCTCCTCACCTGGAGGCCTGGTAATACCGCCCCAGAGTGATGCTGGCAAAGCTGAGAGGGTGGAAGGTGTGGAATTAGACCCCTCCCTGCGAAGGCCTGGACCGGGAGAACTCCTCACGCAGCCCCGAAGGGCTCCCCTCCACCCTCGAGAGCCAGCAGGCCGGGACACTTCCGTGCATGGCTCCCTGGCCTCTTGGTCCTCCTGTGAGCTTCCCATCGCCCTCCTCTCCCCTTTCCAGCACTGGCTGCAGGGCTACTTATTGGGGTGACCCGCGCGGGCTCAGCATCTCACATCCAAGGTATTTCCATGTTTGTTTCTCCTCAGGGTCCCCACCTCGGCCTGGGAGTCATTACAGTCAGAGTATCTCACAGATGAGAAAACTGAGCTGCAGAGGGGTTGAGTGGCTACTCCTGGTGCCCGTGTGAGGAGAGATGGTTCTAGAACGTGAGCTCAGGTCCCCAGTGCCTTGCTTGTCTCTCTGTTCCAAATCCCACCAGAAACCTCTGCTGGGGATTTGAGTGAGGGAACCTTCAAGGGCTGCTCCATCCCTGCTTCTAGAACTTTCTTCCGCATCCTTGAGTCCCAGTTTCCTACTTCCCCGGCGTGAGGCTTTGTTTAGCTGTGTCAGCGGCAGTTAATGTTAAAGAAAGGCCTGCCTCTGCTTTGAAGGAGCCCTCAGGAGGTGCTTCCACCTCTGGCTTCTGACGTGTTGTATGGCCTTTGTCAAGTCCCTTCACTTCTCTGGGTCTCTGTTTCTCTAGCTTAAAAATGAGGGCTGGACTCTGATGCTGAACTCCCTGCTCCAAAGCTTTCTGATTCCATCAAACATGTATTTGTTGCTGTTCCATCACCAAGACAGCAAGCCACGGTCCTCCAACTCCCGTTTTCAAGGGGTGTCGGGCCTGCACCCAGGCACCGTCCATCCAGGCTGGGCTGCAGTGGTGTTGGGAGCTCTGAGGAAGCAGGCAGTCATTCAGGATGTTTGGGAGGCTTCCTGTAGGAGGTGAGGCGGCCCCTGCAGGGTTAGACAGACCAAAATGGCAGGGTCATGTGCAGGGGACCTTTCTGAGAGTGAGAACGTTGGCAGCCAGGGTACAGGGTGCAGAGTGAGTAGGGAATGGAGCAGGGGCAGCTTGGAGTTCCCGCCACGTGGTATCCACAGGGACAGGTAGGGAGGAAAGGGAAGCCTGGGATTTAATATTTAGTTGATAACTGTAATTGCCAGGGGCTCAGAGTTCTTCCTAGAGTTCTGCACCCTCAGACCCTGAAGACCCGCTGCTCTTCTTTTCTCAGAGGCAATACTGATTGGCAGAGGTGGCCTGGCATGGCAGTTGCAGCCGTGGGCTCTGGGTTCGCATCCAGACTCGGCAGCATCCTAAGGGGGGGTCCTCAGGGAGTTTCCTGAACCTGGAGCCTGTTTCTCAGATGTTCAGAGCGAATCACAGCCCCTGCCTACAGCATAGCACCCAGGGCAGAGCTGGGCACACACTGAGCCCATCAGCTGTTGCTTTTGTGAGAGCAGTGCTTAGAAGATGATGCTGTTAGCCCTGAGTCCCCCAGAGAGCCGTGGAGGGCGCGGGTGCATGTGTCACCCTCCACACAGGTGGCTGTAGAAAAGGGCTCTGGAAGAGGCGGACACGTGTGGAACATGCCCCCTTTCTCCTAAAATCAAATGGCTTTACCTTCGGTCCTGTTTCTGCCTGGGTCCCTGTGGGTGTGTCTGCACAAGTAAGAGGGAAGCAGACTGCCCCCTGGAAGGTGGGGCTGCAGTGATGGCCTGGCCTGGGCTTCTGGAGCCTTCTTACCTCATGGGACCCAGTTATTCTACACTCAGCGTCAGCAATCTGTGGCCTGGGCACAGCTCATTGGGTGTGGACCTGCAAATCGGACAGGTGGAGAGAGGACAAAAATAAGCCCAGGGAGCCAGGCCAGGAGGCCCGGAGGAAGGTCAGGGGGACACACGATGACCAGGCAGAATGAGGCTGAGAGCACGGATGACAGCGGGAGGGCCAGCCGGGAGGCCTTCCTGGGACAGAACTGGGCAAGCAAAGACTGCTAAGGCTTTCCTGACATGTCTTCAAGAGAACATAATTTTTCCTTCAAGACTTGCGGTGGGGTACCGTCTTGAATTCAAAAGGTTGTGAGGGCTCGTGAATCAAGGTTCTCCCTGTCCTTTCTGCGCTGGCAGGTGTTAACTCTCCCAACCAGGCGCCAAGGAGCATAAAGAGCAGCTGGGTTGGGGAGGGATGTACCAGGGGATCAGGGCTTGCCCTGCGTGGAGGCCATTTTTTTTCCGCAAGGCCTGGTTGTAAGGTAACCAGAGTTGTATTCTGAGCAGAGCCGTGATAACACTAAATGAACAACATGCAAATGATGTGTGAAATAATATGCAAATTGGCATCTGTTATTTTTGAGTCAGCTTGTTGGGCATTTTTCTTAAAGGACAGGCATTGTGCTCAGTGTCAAATGAACAGAAAAGCTGTCTTACAGGACGCTCCCACGGGGGCTGAATGGGCTGGTACCTGCCCCTCAGAGCTCATGGGCACCAGGCCTGCCAGCCAGCATCTTCAGAATCATTGATGCTTAGCTTGAGTTGATAAATGGAGAAGCCCAGCAAGCTGGGGGTCTTGGCCAGGACCATCCCACAGACAGGGAGGGGGAGGAGACAGGTGATGTGCTGGCTAACCGTGGGGAGTGGGGAAGAGACTGCGCTGGGGGCTAATTCTGGCCCAGCCCCGTGCTGCTGGGTGACCATAAGGCCAGTGACTCAGAGTCTCTGAGCCTCAGTTTCCCCATCTGTAAATGGAGAGGGTGGCATTCACCAGCCTGGTGAGAACTAAACGTGATAATGGTTGGGTAAGTGGCCAGCCCAGTGGCTGGCACATCCCAGGCTGCCAACAAATGGCAGTTCTTCTTAGCGCCTTTGCCTGAGTTGGCACCTGCCTGCATCCTCGCAAGGTTCCACCAGCAGGGATTTTTGCACAGCCTTTTCTCCCTTTTAAGAAGATTTCTGATTTTAACAAATTGGGGCTTAGCCATTTTCTCTCTCTTCTGGCTTCCATCGGGTAGGATGTTGGCTTGCTCAGTCAGTCCCCGAATAGCTCCCACATGTGGGAATGCCCGGAGCCACAGACATGGGTGACGTCACCTTCCTCTAGGATGAGGGCTTGGGCAGGGCGTGTTGCTGTGGGTCGGGCTACTGCCTTTGGAGGGGCCCAGAGCTGGATGGCATTGGTGGGTTGACCCAGGGGAGGCCTCCTCCAGGGGCAGCTGCTGGCATATCTGGCCTGGTGTGGTACCATACCTCCCTGAATGGCCAAGCTCCATGGGCCCACCAGGTGTGCCAGCCTGGGTGACACGGCCCCTGTACAGGCCTCCCACCTCAATGAGGAAGGCAGGGCAGAGACCATCTTCCTCTTTACAGGATCCCAAGACCCAGAGAAGTTATGTGACTTGTCCAAGGCCACTCAGCATTGTGAGTGGCAAGGGTGCAGCTGGAATCCAGGAATTCTGGGTTTTAGTCCCACTGAGCACCTGCTATGTGGCAGGCCCCAGTCTAGGTTCCAGGAGTGCAGAGGTCTGTGCCCTTAAGGATGTGAGTCAGCTATAGGGGTCTCTCCTCAATGAAATGTGTTTTTCTCTGCCTCTTCCTAAAAGAGCTCAGACTTTCAACACAGACCTGGATTCAAATCCTGGACATGTGCTATTGAGCTGTATGGCCTTGAGCAGTGGCCCCTTTTTTGGAAAGTGGGATTATAATTCCTTTTGCTGAGGGTGGAGGTGGAGGATTCAATTAGGCACAGACCTGGCCCCCGGGGGCTCTTTGGTCCATGCTGGTCCGTGGCAGGCTTTGCCATGCTATTTCTTTTGAGAGTTCGGTGGCTATGGGTTTGTAGAAACCCTTAGAGCTGGGCCCATGACTCCCTGCCTCTCTTGCTCTGGGCTGGAACGGGCGTTCAGCTCTGCCAAGATGCTCTCCGCTGCTCCTGGGGTAGTAATGATGCGGAGCCGGGTGGGAGGACATTTTGGCACAAGACACCAGACTGGTCCACGCCGTGTGCCAGTGATGGAAAGATCCCTCAAGAGTGAAATGAAATTGATGTGAGTGAAGAGCAAGTCCAGGATGGAGGTTGAGTCATGAGGGTTTCCTCTTGGGTGGAGGGGACCATTTCTCATGCTTCTGTCCTCAGCTGCTTGGCAGAATGTGCCTCTCTCACAAAATGGGTACTTCTTTCCCCTTCCATAAAAATGACTCCAAAGCAACTCTTAGGAGTGTAAAAAGGGGTAAATGGAGGAGGAGAAGAAAATGAACATTTATGAAGGGCCTACAACTAGTGCTTTCACACACCTCTCCTCGTCTAATCCTCACAACAATCCTTGTTTTACAGATGACTGACCCAAGGATCAAAGAGGTTAGGTGACTTGCCCAGGGTCTCACAGCCAGCAAGTAGTGGACTTGGGGCTTGAACACATGATTTTGCAGATCACCTCCTGGCTTGGGGCTCTTTCAAACCAAAAGAGCTGTTCTTGTTCTCTCCCCCCTTGCCCACCCCACCCCTTTTAGTTTTATGCCACCCTCACGGTCCCACTAGCCTTACCAGAGCCTCAGTGGATGCTTTGAGCTCTGCAGGGAGGAGAGGGAGGAGAGGGAGGGGGAGGCTCTCAGCTTAGATGCAGAAGCCTGTTGAACCTCCATGAGCCCTGGGTACGTTGACAGGGAAGGCTGGGCTCTGGGGCCGAGGATGGTCTCCCGCAGGCTCTGGAGGGGTCAGCTGATCAGTCAACAGACATGCTTTGGTGTTCTTGTTCCAGCTCTGCAGCTTCTTGGCTGTACAACCTAGATGACAAAGTTGACTTCCGTGAGCTTCAGTCTCCAGATCTGTGAATAGGGATGAGGATGTGTGTCATGAGGAGCCAATGAGACAAGACCCAGTGCTGGGCTCATGGTAAAGGGCTGGGGAAGTGCCTGCTGTTCTTATCGTTAATTTTCTCATTGTATAATCTGAAAACTCCAAACACAGACTTAGTCACCAAAGCCCAGAGGACTAGATAGAGTCGCTGACCTTGTGCTCCTTCCTGGCCAGATCATCTGTTGCCGGCCTGGCAGGCGTCTTCCTGGGCCCATCCCGTTTCATGCGCATTCCAGTGCCTCCTGCCCCGCTCTCCTCTGTTGGTCCCACTCCATGTCTATCCCAGAACCCCGCCACCCCTTGCTTCTCAAGCCCTTGGTCTTTTGTGGATAACTATTCATGAGGGTCGACAGGTGCCAGGTTGGCTCTCGGGGTTCAATACTTAACAAGACACGGAGTTCACAGGCTGGTCAGGGAGGCAGGCATTGACCAAGTTATGACAGGTATGATGAGAGTTTTATAGGAGACAAAACCACACACGTGTGCTGGATTTGACCCGCCAATCTGGCTGAGTCATCCATTCCTTCTGCGTGTTCCCCCCCCGCCCCCCCCCCCCGCCCTCTATTCCCTGCGGGTTCACCTCGCCTTCACTTCTTTCATCTTCCCTTGTATGTATCTCCCAGCGGCCCCCCACCTCTTATATATGGCAGCATAGCCTAGCGTTAGGAGAACAGGCTTCCACATGACAGAGCTGGGTTTGAATCCTGACTGTCACGTGTGGCTTTAGGTAAGTTGCTTCAGTGCTTTGATTCTACTTCCTTGGGCGTTAATCCTAACCCTACTTCTGGGGCAGTTCTGAGGATTAAATGAGGCACCACTGTATGGAAAGCATGTGACATGGATTGTGGCCCATGCTGAGCGCCAGTAAAGATTATGGGTGAAGAGAAAGGCCCTGGACTAGGATTGAGGAAACTTGGTTTCTGGGCCTCTGTTTTGTCATCTGGAAAATGGGAGAAGTGAGGTTGAGGATGATGATAATTTCTCCACTGGCCATTTTAAGGGATGAGGATCATGAGGACCAGATGGAATTAAGGAGTGAAGGGGAAGAAAGCTGTGATGCCCGGAGTGAGGAGCGCTTGGCTGATTGGTGGGTGCGTTGTGGAGGTGGGGGTGGGCTGGAGAGGTGTTTTTTTTTTTAATAAATTTCTTTGTTTATTTTTTGGCTGCATTGGGTTTTCGTTGCTGGGTGCAGGCTTTCTCTAGTTATGGCGAGCAGAGGCTACTCGTCGTTGCAGTGCGTGGGCTTCTCATTGCGGTGGCTCCTCTTGTGGAGCACGGGCTCTAGGCATGTGGGCTTCAGTAGTTGTGGCACACGGGCTCAGTAGTTGTGGCTTGTGGGCTCTAGAGCGCAGGCTCAGTAGCTGTGGCTTGGCTTAGTTGCTCTGCAGCATGTGGGATCCTCCCAGACCAGGGCTTAAACCCGTGTACCCTGCATTGGCAGGCAGATTCTCAACCACTGCACCACCAGGGAAGTCCAGCTGGAGGGGTTTTATCTTCCTACCCAGGAGTGAAAACCCGTGAAGGCACTGTGGCTAAGTGGATTTTCTCACTATCAGGAGATGGCTGAGACAGACCCTCCTGGCCAGCCTCCCTCCCTGCAGGCCAGCCCTTGGCATGAGGCCTGTTCGGCTTCTGAACCCTCCTAGCAGCAGGGATTTAATTACTATAATGTCAGTAGCCATGGCTCGAGGCTTTCTGGTGGAGGGGAAACAGATTTGTCTTCTCACTGGGAGAATAAAAGTCGATCGGAAGGAAAGGAAATGTACCTTCCTCTGAAGTACCCACTGCTGTTGGGCTGATGGGTAGCTTTGCTGGAGATGGGGTGAGAGGAGCCTGGACAGCAGAGGGGAGGAGACACAGGGTCCACTTCAAGGACCCTTGGTTCTTGCTTTTGTCTTCTGTGCCATGACTCAGCTGAGCTGCCTTTGTTTCCCCAGATCAGCCTACTAGTCATATATCAAGCAACAACTGTATGCCTGGCACTGCTCTTTAGAAATTTCTAGCAGAATAGGGAGGCCAGGCCGAAAAATACGTAACTTTATTCATTCAATAAGTAGTTATTGAACATCTATTTTGTGCCAGCATTGTTCTAGACACCACAGATATAGTACAAAGAAACCATAAAAGATAAAAAACCCTGGCCTCTGGAACATATATATATATTTTTTGAATTTTATTTTATTTTATTTTTTTATACCGCAGGTTCTTATGTTATCTGTTTTATACATATTAGTGTATATATGTCAGTCCCAGTCTCCCAATTCATCCCACCACCACCACCATCACCACCCTTGCTTTCCCCCTTGGTGTCCATATGTTTGTTTCCTACATCTGTGTCTCTATTTCTGCCTTGCAAACCGGTTCATCTGTACCATTTTTCTAGATTCCACATATATGCGTTAATATGTGATATTTGTTTTTCTCATTCTGACTTACTTCACTCTGTATGACAGCCTCTAGGTCCATCCACATCTCTACAAATGACCCAATTTTGTTCCTTTTTATGGCTAAGTAATATTCCATTGTATATATGTACCACATCTTTATCCATTCGTCTGTCGATGGGCATTTAGGTTGCTTCCATGACCTGGCTATTGTAAATAGTGCTGCAGTGAACATTAGGGGGCATGTGTCTTTTTGAATTATGGTTTTCTTGGGGTATAGGCCCAGTAGTGGGATTGCTGGGTCATATGGTAATTCTATTTTTAGTTTTTTAAGGAAACTCCATGCTGTTCTCCATAGAGGCTGTATCAATTTACATTCCCACCAACAGTGCAAGAGGGTTCCCTTTTCTCCACACCCTTGCCAGCATTTGTTGTTTGTAGATTTTGTCATGATACTCATTCTAACCAGTGTGAGGTGATACCTCATTGTAGTTTTATTTATTTATTTATTTTTGGCTGCATTGGATCTTCATTGCTGCATGCAGGCTTTCTCTAGTTGTGGTGAGCAGGGGCTACTCTTCATTGTGGTGTGTGGGCTTCTCATTGCGGTGGCTTCTCTTGTTGCGGAACACGGGCTCTAGGCGTGCAGGCTTCAGTAGTTGTGGCATGTGGGCTCAGTAGTTGTGGCTCGTGGGCTCTAGAGCGCAGGCTCAGTAGTTATGGTGTGCATGGGCTTAGTTGCTCTGCGGCATGTGGGATTTTCCTGGACCAGGGCTTGAACTCGTGTCCCCTGCATTGGCAGGCGGATTCTTAACCACTCTGCCACGAGGGAAGCCCCCATTGTAGTTTTGATTTACATTTATCTAATGATTAGTGATGTTGAACAGCTTTCATGTGCCTCTTGACCATCTGTATGTTTTCTTTGGAGAAATGTCTACTTAGGTTTTCTGCCCATTTTTTGATTGGGTTGTTTTATTAATATTGAGCTGCATGAGCTGTTTATATATTTTGGAGATTAATCCTTTGTCCGTTGATTCATTTGCAAATATTTTCTCCCATTCTGAGAGTTGTCTTTTCGTACTGTTTCTAGTTTCCTTTGCTGTGCAAAGCTTTTAAGTTTCATTAGGTCCCATTTGTTTATTTTTGTTTTTATTTCCATTACTCTAGGAGGTGGGTCAAAAAAGATCTTGCTGTGATTTATGTCAAAGAGTGTTCTTCCTATGTTTTCCTCTAAGAGTTTGATAGTGTCTGGCCTTACATGTAGGTCTTTAATCCATTTTGAGTTTATTTTTGTATATGGTGTTAGACAGTGTTCTAATTTCATTCTTTTACATGTAGCTGTCCAGTTTTCCCAGCACCACTTATTGAAGAGACTGTCTTTTCTCCATTGTATATCCTTGCCTCCTTTGTCATAGATTAGTTGACCATATGTATGTGGCTTTAACTCTGAGCTTTCTATCCTGTTCCATTGATCTATATTTCTGCTTTTGTGCCAGTACCATATTGTCTTGATTACTGTAGCTTTGTAGTATAGTCTGAAGTCAGGGAGTCTGATTCCTCTAGCTCCATTTTTTTCCCTCAAGACTGCTTTGGCTATTCTGGGTCTTTTGTGTCTCCATACAAATTTTAAGATTTTTTTGTTCTGGTTGTGTGGAAAATGCCATTGATAATTTGACAGGGATTGCATTGAATCTGTAGACTGCTTTGGGTAGTATAGTCATTTTCACAATATTGATTTTTCCAATCCAAGAACATGGTATATCTCTCCATCTGTTTGTGTCATCTTTGATTTCTTTCATCAGTGTCTTATAGTTTTCTGAGTATAGGTCTTTTGTCTCCTTCAGTAGGTTTATTCCTAGGTATTTTATTCTTTTTGTTGCAATGGTGAATGAGACTGTTTCCTTAATTTCTCTTTCTGATCTTTCATTGTTAGTGTATAGGAATGCAAGAGATTTCTGTGCATTAATTTTGTATCCTGTAACTTTACCAAATTCATTGATTAACTCTAATAGTTTTCTGGTGGCATCTTTAGTATTATCTATGTATAGTATCATGTCCTCTGCAAACAGTGACTTTCCAATTTTTATTCCTTTTATTTCTTTTTCTTCTCTGATTGCCATGGCTAGGACTTCCAAAACTATGTTGAATAATAGTGGTGAGAATGAGCATCCTTGTCTTGCTCCTGATCTTTGAGGAAATGCTTTCTGTTTTTCACTATTGAGAATGATGTTTGCTGTGGGTTTGTCATATATGGCCTTTATTATGTTGAGGTAGGTTCCCTCTATGCCCACTTTCTGGAGACTTTTTATCATAAATTGGTGTTGAATTTTGTAAAAAGCTTTTTCTGCCTGTATTGACATTATCATATGGTTTTTCTTCTTCAGTTTGTTAATATGGTGTATCACATTGATTAATTTACATATATTGAAGAATCCTTGCATCCCTGGGATAAATCCCACTTGATCATGGTGTATGATCCTTTTAATATGTTGTTGGATTCTGTTTGCTAGTATTTTGTTGAGGATTTTTGCATCTATATTCATCAATGATATTGGTCTGTAATTTTCTTTTTTGTAGTATCTCTGTCTGGTTTTGGTATCAGGGTGATGGTGGCCTCATAGAATGAGTTTGGGAGTGTTCCTTCCTCTGCAGTTTTTTGGAAGAGTTTGAGAAGGGTGGGTGTTAGCTCGTCTCAATGTTTGATAGAATTCACCTTTGAAGCCATCTGGACCTGGACTTCTGTTTGTTATAAGATTTTTAATCACAGTTTCAATTTCATTACTTGTGATTGGTCTGTTCCTATTTTGTTTCTTCCTGGTTCAGTCTTGGAAGGTTCTACCTTTCTAAGAATTTGTCCATTTCTTCCAGGTTGTCCATTTTATTGGCATAGAGTTGCTTGTAGTAGTCTCTTAGGGTGCTTTGATTTCTGTGGTGTCTGTTGTAACTTCTCCTTTTTCATTTCAATTTTATTGATTTGAGTCCTCTCCCTCTTTTTCTTGATGAGTCTGGCTAAAGGTTTATCAATTTTGTTTATCTTCTCAAAGAACCAGCTTTTAGTTTTATTGATATTTGCTATTGTTTTCTTTGTTTCTGCTTCATTTATTTCTGCTCTGATCTTTATGATTTCTTTCCTTCTACTAACTTTGGGTTTTGTTTGTTCTTCTTTCTCTATTTCCTTTAGGTGTAAGGTTAGATTGTTTATTTGAGATTTTTCTTGTTTCTTGCAGTAGGCTTGTATTGCTATAAACTTCCCTCTTAGAACTGCTTTTGCTGCATCCCATAGGTTTTGGATCGTCGTGTTTTCATTGTCATTTGTTTCTAGGTATTTTTTGATTTCCTCTTTGATTTCTTCAGTGATCTCTTGGTTTTTTAGCAACGTATTTTTTAGCCTCCATGTGTTTGTGCTTTTTAGGTTTTCTTGCCTGTAATTGATTTCTAATCTCATAGCACTGTGGTCAGAAAAGATGCTTGATATGATTTCAATTTTCTTAAATTTACTGAGGCTTGATTTGTGACCCAAGATGTGATCTATCCTGGAGAATGTTCCATGTGTGCTTGAGAAGAAAGTGTCATCTGCTGTTTCTGGATGGAAGTCCTATGAATATCAATTAAATCTATCTGGTCTATTGTGTCATTTAAAGCTTGTGTTTCCTTATTAATTTTCTGTTTGGATGATCTGTCCATTGGTGTAAGTGAGGTGTTAAAGTGCCCCAGTATTACTGTGTTACTGTCAGTTTCCTCTTTTATAGCTGTTAGCATTTGCCTTATGTATTGAGGTGCTCCTATGTTGGATGCATGTATATTTATAATTGTTATATCTTCTTCTTGGATTGATCCCTTTATCATTATGTAGTGTCCTTCCTTGTCTCTTGTAACATTCTTTATTTTAAAGTCTATTTTATCTGCTATGAGTATTGCTACTCCAGCTTTCTTTGATTTCCATTTGCATGGCATATCTTTTTCTATCCCCTCACTTTCAGTCTGTTTGTGCCCCTAGGTCTGAAGTGGGTCTCTTGTAGACAGCATATATATGGGTCTTGTTTTTGTATCCATTCAGTGAGCCTGTGTCTTTTGGTTGGAGCATTTATTCCATTCACATTAAGGTAATTATCGATATGTAGGAACATACATTTGTTTTGGAGATTTTTTAAAAACCTTTTTATTTTATATTGGAGTGTAGCTGATTAACAATGTTGTGTTAGTTTCAGGTGTACAGCAAAGTGATTCAGTTATACATATACATGTATCTATTCTTTTTCAAAATCTTTTCCCATTTAGGTTGTTACATAATATTGAGGAGACTTCCCTGTGCTATACAGTAGACCCTTGTTGGTTATCCATTTAAAATAGAGCAGTGTGTACATGTCAGTCTGGAACTTACATTTTAGTAGGTAAAACTGACAATAAACTATATGTTAATTATCCTTTTTGTTAGATAGCAGTAAATGATACGAAGAGAAAGAAAGGTGGGATGGGAGGGCAGGGAGTTCTGAGGGAAGAGTTATGATTTTAAATAGGTGGGGAAGATCTCACTAAGAAGGCGACAACTGATGAAAGATGTTTAGGAGGCAAGGGAGTGAGCGAGCCACGGGAGAAGAGGAAAGAGCAGTGTGAAGGCACTGGATCGGCATTATGCCTGACATGGTCTGGGCAGCCTTGTCCAGTAAAAATATAATAGAAGCCACATCTGGAAGTTTAGGTTGTCCAGTAGCCATATTAGAGAAAAGAAAAAGAGAAATGTGAAACTAATGTTAGTGATATTTTCTATTTAACCCAATATAGTAAAAACATTACCATTTCAACATATAATCAATGTAAAAAATTATTGAGATAGTTTAGATTCTGTTTTTCCTACAAGTCTTTGAAATCTGGTGTGTTGTGTATCTTACAGCACATCTCAACTGGATACTAAATCTTCACTGGAAATACCTGATCTGTGTTTAGAGCTCATAAAATATACAGTTAAAAAAGTAGACTCACACACCCAGGTTGTTGCAAATATATTTAAAAGTTTTCTGATAAATGAATGGAGTATCATTTTTAACATGTAAGTTATTGAAAATGATATACATTAAAAAATTCCGTTACACTAGCCACATGGCCGGGCCTCAGTGGACATGTGGCAAGTTTCTACTGTGTTGGACAGAGCAGGTCTTTGGCAGTGAGGTTGACTTGGTAAGTGATGGGGGCATCGAGGGAGCTGGGGGGTATGAGGTCAGAGAGGAGGTGGGACCCGCTGCGGGGTTCTGTAGGCCATTGTGAGGAGTTTGGCTACCACCCTGGGTGAAATGGGAGCAGACGGAGGGCTTTGAGTGGAGAAGTAACAAGATCTGACTTACGTTTTAGTAGGATGGCTCTGGCTGCAGTGCTGGGAATAGACGAAGAGGTGGGGGCAAAGGCGCCCGGTTAAGAAGCCGTGGTCACAATCCGGGTGAGGGGTCCTGGTGTTTCGGAGCCAGGTGGTAGCAGTGAGTTGGTGAGAAGTGGTTGGAGCCTTGGAATTTTGGGAAGGAAGGCATTCCTGATGAGCTGGATGCAGGGATGTGGCAGTGGGGGAGGTGGGAGAGAAAGGGGAAGGTCAAGGATGAGGCCAAGAGTTCGGCCCAAGCAAACATAAGGATGGAATTTCCATTAACGGGGTTGGAGAAGACTGTGGGAGAAGCAGTTTTGGGGAGAAGGTGAGAGTTTGGGGTTGGATTTGCTAGGTTTGAGATGTGTCCATTTTGGTATAATGTGGGTGGCCTGTGCCCTGAGGCTGTGGGAGGTCAGAGGCCTGGGGCATGGCAGGCTTCTGCCCGAACCCCTGCACCATACGGATGGATGGCTCCCCTCCCATTCCAAGGGCAGTTCTTGGCACAGCTGAATTTTAAAAACTTTCAGATAAATTCTCTGTGCCTCCAGCACCATTGGTGCTTACTCCCTGAAGGTCACTGGAAGTTGCTAGGGTCTCTGGGTCAGAGCCATATTTCAAGGTCACATCTCCCTGCTCCTAGCGGACCCCAGAGCAGTATGATGAGTAAAAAGAGTCATACATGGTCAAAAGCTCCCCCAGCATGCTGGGAAAGCCAATTTTAGGGGAAGTTACTGAAACAGTACAAAACTCTGAAGACACGCATTCCTGATTTCCTAGCACTTTAACTCTGCAGGGATGTGGAGGAAGGGATTAACGTGCTACAGGTGGAGAGGGAGTGGAGAGGCGGGCGACCTCCGCCAGGTCTCAGAGCCAGGGAGGCGGAGAGGCCCGGCCCCTGGGAACCCCCCAGCCTCACGTTCACCAGCCGTGTCACTGAGTGCCTGGGGCTCTCAGGGACCATGCCGAGTGCCATCACACCTGCTCCCTTTCCAGCTGGGAGGAGAGTTGGGAAAGGGGGCAGGAGTGGCCTTGAAGGTCTTCTCCCACCCCTACCAGTGTCCGTTGCTGGGACCTGGGCCTGGAGGGTGAGGGTCTTGGGACCTGTGGACCAAGGCCACTCCATTCTGTTAACCCAGGCCTGCTGGGCACGGGTCTTCTGACCTGGGTTCAGATCCAGAGACTGACCCTTATTGGCTGTGAAACTTCAGTGATTTAATTTTTGAGTCCGTTAGTGCGTCTCTTGAATGGGGGTGATGGTGCCTGCCGGGGCGGTTTTGTGAAGTGATGTTAATGAGTGACCTTAGCTCTGAGATGTGACACTTAGTGAATGTTGATTCTCAGTAAATATTGATTCCCCTCTTCCTTCCACGGATGTGAGAATTGCCTGTGGGCAGGCCAATTCTGCCCCCCGAGTGGGAGATGGTGCAGAAGGGAACATCTGTCGTAGTGTTGGATTGAGGATGCCCGATGAGCAGAGAGTATGGGTAGAGGAGAAGGAAGCACCTGCCTGAATGGGGGAGAGTGAGACCGTGGGGAGTCTCCTGCCTTCCGCGAGGCTGGGATCTCGCCCTGTGCCTTTATTTTTATTTATTTATTTTTATAATTTTAAAAAATTTATTTATTTATGACTGCTTTGGGTCTTCGTTGCTGCGTGTGGGCTTTCTCTAGTTGCGGCGAGCGGGGGCTACTCTTTGTTGCGGTGCGCGGGCCTCTCACTGAGCTGGCTTCTCTTGTTGCAGAGCACGGGCTCTAGGTGCATGGGCTTCAGTAGTTGTGGTGCACGGGCTCTAGAACGCAGGCTCAGTAGTTGTGGCGCACGGGCTTCAGTAGTTGTGTCTCACGGGCTCTAGAACGCAGGCTCAATAGTTGTGGCACATGGGTTTAGTTGCTCCGTGGCATGTGGGATCTTCCCGGACCAGGGCTCGAACCCGTGTCCCCTGCATTGGCAGGTGGATTCTTAACCACTGAGCCACCAGGGAAGCCCCATCGCCCTGTGCCTTTAGATCGCGGTTCTCAACTGGGGTGATTTTGCTCCCCAGTGGGATGTCTGGCAATGTCCGCAGACATGTTTGGTCATCAAGACTAGGGGAAGGCTGTTACAGACATCTCGTGGGTAGAGGCCAGGGATGCTGGTAAACATCCTACAACACAAAGGACAGTCCCCACAGCAAAGAATTGCCCGGCCCCAGTGTGAGTAGCTCTGGGGCTGGGAATCCCTGCTTTAGATGACTCATTCTCACAGGCTTCTTGTGAGGAGAAATGAGAAAACAGATGAGATTGCTTTATCAGCTTCGACATGCCATTCTAATCCCTCTCTCCCCCTACCCTTTTCTCAGGGTCAGCCCTGTGTCATAAAGGGCTCTGGACCAGGAGTCGGAAGACCTGAGTTCGAAGCCCGACTCGGGGGAGTGTGTCCTTGTGTCTGGTCTCCGTGTCCTTCATCCTTGCAGGTCTCGTGTGTAAACGGGACAGCGGTGTCCACAGTGGTGGGCTGTGGTGTGGACACAGTGAGCGTCTGCGTGGGGAAGACGCTCCATCACCTGGGATGTGCTGGCCAAGGGGAGGTGGCGGGATTAGAGCCTTTGTACATGTGCATGAATGATACTTGAGGAGAGGGGAGCCCAGGGATGCCCCTCTGCCCCTGCAGGGCCACGTGACTGTTCCCCAGGCCTACTCCGTTTCACTTCTTGTTTTCTGTTTTCTTGAACAGGTGGAGCTAAAGTCTCCATTTGGGAAGATGGAATTTGCAGGAAAGCGCAGAGCTATTATTTGTGGGCTGTGTGAGTGGGGGACAGAGCCAGCTGAGTGGCAGGTTTCCAGGCAGGGGAGAGACAGCTAAGCGTGCCAGCCCGGGCACCGCTAGAATCCTTTTGGGGTGAGTGGGCCAGGATTCCCCAGTAACCACCTCAGGAAACGAGTATTTGCTCTGAGCTTAAGACTGGCCACAGGGAAAGACAGGCCCCACTGTCAGGGAAGGATCTGCATTGATATGTTGAAGGTCTGAGGAAGTTCTTCTGGGTAGACTTTCTCTGAAGCCCATTCTATGCCAGGCACTGGCTCTGGAAATGCTGGGGGACAAAGAGATGGACAGTCCGTGGTTGGGGGTTGGGTGGCCAGGCTGCCACAGCTCTGAGGAGAGGCAGGCTGTGACAAGTGCCCTAATGAGGTGCGGTGTCACACGAGGGCATGCCGGTGACTCCTCACCCCCGGGGGCTTCTTAGAGGAAGTGGGGGTCGTGCAGGCTTCGTAGGTAGGGAGGGCTTCATGAGGCAAAAGGGAAAGAGTATTCCAAGCTGATGGCACAGTTTGGGCAGAGGCTCAAAGTTGGAGAGTGCCTGGTGTTCTCTGTGGGGGACAAAGGAGGCAGGTTTTCCTGGAAGTGCTGGGAAGAGAAGACTGGAAAGGGACGTGGAAGCTGCCCATGGGGCTTGCACACCAGGCAGAGGAGTCTGCACTTTTTTTTTATTAATTTATTTTTATTTTTGGCTGTGTTGGGTCTTTGTTTCTGTGCGAGGGCTTTCTCTAGTTGTGGCGAGCGGGGGCCACTCTTCATCGCAGTGCGCGGGCCTCTCACTATCGCGGCCTCTCTTGTTGCGGAGCACGGGCTCCAGATGCGCAGGCTCAGTAGTTGTGCCTCACGGGCCTAGTTGCTCCGCGGCGTGTGGGATCTTCCCAGACCAGGGCTCGAACCTGTGTCCCCTGCATTGGCAGGCAGATTCTCAACCACTGCGCCACCAGGGAGGCCCGAGTCTGCACTTTTGTCTAAAGGAACAGGGAGCCATGGAAAGTGTTTGAGCAGACTAGTGGCGTGATCAAGCCCCGGGAGAGGATGGATTGTTTCTAAAAGAAGGAAGCTTGAAGCAGGGAGGCTGGTTAGAAGGTTATTGCAATAGTTCTACAGAAGGAGAGGTGAAGGCTTGAACCAGGCTGGAGGCAAAGGGAGGGAACGTGGAGGAGGAGGCGGGGGCTTTAGGGAGGTAGGTAGTATGTTGGGGGGGCTTCACATTTCTCCACCCTGGATGTGGTGTGTGAGGGTCAAAGTGAGTACTGTGCCCTGATTCCCTCACTGCTCTGCTCAAAACCAACGCCTTCTTGGAGGATGGGAGGCTGTGAGCACTGAAACAGCCTGCCAGTCCCAGAGGGCGGGGTGGCACAGTGCCCACACCAGCCGGCACCAGCCGCCCTGGCTGGGGGGCTTTCCTTCTGGAACCCACAGGGCTCAGCGCTGGCCTCCTGCCAGGCCCGAGGGAGATGGAACACACCCTCTTCCTGCTCGTTTTCAAAGACAGGGGTGGAATAGCGGCAGCGTGCCGGAGCCAGCTCCGCTTGGGCTCACATCACAGCTCGGGTGCTGACAGGCTGTGTGTTTGGGCAAGTTGCCCAGTCTCCCTGAACCTCAGCCTGTGCATGTGTGAAATGGGGGTCATGGTGCTCAGCCCACGGGGTGTTGTGAGAGAGGATTAATAAGGACACAGGTGTAAAGTTCTTAGCTCAGTACTTGGCCACTCTTTCCATTTACAAGACACGGTGACAGACTGGCGTGATGGGGTGGGGAGAGCAGGGCCGTGTTGCCTGTAGAGGAGATGCAGCCCCGGGAGGTGGTCGAGATGATGAGTTCTGTCTTGAGTGTGTCGGCTCTGAGGGTTTCGGCGGGGATCCCAGGGGGATACCCTGCAGGAATTGGGCGATGCTGGGCATCTTCCAGCAGTGGGCTTCACAGGAACCACCCTTCCTAGCTAGCTTGGAATCAGCTTTTCAGAACCCCAGCGTCATTGCAGGTGGTCCCAGTGTGGTGCTTGGGAGCGGGGTTAGTAGGGCCAGCCTGGCCTTGGTCCTCAGCGCCTCCTGCCCAGAGGCTGGCCTCACCTCTGCCCAGGGCCCCACTGGGTCTTGGCCCAGTGCAGGCTCCAGAGAAGAGAGGGCCCTGGATTTGGTATTAGTGACCTGATACCCGCCCTGGCTCTGCCCCTTCCCTTTCAGGGTGACCTGGGCAGTGTGGGCTCTCTGGGGTGGCAGCGTCCTCATCCGTAAAGTGGGCGTGGTTGTTGGGAGGATCCGTGAGATGAGGGCTGGGAAAGCCTCCCGCAGGTGCCTGGCTCACAGGGGCTCTTGGCAAGCGTTTGGTGAATGAATGACGAGAAAGCCAGGCGGGGGGCAGAGAGGGGTGGTGGGAGGCAGCCCCGAGGAGAGGCCAGGGGACAGAGTGGGCGGCGAGGGGGTCGGGTAGACCTTGGGTCAACTCCTGGCTCTGCCACTGGCTTCCAGGTGTCATCCTCATTGCCGAGGTGTGTGGGTGGTGGAGACAGGAGCTTGGGCTTAGGGGCCGCCCTCATGCCTACCTTACCACACTTATTTCCCCAACTGTAAAGAGAAGTGGGTGGGGGAGCTTCTGAAGGCTGGGCTTTCTCGCTGCCCTGGCTGCGGGTCATGTATTCCTTTGCTCTGTCCTCTCCAGAAATGTGAGCCAGCCCTGTAGACGCTGGCTGCAGCCACCTAATGGCAGCAGTGCACCACGGCTGGGGAGGGGCCGTGGAGGAGCAGCCTACTCCCAAGTGCACAGTGCGGGGGTATGTTGTCTGCAGAGAATGTAAAAAAATAAGTGAGGGCTTCCCTGGTGGTGCAGTGGTTGAGAGTCCGCCAGCCGATGCAGGGGACACGGGTTCGTGCCCCGGTCGGGGAAGATCCCACATGCCGCGGAGTGGCTGGGCCGTGAGCCATGACCGCTGAGCCTGCGCGTTCGGAGCCTGTGCTCCGCAACGGGAGAGGCCACAACAGTGAGAGGCCCGCGTACCGCAAAAAAAAAAAAAAAAAAAAAAAAAAGTGAAAGTAAAGAAAACCAACTAAAGGTCCTTTGGTTACCACCATCACTGCTCAATAAGGTCAGTGATAAACTCTTCCCCCTCTAGGGCCAGATGCTCCCACCCCTGCCCTTGGTATTCCCTGCCTAGAGGTCCTCCAGAAAAGAGCCTTGGAACTGTCAATTCCAGACAGGGAACTCATGGAGCGGTGACTGAGGAAGCAGAGATGACTTGGAGAGTGAGGCATTTATGATTGCAGTGGCAGCTCAGATCTGGGGCCCAGGAGACCTCGCCGGGAAGTGAAGGGAGAGAAGGGCGCGGGGAGATGCGGGCAGTGGAGGTGCCGGCTGTGAGCTCAGGCTGGGGAGGCATTGTCTAGGCCCTTTGGACGTGGGCATGGAGAGGGTGTGTTCCATCTCCCTCGGGCCTGGCAGGAGGCCAGCACTGAGCCCTGTGGGTTCCAGAAGGAAAGCCCCCCAGCCAGGGCAGCTGGTGCCAGCAGGTGTGGGTACTGTGCCACCCTGCTCTGTGAGACTGGCAGGCTGCTTCCCATCCTCCAAGGAGGGACTGGTCCTTCATCTGGGGCGGGGAGGGGCCAGGGCTGCCCTGGGGCTCAGGGGGCTGGGAGGTTTTGGGGAAGATGGGAGACATGCTGGGATTCACATTTCTCCACCTGGCAGAACAGGAAGTGCATGAGGGTCAAAATGAGCACTTTTAGGGTTTAATGATGATGATTTAACAGGTTTCCTTGCAGGGCTGTGGGAGGGGCCCACTGCGGAAGGACTGTGGGAGCATCTCTCCAGTCTGGAGAGCCTCAGTCGATGTACAAGGGAGGAAAGTGTGTCCCTGGGGTTGGATGAGGCCCAGGGCCCAGGGCAGTGTGTGCTTGGGATCTGGCAGTGCTTGGCCCCTTTTCTGTATGAACCTCTTGCCAGGGATCAGCAAGGCCTGGGTGTGTTTTGGAACCAGATACGTTTGGTCCCTGCTGTATCTGAAGCAGGTGTGCATTCGTCCAGATGGGCCTCTGTGGTCCTGTGTCATGGGGCCCCTGCAGTGAGGAGAGCCCAGACCTTTGAGACTCGGGGGCATGAGGGTCCCTCTTCTGGATCTGCTCCCCAAAGAAGGTGCGTCTGATTCCATTTGGAGCCCGTTTGGAACCAGTGAGTGGGCTTATGTATGGCTGTCTGCGGCTTCTGGGGCTGAGCAGCCAGGCTAAGCTTAGCCCGTACGCACTTCCCAGAAACTCATGGCACCATCACAGTATTGGCTGGGTATTGAGGAGTTGGCAAGATGTAGTGTAGGAACAGCAAACAGGTTTTATCTGGGCAACTGGTACTAGCCGCCAGAAGGGCTGTGTTGAGAAGGATCCTGAAGTGCAATCTGAGCGTGGTGGGAAGAGGGCTGTGATTGATTTGTGATGTCTGTCCTGGGCAAGGAAGGATGGAGGAGTGGCAAGGTATTTGCCATCCCTGGTATGGAGGAAAGACTGCCTGTGTTTGCTTTTTGATGAGTAAATTTTACCTCTCTGGGCCCCAGCTTCCTCATCTCTAAAATGGGAGTAACAATGTCTCCCTTCCAACCGGATAGACTTATTGTGGAAATTGAGTAAGAGAGTGGAGTGAAAGTACTGCATAAAATATAAAAAAGTGATACAGGTGAAGGGTGGGGGTTTTGTTGTTACCGAGTCACCCAGGACCCCAGATGACCTAATAATAGTAGTGTCTGCAGTCACTACTTTCTCTGGCGCACTGGACTAGACCACTCCGTGGTCTGTGCAAGAGCCATGACTGACAGGACGGGTCATCTGCACAGTGCTTGGCACCCACGCCCTTTATACACTCTTGGCCAAGGTGTCAACAAAGTGTTTGGTCATGTGTCCAATTGGAAGTCACTTCATTTCTCTCACTGACCTTCTCCCCAACTTAAGATTTAGAGACTGTTTTTATGTTTAGTGAGAAAAGGACAGAAAACCTCTCCCCTTGACTCTTACACTCCATTAAAGATAGCAAAATTGCTTTTTAAAGTCTGAAAGCCTGACAAGAGCGCGTACTAATAAAGCATGAATTATGCAAATCTGTGTAGTCACTTGATTTGCATAATGGAGGGACTGGAGGAGGGCTGAGGAGGGGAAAGAGTGGGAGTGAGAGCGCCCGCCCAGATCTGTGTGTAACGGGGGACACCCATTCTCTTCTCCTTCCCCAACCGCTCCTGGTCCTGAGGGGGGACTCTCAGCCTTTCCCAGCTGGCGCTGTGTCTGTCCTTCTGCTGCCTGGCCGCATGGCCATCCCTCCCCCTCACAGGGGTGTCACCGAGGCAGGGGCACACTGCCCTGTGCTCCCCTCTCATGTGGAACTGGCTTCATTAAATCTCACAGCAGCCCCTCCGTGTACAGACAACTTTCCCCGGGAAGTCCCCCGGGTCATTATTTCTCAAAACTGTCCTGTCTCTCAGAGGTTGTGGACTGCCATCTGGAGCTGTAACCGTTGCCAAGTGAGCCTTTTGCTCCGGCTCTCTGGGAAGTGAGGGTGAGAAGGCACCTGGAGGAGAGAACTCACCTGACCTCCCTGGTTTCTGATCATTGCTTTGAAGGGTTTGGGCCTCTGGTTGAGCTGGGCTCCATCTTCTGCTTTTCCCTCCTGCCCTCCCTGAGCCCTTGCTAATCTTTGACTTCGGCTTTGATGAAGGCTGAGGTTGGGACTGAGGGTACTTGAGGTCTGGCTGCTGTGGGTGCTGCCTGGAAGCTTGGGCAGCTGGGGGGCTCAGACAGAAGGGGTGTGGGTATCAGCTGCAGAGGTGGGGCGGTGGGAGGGGCCGGGCAGAGGGCTTCTCCAGAAAGTACCAACATACTAACACTTCTTGTTCTGGGGAAGGAGGACGTTCTGCATGGTGGCTGCAGAGACCAGCCCTGGTTGTGGGAGTGGGTAGGGGTATCTAGCTTCTGGAAAGGCTGAGCAGCCTGTGAAGGCTGCCAGCAGGCTGGGTTCAGCTCACTTCAACATACTTATTACGTGCCTGGCTCTGTGGGCCAGGGCTTGTGTTAGGTGCTAGAACCACGGAGATGAAAAAAGCGCTTGTAGCTCTTACTGAGCTCCTACCCTAGGCATAGGCTCTGTGCTGAGCCCCTTGTTGACATGTGTCATCTCATTTAACATTTACAACAACTTGATGAAGTCACTGCTCTTCTTTCCCCGTTGTGTCATGAGTAAGTTGAGGCTTGGTCACAGGGCCAGTAAGTGGCAAAGCAAGGCTTGAGCCAGGTCCTTTGACTCGGTAGCCCATTCTCCTGACTACGATGCTTTGCTGCCTCTGTAGACTCCGACCCAGACCCCTCCCTCGAGGGTCTTATGGTAACAGAGGTGTAAGCAGAGGATGGGTAGGGTGAAGTATGGTCAGTGCAAGGAGAGAGGTTTGAGCCAAGAACAGAAGTAGCACAGAGCATTTAATTATGTCAGGGAGGACCAGGGCAGGCTTGGAGAAGGGCTGGCCCCTGAATAAACCACAGAGGGGAAACCAGATTCTATCTGGCACTTGAGTCAGTGGGGTGTGGTGGAGAGTGGGGGGCTTTCAGGTGAGCAGGGCAATTCCAGATGCTCTCAGCACCCTCCTGCGCAACTTGCAGGGTGGGACTGGGTGAGGGGGAGCTGACAGATTTCAGGGGATCATGGCTGGGACAGGCAGGTGTGGGGTGCTGCCCCAGGGGCTCCTTTCCCATATGTTCAGCGGCTGTGCTGACCTCCCTGGCCTGGCCACACAGCCCTGAGAGCCAGGGGGGTCTGTGGGTGCCTGAACCGTGTATGGACTCTGCCTGCCTGGGGTGAGGCCTCAGCTGGTCCCATACCCACACCCACTCAGGCCTGAGCATGGGGCCGCCATCAAAGCAGCCCTGGGAATTCCTTGCACTATGGCGCACAGGGCTGAAAGGACCTTCTGTCACACAGAGGAGGGGTCAGAGGTTCAGAGGGGAAGTAACTTCCCCAAGTCCAACAGCCGGTGAAGAAGCAGATCAACCCCAGGTTCTTGGGTCTGAGCACTAGCCCCTCACCTGCTGGCTCCCCAGGGCTCCCACCCTTTCCAGGCTGTGTGTGCCCTGCTTAGCGCCCACTGTCCTGTATTCATGCAGCCACACACATACACTCTTGCTGTGTTTCCCTCGTGCCTGGCCATCCTCTTGGGATCCTCTTAGGCCAGGGCTTTGTTCTGGAGAGAATTTAAGTGGATGAGGAAGGAGCAGACCTACTAATTAGATTACTTCCCTCGAGGCCCTTCGCACACACTCAGCCCACTCTCCCCAGACCCGCCTGCCCGTGTTGTCCTTGCTCCTGCCCTGGGGATGCTCTGGAGCGGGGAGAGCAGTACCTGGTAGATCTGAGAGACTTTCTGTAGGAAGTTTGGAGTGAGGGGGGCTCCATACTGGAATCACAGAGGTGTGAGCTGGAATCCTGACTCCATCACCTACAAGCTGTGTGACTTTAGGCAAGTGACTTAATTTCTTTGAGTGTCAATTTCCTCATTAAGAAAATGGGAGTAATAATACCTTCATGGTTCCCAAACTTTGCTACATTTTGGAATCACCTGGGAATCTTTAAATAGTGCTAATAATGTCTGATTTCCAGCTTTCTACCTTCTGATTTCATTGGTTTGGGGTACAACCTGGTATCAGGAGTTGCAAAAACTTTCCAGGTGATACTGAGCTGCAAAGTTGGGAACCACGTCATGGAGTTTGGGGGGGGCGGTTAAAGGAGATCATGCAGACACGTGGGGAAGACTCAGTTAATGGAAGTGATTATTTTTTAATTCTGTTCCCTGCCTCTCATGCCACTTATTGTGGGTTCTGAAGAGAGAAGGAGGGTTTTCATTTCTTCTCCATGGTGGGTTTGCCTTGAGTGCTGACCCTGAAGTGGCTGACTGTGGCCCATCTTTACTAGAAAAGCCCTTCCTTCCTTTCCCGGTCTCAGGTTAAAACAGAAACTGTCTCTGCAGCCCTAGGGCAGGCCTCCGTCTTCCTGGCAGTCTCCAGGGAGTTCATGATCAGACCAGGATGTCTGAGAGGGAAGCTGGAAGGAGTGGGGGTTGATGGCACATGACCAGGCCTCCATGAGACTCTTCCTGGTGGCTTTGCAGATGGAAGGGCTGGTCCCCACGCAGGTCTCTAGGAGACAGAGGGCCAAGATGCTGACATGTGGTACACTGAGTCTGGATGTGGTGGTCTGATCTGGGGTGGGGCTGGGCTCAGGGGAGGGTGTCCGTGGAGACAGAGTTGGGGAGGGGCCCCCTTCCTTGGTACCCTCTACTCTTCCTTGGCACCATTGGAGGCTCGGCAGACCTGAAGTGGAGGCTGTGAAGGAAGACACATTTCCCTAGATTCCTCAGCTGTTCTGACAGGAAGTTGTGCATCACTGGGCTGACAGGAAGGAAATGGCTCTGCTATTTGGAGAGAAATAGAGAATTCTGACTGGGGCTGGGGAAAAAGGTGTTTGCTTGTAGAAGCTGTTTTGTTCCAATATAGGGACTCTTTCTCCCCTCAGGCGCTTGCTCCCTGTTTATTTTCCTTTGAATGACAAAGATTGAATTTAGCTAATGAGGAGCTGAGAGAGGGAAGTGAGAGGGGGTCCTGTGAGATTTCAGGAGGTGGAGAGCCTTCGCAGGACGTGCATACTTCTGCTTTTAATCTGCGTTTCTTACCCAGCTTCCTGCTTCGGGGAGCTGGAAGGCAACAGAGCATTTTGTGATCTCACACACCGCTCTCTTCTCCATCCACAAACCATACCTTGGCAAATGCCTTTGATTTCTATTTCTTTTTACCACCCGCAAAAAAACACAGTGAATCTTTTAATAGCATAAGGCCTTTTGGATCACTAACCAGTCGGTCGCCAAATCCTATCCATCTGAGTGCCTAAAGTGCACTCGGAATAGACACTTTTAATAAAATAGATTCCCTTTAAGCCAGGGTAAACCTGTGAAATTTGTACATTTCTTTGAGAGCATCTCTACAAATTTTACAGTATTGAAATCGCCACCCAGTGACCTTTCAGGAAGTACTAGATAAATTATAAGAGACAAATAGACAGACCGAAAGGAGAAGTACAATTTCCAGTGCCTTTTCTGCCAGGTCCTCAGGTTGGGTCTTAGAAATCCCTGGCTCCCCGTGTACCCCTCCTCAGCCTTGTGGCGGCCCCTGCCCGCCTGCCTGTCTCCCTGCCTGCCCGCCCGGGTGTCCTCTGAGATGTTTGCAGCTCTTAGAGGCAGCTCTGGTATGTGGCTCCTGGCACCTTTTCCTGTCTGTGTTTGCCTCTGCGCTCCATTATTCAAAATGTTTCCACCGGTGGCCAGAACCCCCAGAAATGCCCTTGGGGCTGGCCGGGGGCTGCTTTGGAAAGGCTCAGATTCTCTGCCAGCCGGGTTTGCCCCATGCATGTGGCAGGGAGTCCTCGGCCTTGCCAAGTGAGAACCAGGCTGGGGTCCAAGCCCAGCCAACCCTCCCAGTGGTCTGAGGCCAGCCCTTTGTGCGTGGTTTGTCCACTTTGTGGATCTCCTCACCCCCGCCCCTAGGTCAGGTCCCCGCTGTCGTCTCTCCAAGTTGGGCACCTTCCTTCCCTACCAGTTGGTGGTGCTCAGGGGATGTAAACCAGGTATAATATACTGTTCATACTTTGTGTAGGGAAAATAGAATGTGGAAGGCTAATGGCCTATCACGTCACATCACTTAGAGACCCCGAGGGGTCTTCTGGAGACTCGCCGCTCCTTTGGGCTCTGGGATCTGCTCCCCCTGCAGAGCAGGTACCCAGAGACTTGGAGCCGGGCTGTGGGGTGGTGTCGCACAGCTGCGCCCTGCTGCCAGGGGACTGCTGATTGCAGAGTCCCTGATGGCAGTGGCCACACGTTGACATGCTCGTTTCATGGAAAAGTGAACTCAGTAACCAGTCTGGCTGCTTTGCCATCACTGTTCAGTGACCTGTGTTCACATAAGCTGGAGAAGTTACTCAGGGCCTCTGGATCTCAGTTGCTCTTTTCCCCTCAGAGATACCACCTCACATGACTCCTGGTTGTGGCGAGACCCCACCACCCTCCCACGTGGGGAGGAAGGGAGATCAGAGAGAAAATCGGGGGTTGAGTATTCTGAGTACTGCTGGTCCTTCTGGAGGTTAAGTAGCTTCATGAGGAACATAAACAAGGCGCTATCAGTGCTGCCCAGGGGTTCACTCACTCCTTAATTTGATAATTAATTCTGCAAACATTAATGGAGTTTTTCTCACATACTGGGCACTCTGCTAGGTGCTGGGGGTCAGGGAGAAACCGGAGGATGAAAAAGACCTTGTTTCCACACTCAAAGAGCTCACAGCCCAGTAAGCAGATACTTAATGCACTTAGATTGTTTCCCAGAGAGGCCTGATGTCCAGCAGAGGTAGCACAGAAGAGGAGGTGGCTCGGGAGGGTGGGGCAGTGGGAGTAGTGAGAATGTATTTGGGTCTAGGTTGACTAGGAATGCGATAGGCCAAGAGAGGAAGGTCACTCTTGGCCCAGAAAACATGCAAAGGCCCAGAGACATGACAGTGCAGAGCATTTTGGGGGAGTGTGAATGAAGACAAAATGTGGCTCGAGTCTGTGGTATGATGGGGCTGGAGAGGTAGGCAAGTGTCAGATCGTGCAGGTGCCTTGCTTAAGGGGTTCACCTCTATCCTAGAGGCCGTGGGGAGCCACAGAAGGGATTTAGGCAGAGGGGTGGCACAGTGTGTATGTTTTTAAAAATTTGGGTCTTTTTAAAAAATTTAATTTTTTTTATTATTGAAATATAGTTGATGTACAATCTTATATGTTACAGGTGTACAATATAGTGATTCACAATTTTTAAAGGTTATGCTCCAGTTATAGTTATTGTAAAATATTGGCTATATTCCCCATTTTGTACAATATATCCTTGTAACTTATTTTATACATAGTAGTTTGTACCTCTACTACCTCTGCTAATCTCCTACTCCTATATTGCCCCTCCCCCTTCCCTGTCTCCCCTGGTAACCACTAGTTTGTTCTCTACATCTGTGAGTCTGCTTCTTTTTTGTTATATTCACTACTTTTTTGTATTTTTTAGATTCCATGTATAAGTGATATCGTACAGTATTTGTCTTTCTCTGTCTGGCTTATTTCACTTAGCATAATACTCTCCAAGTCCATCCATGTTGCTGCAAATGGCAAAATTTCATTCTTTTTTATGGCTGAGTAGTATTCCTTTGTGTGTGTGTGTGTGTGTGTGTGTGTGTGTGTGTGTGTGTGTGTGTAGATATACAGATATAGATATAGATAGATAGATAGTTGCTTCCATATCTTGGCAATTGTAAATAATGCTGCGGGGAACATTGGGTGCATGTATCTTTTCGAATTAGCATTTTTGTTTTTTTCAGATATACACCCAGGAGTGGAATTGCTGGGTCATATGGTAGTTCTGTTTTTAGTTTTTTGAGAAACCTTCATACTGTTTTTCACAGTGGCTGCACCAATTTACATTCCCACCAACAGTGTACAACTGTTCCCTTTTCTCCATATCCTTGCTGACATTTGTTATTTGTAGACTTTTTGATGATGGCCATCCTCACAAGTGGGTATCTCATTGCGGTTTTGATTTGCATTTCTCTGATGATTAGGGATGTTGGGCATCTTTTCATGTACCTGTTGGCCATCTGCATTTCCTCTTTGGAAAAATGTCTATTCAGTTCTTCTGCCCATTTTTTTTTTTTTAGTTGTCTGTTGCCTTTAATTAACATCTAAATAGATGCCGTATTCTTCTATAATTACAATATGGAAATGTCTATGAATAAAATAGATAAATTTTTTGTCACATGCCTAGGAAAGAATGGTGGCAGTAAGATTCATCCAAGGTTTTAGCAGCAACATCTACATAGCCAGGGCATGGTCAATGTCTGGGGACAGAGGTAAATATCTGCGATCCGTGCGTACCTTCTTTTTTTTTTTTTTAATTTATTTAATTAATTTATTTATTTTTGGCTGTGTTGTGTCTTTGTTGCTGCGTGCGGTCTTTCTCTAGTTGTGGTGAGCGGGGGCTACTCTTCGTTGAGGTGCATGGGCTTCTCATTGCGGTGGCTTCTCTCGTTGTGGAGCACAGGCTGTAGAGCGCAGGCTCAGTAGTTGTGGCGCATGGGCTTAGTTGCTCCACGGCATGTGGGATCTTCCTGGACCAGGGCTCAAACCGGTGTCCCCTGCATTGGCAGGCGGATTCTCAACCACTGCGCCTCCAGGGAAGCCCCGTGCATACCTTTGATTTCTTCTTTTAATGCCTGATTTACCATCTGATGCTGTTGGACCGTTCTCTTCTCCTTAAGTTCTTCCAATTCAATTTGAATTTCATACATTGCCCCACAACCTCCTGAAATGTCAGTGATTTTGATAGCTGTAGCTTGAGGAAACTTTTCTTTGAGAATTTGGGTCACTTTGAGCTCCCCCTCAGTCTGCGAGGCAAACATGCGCTGAGCACAGAGGAGAAGAGGAAGGCGGCGGGTTCTGTTGAGCAGAGGCGCTGCCGCGGCCTGGCTCCACGCTGCCATGACCGGCCAATGTGGCCCGCCGTCCTTCTGCCCTTTTTTTTTTTTTTTTTTTTTTCCGGTACGCGGGCCTCTCACTGTTGTGGCCTCTCCCGTTGTGGAGCACAGGCTCCGGACGCGCAGGCTCAGCGGCCATGGCTCACAGGCCCAGCCGCTCCACGGCATGTGGGATCTTCCCGGACCGGGACACGAACTCGTGTCCCCTGCACTGGCAGGCGGACTCTCAACCACTGCGCCACCAGGGACGCCCCTTTTTTTTTAATTTATTTTTTATACAGCAGGTTCTTATTAGTTATCTATTTTATACATATTAGTGTATATATGTCAATCCCAATCTCCCAGTTCATCCCACCACCACCACCCCATACCCCACTTTCCCCCCTTGGTGTCCATACGTTTGTTCTTTACATTTGTGTCTATTTCTGCCTTGCAAATGGGTTCATCTGTACTATTTTTCTAGATTCCACATATGTGTGTTAATATATGATATTTGTTTTTCTCTGACTTACTTCACTTTGTATGACAGTCTCTGGGTCCATCTACGTCTCTGCAAATGACCCGATTTCATTCCTTTTTATGGCTAAGTAATAGTCCATTGTATATATGTACCACATCTTCTTTATCCATTCATCTGTCAATGCCTTCTGCCCATTTTTTAAATCGAGTTGTTTGGTTTTTTGACATTGAGTTGCATGAGCTGTTTATATATGTTGGATATTAACCCCTTATTGGTCATATCGTTTGCAAATATTTTCTCCCATTCAGCACAGTTCGTGTTTTATATTAACTGCTGTGGAGTCTACATGGTGTGGCAGAAGGAGCACTGGAGTAGGGGGTCTAGGGAGCTAGATTCTAGATCTGGACCTAGCAGCTGATTGACCTCAGCCAGGTCTAGGCTTCAGTGTCCTGGTTTGTAAGATGAGAAGACTCCAAGAACTGTCCCAGCTCTGACACTCTCCACACCCATGACCACCTCTGTTTTTGACGCCCACACCTTTTCTTCCGTACCTGTCTGTCTACCTCTGGCCACCTGACCCATGTCTCCTGGCTGTCCCACCTTGCTCAGCAGCTGGTGGCAGCTGGACGGAGAGGGGTGAGTTCTCCAGGAAGAATGTGCACCTCTGACCCTCATAGCTCACAGTTGCCTGGCGTTTTCCAGCCCTGCAGGAATACCTTCTCTCCGTGCCCTCCCCGTGCCCCCCACCCCTGCCCCAGCCCACCTGGCTCCCCACAACTCACAGTCCTGGGCCCAGCTGGGTTTCTTCAATGAAGCAATTCATTCCCCTGGGCCTAACCCTTCCCCACGCCCCCAGTCCACCTGGCCCCAAGTGACAAGAGGCAGCTGATTTGGAGTCACCGCCCGGAAGCCAGGGACATCTGCGTGGAGAGATGTCAGTGCCTTTGGCCTGCACAGTCTTTTTCCTTTGCTTTGACCCGGGTTTTAAAAGCTTAGCAAGTCATCAACTGCAGTGGTTGTCTGGGAGCCCCAGCATTTGCTCTTCCTCTCAGGGACCCGCAAGCCACTTCTGCAGAATTGAAAACGGCTGTGGCTGGAAAGACAGGTTTTCCTCACAAGCATCATTTGTTCCACCGCCTTTGCAGGGTTATAGCTCTGATCCTAGAGCTTCTCCAGGCTGAGGAGCCTGGGGGGAGAGCTTGGCTGCAGTTTCTGTTTTCCTAGGTCTTTGATCACAGCTGTTATATTTAAAGGCTTAAACAATGGATTCTAAACAAATAAGTATCTGTTTAGTCAGTGGAATGAGGAATTTAAAGGTGACTCAGACTCCCCTCCCTCCCCTCCCCCAATTCTAAGTGCTATTTACTACCTGAATGATGAGACCTGTAATGGAATCACTTTGCTTGATTCTCCTCTCCTTGGGAATTTGGCATGGTATTTCATTCATTCACTCACTCATTCATTCATTCGAGTGCTTACTGAATATCCACTACTATGTGCCAGGCCCTGTGTGAAGTAATGGGGAGAGAGAGACAAATAGGACCCAGACCCTGCCACAAAGCAGCCCAGAGAGTCTGGGGTGACTACCCAGTGGGAGCCTGGAGGCTCCAGCACAGTGAGCTCAATTCAGACCTAGAAACTCTAGCTGACAGTCTTAAACCCTGTTTCTGGAAAACAGGGAAATAGAAATAATGCAAGAGGGAAAAAATGTGGCTGAGGAGAGTGAGATGAGGGCGGAGGAAAGAGAGAGATGGAAGAAAGGAAGCAGCAAACTTTCCCACGAGAGACACAGCAGACGGCCCCCCAGTTCCCTGCGGCAGCTCACAGCCACGGGCAGCAAGAACCCAGCAGAGGGGAAGGCCCTCCGCTCCCTCTCAGCTCGGCCCTGGCAAGCTGGGTCATAGGCAGGGCACTTCCTGTGTGGTGCCTCAGTTTCCCCATCTGTAAAATGGGGCTTTGGACCGTGGGATCTTGGAGATCTTTGAACTAGCATTCTGTGACCGGTGCAGGGCATAGTAGATATGGGGCAGGAGCCCAAATAAAGGCTCTGAAAGTAGAAGGAAGTGTTCCCCTGGCTTCTCTCATCTCAACACTGAGACACCCTTAGGTGTCTGGGGCCTGTGGGTGTCCTACCATCCCCTCGCTAGCAAGAGGTGCCTTCTGGCTACTCTCCTTGCTGAACAGTGGGAGAAGGAAGGTTCTGGGTCTCCATGTTTGTATATTTTTCTGGTGTGGACATTTTCTTCTTGGAGTTTCTTTTCTTTTTCTTTCTGACAGTAAGGCTGCTTGAATTGCTCCCGGTGCAGGGTGACTCTGCATGGTGAGCATGCAGCATCTGGTGCGTTGGACTGACTCCTTGGCAGGCCTGCCTCTGGATGCCCTCAGATGCTGTCCCATATGCCTCGCCCTGGGGCCGGGTCAGACTACTGAAGCTCAAGGGTCACATTCCGAAGGGTTCCGGTGCAGGTCACACTCATTGATTGCTAAAGAAAACAATGTTTTGACAACACAGTGTTCTAAGAATTGGTGTTCCTAGCTGTGTGACCTTGGGTAATTGCTTAAATATTCCAAGTCTCAGTTTTCCCATCTGTGGGATGGGAGTGGCTCTCCCTATCTCTCAGAGATCAAATAGGAAACTGCAAGAAAGCGCCTCATAAGCGGGGAGGCTCTAGACTGACATCCACAGGGCAATGATTCAGTAGCAAATATATTCAGCCTTCTCCATGGTTACAGCCTCTTCTGTGCTGAGGAATTCAAGCCACAAAGGGTTAAGGCAGCTAGGCACGTGACTGAGATTGTCCATAATTGATGGAATAAACCTTAAAGGAGTGACCTATAATTGCAGTTAATCCAGGCACTGTGACACTGCCCTGCTAAAAACTGTCTACTAATAATTACTTTGATCTAACAAAATGATACCTGTCCGTGAGCCTGGTAGCAGGGACCCTGGCCAAGGGTCTGCAGCACTGAGCACCACCCCTCCCACTGGACAAGGTGGGTGTGGGAGCTGGGAGACATGGAGGCCAGAGGGCAGGGAGGAGCCCCCAGTTCCCTCAGACCCTAAGGCAGCAAATGCTACATACGTAGAGTGATCGTGTGATTCACTCTACATATTCACTGTCTAAATGGGGACACTTTTGAGAGTATGATATTAATAATTGCTACTCATATTAATAATTATACGAGACAGCAGACATAAGCGGGTCTCCCCAGAGCAAACCTGGATATGTATGGTCAACATGTGCATAGACTGTTTTGAGCTTCTGGGAATCCCTAGGTGGCTGAGCATTTCCACAGTTATGATTTGGTCTTTACAATAACTCTGGAAGGAAGAAAGGATTTTTACTGTCATTTAATGGATATTAAAAATAGTGCTAGAGACAAACCAGTCCAGCTCTGATCTTTGCCATGGCTTCCCTGGTGGCTGAGCCAATGCAGGTTGAGGACAGCTGGCCAGGATCAGGGAGCTCTGGGGCTGGGGAAACACGTGGTGCTCAGAGGGAGAGACCCAGCAGCTCAGGCTTCAGAAGAGCTGCAGCAAAGTGACCATACCCATGGAGAGTGCAGGGCACACTTCCCAACAGGGCCTTTGCCAGGGTCCTCTCCAGTCCTGAACTCGGAATCAGAAGACTCCTCCCTTTACTAATCATGTGATCTCAGCTAATTGTGTGATCACTGTGTGCCTCAGTTTCCTCATTTGTCAAGTGGGGACAATAATTCCTTGTAAGGATTAAGTGAGATCCTATATGAAAATGGGTGGGCTCAGAGACTGACATGTCATAGGTACTCAGTAAATCCTTGTAGAGTTTGAATCTGGAGAGAGTTTCCAGAAGCAGTATCCTTTAGGGAACCGTGGGGATCCTTCTGCCTTGAAACAGTTCTGACTTGGGCCAAGTAGGGCAGATGTGTTCCAGCCTTGAGATCGGGGTTGCCTCAAATTCTTGCAGGGAGGAGGTGGATAAGAGAAATACGTGGGGGAATTGAGAGCTTCCTGACTCCCCTAAACTGTGATAATCTACTGCTTGCTCTGTGCGAGTTGGGGACTGCACCCAAGGAAGCTTCAGGCATTGTGATTCCCTTGAAGCTCTGCACACACGAGCAGCCCATGTTGGCCGGCAGCCCTGGCCTTTTAGGCTCGAGGACGAACTTGCTCGGACATGGGCAGGAAACACGGCTCCTGTGGTGCCCTGTTGCTGGAGGTGATGGCACCCCAGAGCCAAAGGTAGGCGGGTTGGCAACAGTTTGGTGCCACAGAGCTAGTGAGTGAGAAAGAGAGAGAGATAAAAGTGCCACGTTCAGCCTATTAATAGCCGTGTTTGGTCTCCACCACTTCTATCAACATCGTCCATCACATCCAAACAATCGAAAAGCTTGTGCCAAATGGCTAGGAGTTAACAACTCATGGCTGTGCTGAATTTCTGAAAAACAGTATTTCCACTTCTGATGCAGCTCTGAAATGCCAATTGTTCCATGCCAACTGGTTATTTTTCCAGACCATTTCCCTTTATTTATGTTTAAGCTTTTAGAGTTTTAGGCAAGAAGAAGACGGAGGACCCGGACTAGGTGACTATTATTTCTCCTGATTTGCCCTTGAGAGCCATAGAAGAAACATTCATTCCCCAAACGTGAACTGAGGACTTGCAGAAGGGTGGGAGAGGAACCAGACAGGGGTGCTGCCCCTTTCAGGAGTATGCGACTGATGGGCAGGCAGAGTGGGGACGTGGGAAAAACACTGGCCCAGGCCTCAGAAGACTCAGGGCAAGATTAGCCCTTTCTGTTACTGCTGTGTGGCCTTGGCTAGGACAGAGCCCCTCTCTGGGCCCCCATTTCCTTGCCTGTAAAGTGGGGGAGTTGGACTAGACGGCCCAGGAGGCCCCTTCCAGCTGAGTCTGTGCGTTGGGTTGGAGGACTTGCTGTCTCACGTTTACTGGCAAGAGTGCGGGTGTGGAAGTGGAAGGAGGGTGATGCTGTCCTCAGGCTGCTGCTCTGGGAAGCCTGGAAACGTGGCAGGGGAAACACAGGACAGGGCTGTTCCTGATCCGGGAAGCTCCAGCCTTCAGAGATGTCTGTGGAGCCTGCCAGGCGGTTGTTTTTCTCACCATATGTGATTTCTAGGCGTCTTAAAATTTTCATTTGGCCCAAACATTGCCAGGCTCAGGGGTTGATTGTGCCCTGCGTGGGGATGGAAGTGGTCTTGCCTCTGGACACCAGGCTGGGAGTAGGCAGAGAAGTGGGTTGTGGAAACCTCTGATGAGGTTGGAAGGTGTAGGTGGGATCATGGTGTTGCTTCTGCCACCGCAGCAGCCTCTGGTGCGGAGAGAGGCAGGGGCTGGAGGGTGAAAAGAGGGAAGAGAACTGCGGGGGGTGGGGGGGTGAAGGGGCCGAGAGATGAAGGGTGGGGGTAGTCTGTAGGCCTTGCTTTGTGTCTTTAAAACCAACACATGCTTCTCTGTGGCTGTCAGGTGGTGAGAATTCTTATTTCAGATTCTATCCATCTGAAGATGCATTTACCCAGTTCATTGCAATTGGTTGACCACAGCTCCTGCAGAGAATCCAGGAGTCTGGTGTATGTCCTGGGGCAGGATGGGGAGAGAGAAGCCCAGTCCTAGGTCAAGCCCTGTCTGGGCTGGTTCGGTTCTAGCTGGGAACCCAGTGTTCACACACAGCCTTCTGCAGAGCAAAGTGATTTCCTGCTGTTTTATTGGTTTGGGGGCCAGACAGGTTTTAATAAGAGAAAAGAAAACAACTTCAAAGCAAGCCATCCAGAAAGCACAGTTATTTGTCTCCAGCATTCTAGAACATTAAAAAAGGGGGGCTCCTGCAAGTTGGAGGAAATATGGGGACCATGGTCTTGGTGAGGGTAGCAGTGGATATTTGCAAGGAGAACCCATCATGGTGATGGCAAACTGAGCAGCCTTCCAGCAGGGCTGTGCCACACCTCGGGGGTGAAGAAAGATTAAGTGGTTCTCTGTAATTGAGGACCCCCCCCCCCAGGTTGCCAGGATGCATGTTGCGACTAAGACAAGAGACCTTTAGTATGTGCTTCTCCCAAGATGATGGCAGGGGCTGGGACCTTCAGAATGAGATGCATAGTGACAGGTGTGCATTCATCAAAGCTGGAGAAGGCCGTATGGGCTTTTTGGCACCACAAGAGTGATGTAATTGCTGACTGGCCAAGAGCGCTCCATTCCACAAGCAGAGGAGGATGAAAGGTAATCAGGAGCAGATTGTTTATTGGAGAAGGAAATAAAGTGGCTACGTGAGAGGTTTGGAGGTGACTTCCAGGATAGGGATCTAGGCTTTTGGAGAACAGATAAATTTAGAGTTGTTATATCTTCAGAAACAGGGGAGACAGGGTGGGCAGGGATGCCCACCCCGTGAGCATAAGCCTGGGGGACCCAATACCCAGGTTCTAAGCTTTGCTTCAACACAGGCTGGTGTTTGATAGGGGCCGAGCCAGCCCCACTGGGCCTCAGTGTCCTCATGTAGAATGAAGGGTGGGGGTGAGCTGACCTCCAGGCCTGGTGTCTATATTTTTATTGGTATTTGTCTTGGGGAGGTGCTCACTTATTGAGGACTTCTGCATAGGCACATAGGATGCCAAAATCAGAGTGAGGCTTCACAGAGGCATTTGTTTGTTTAGCTTTATTGGGGGCTAAGCACCTGAGAAAGCTGAAGCCAGATCTGTGAAAAAGTCAGAGCCTTTCCAACATAGAGATAGGCTGCCTTGATAGGAAGTGAGTTCCCTGTCCCTGGAGGTAATCAAGCAGAGACTGAATGACTATATGCCAGGAATCTTACAGAGGAGAGTCATGAGCCGTTTAACTAGATGGCTTTTACATTTCCTTTTAACTGTAAGGAGCTCCACTGCTTATGCATATGACTAACTGTTCAACAGAGTCTCCTCAAGGCTATGATGTCAGCCCCAGCCTTCTGCACTTCTTTCTTGTGCCCCTAGAGCAGGATTTCTCATCCCTGGCCTGCACATTTGAATCGCTGAAATATTTTTTTAAATGTCAGTGTCCAGGCCTCACCTGCAGAGATTTGATTAAATTATTCTGGGTTGGGGGTCAAGGTCCCTCAGTTCTAGAATGGCCTGGGCTGTTGGTGCCTGGTGGGCATCCTTCCCACCTGCATACTCCCTGATGGGGTGAGGAGACTCAACCCCCCTCTGGTTTCATTCTGCCTTGGTATAGAGCTCAAAAGTTTGACCCTTCCACATTCATTCACCCAACAAACATTTGTTAAGTGCTTATTTCATGTTGGAAGAGTCCTAGTAGGCCAGCTCTTGGCTACTTTAGGAGAAGCAAGCCCCAAGCTGCCTTCAGAAAGACCTCATCATGTGTATTCCTGCCTCCTACACTTAGCACAGTGCCTGGCACATGGCAAGTATATAATAAAACATTTTGATTGAATTGCATGGAATCTTTGCCAATGTTATAAGTGGGGCAGGAAGCTAAATTATAAGCAAGCATGCAGTAGAGAATTCATGATATGCCATTTCCCCTCTGCTCAGACCTTGTAAAGGAAATCATCTCCTTAATTGGAATTATGTTTGTGGCCTTAGGGGTGACCCATCTGACTTGATATTTTGGTAGCGTGGTCTCCCAAATGACCATTTTTTCCTCCTTGGGTCATCGCACAGCGGGAGGGCCGAGGCCTGGGGAGGATGATGTCTTCTTAATTGGTGTCCTGGTCGTTGTGCTGGTTTCACTAACCATTACCAGGCCACCCTCTACTCAGACCCAAATGCCCTTGTGTTAACTGCATGATATCCCTCAGCCATCTCCTCTGGGAGTGACAAAGTGGAGGGCCACAGAGAAATGGCCCAGGCCAACTTGACTTTATGAGTTTCATTTTGAGACCGTTGGCATCCTTCACTCCACAAGCATTTCCTGCCTGCCCGCCCCATACCAGGCCTGGTCTGGGCTGCACTTGCAACAACGATGCAGACCCCCAGCCCTGACGTCAGGCTGCTGACTGTCTGTCATGCTACTGAGTGACCGGGGTTTAATGGTGACATGACTGGGGCCTCATCAGAGAGTGGGGTGAGATGGGGAGATTAGTCCTGCCCAGGAAGACTGGGCATGGAAGACGATGTTCCGATGACAGGCAGCCCGTGTGTCATGAGACTCTCTGGGTGGAGAGAGCGCAGACCTTTGGGTCTAACTTCTGCCTGGGTTGGAATCTGACCTCTACTCTGTCCTTGCTTGGGGATGGTGGGCAAGTGACGGAACCTCCCCGGGCCTCGCATGGGGTTGTTCCGAGGATCTAAAGCAGTTACAACAGCGCCTGGCAATGGTAAGCGCACAGTAGATGTAGGCTGTTATTTTTATCATGTTCCTTTAGCTGTATTTGGGAGTTCAGGAAGGAAGTGTCTACCTGCTTGACACATCTCAAAATTTTGTTCCTTTCATTCAAATATTCATCATTCAACTGATACTTATTGACCTGCTATGTGCCGGACAATGTCTGAGGTGCCAGGATGTAGAAGTGGACAAACAAATTTGAAATCCTGCCCTTCTGGGGTTTCCATCTTGGCGGTGAGAGACAGCCCCTGGGACCTGGTAAAGACACCCACACAGAGAGCTCAGGAAGGTGGAAGGTGCCTGGAGCTTGGTCTCTAGGACCCAGGATGATGCTCAGCCCTGGTGGTCATTGAGCAGAAGAAGGTCTCATGCCCTCCTTGTCTGCCGAGAGAGCCCGCATCCTTAGCAAACAGCATCTTTGGGGAGAAGGTACTCTCTGAAGCTCCTTTGGCCTTGGGTCAGTCTGTATTCCTCACTTCACATTCAGGATGTAGGGTCAGTTCGGGTTCAGCTGCCTCTCTAGGGTCGCCTCTTCTGGTCCTGGTCATTCAAGGAGCTACTTGTAGGTCTTTTCTCTCAGCCTGGGCTTCCTGCCCATTTCTTCCAGGCCCTACTCATCTGCCCTTTGTCTGCCAGGTGGGATTCAGGCTCAGCGGACTGGGGGTGGATGGAGTGGGGGAATCCCTGGCGTTTTGCAAGTACCCAGCACAGGGCCTGGGCATAGTTAAGTGCTCTGTAAATATTTATAGTGTGAATGGATGAGTGAATGAATGTTTGGCCCATTGCAGGACGCCAAAGCTATCTTTCTGAAATGCCTGGGGGAGCATCTTTGTAAATTGTTGCAACCCTAAAATGCTGATATTGGAGGTGCATTCAGCAGCCCCTGACTGAGAACCAGCTGAGTTTACCTGCACTGACATCTGTGCAGCAAGAGAAAGGGCGTTTGGCTACAAGAGAATGTGAGCTCTTTTGTGTGTGAAAAAAGAATGAGTTTTTTCATATGCATTATTTTACTTTATCCTCCAGTATCTGTGAGAGTTGGTCCTGTTACATCTGGCTTGCAGAGAAGGAAACAGAGGCCCAGAGAGGTTAAGTGACAGGTCCAGTGTCACATAGCTAGTGAGCAGCAAAGATATGACTTGAATTCTGGCCTTTTGGTTCCAAATCCCATGTTATTTAGAAAGAGACAATGGTAATTTTCTTTGTTAGCTATCTCGTTCTATTTGAGGAGAAGTTGGCATGAGTGAGTTTTGTTGCTGACTATTTCACACTCACAATTTTATCATGTATAGAAATGCCTGAGAAAAGGAGAAAAAAAGAAAGAAATATTGGGAGTGTCCCTATGACCTGTGTATGTGTCATGGCCAGTGTGCGCCCAGTGCCATCGGCCATTAGGCTTCAGGGGCTATTTGGTCCAAGAGTCTCATTTTACTGGGGGTATTGAGGCCTAGAAGAGTGAAGCAGCTTGTCCAAAGCCAGGCATTTACCGTGGAGGAGGCCCAGACCTTCTGGGCCCTCTGATGGCAAGCCCAGGGCCCAGCTCCAGAGACCTCTTAGTTATGAAGCACCCTGGCTTCTTGGAACTTCTCCCTCCTCAGGCCTGTCGGAGATCCAGGTGCCCTTTGAAGCCCCCAGGGTCCACCCTCCCACCCCATCGTGACAGCTTTGCCTGTTTCCCCTGTTTGCAAGTTGGACATCCAAGGACGCAGAGGGTCTGAGTGATTCCATTCTGGACCATGAGTGACCAAAATAGGATTCTGGTAGCTGACTTCTGGTAGGAACCAGGCTGGGCAGTCACTCTGAGAATGCCAGGAAGAGCCAGGCAGCTTAAATCAGGCAGCTCAACCTGGGACCATGAGCCTGAGCTAAGAGATGAGCATGAGGGTGAAAGGTGTGGAGAGTGGACGAGAATGAGAGATTATGAGAAAGAGGCAGGATGAGAGCAGAGGAAGGAGGAAGGCAGGGGCTTGGTGCTGGTATGAAAGCACCAGGTTGAGGAAAGAAGCTCCGTCTCCGCAGAGAACAGCAATCACGAATGCAGTCTTCCTGGCCAGTGGATAAGGGGCTGGTTTTAATTTGCATAGCGTTAATTAGCAAGAGTGTCTAATTAGGACAACCATTACAGAGCCACAGTACTAAGCTGATGCTGAATGTCAATCAGTTTTGGAGCCTCTCCATGAAATTGAAGGAAAAGTTGACCTTATTAAACTGAAAAGATTTCTAAATCAATTATTTCCCAAGTCGAATGCACAAAACGTAAATCTTAATTCAGTAGATACAGACTTTAGATGATATTACCTCTTCCCCTTTGGGGGTTCCAGCCAGTGACAAAGATCATGAATGGATCACATATGTACACACACGCACACACACACACGCACACACGTGCACACACACACACACACACACACACACACACACACTTTGGGGAAGGCACCTGCACATCTCTACCTGGTATTTAACTTCTGTTCAATGCCCCTCTAGGACTCTGCCTGCATGGTTTTCTGTTATTTTCAAATGTTCCAAACAATATAATACATTTAGAACTTCAAAGTCTCTGGAAAATCTACCATAATCATTACAATTCTGGCTTGTCTTTGGAAGCTACAGGGCGGCCGGGAGAGCAATTTATATGGCTGGCTCAGAAGCTGGGAACACACTCCATCACAGTCTGCACAGCCTCGGGGAGGAAGGGCTAGAGCAGTTCTGAGAAGCCTCACTGAAGAAATTGGAGGCTGGAAAGGCCTGACCAGCCGGGCAGGTGGGGTGTTGGTGCACAGGCAGGGCACAGAACCTGGAAGTAGATGATCTGGAGTAAATCCTGGCTTCTTCAGTCCTGACTTGGCCATTGGTTGGCCATGTCCTTGGACAAATTAGGTAACTTCTTGGCGCCTCAGTCTTCTTCTCTGTAAGAGTGGGTTGACGATGTCCACCTTGCATGGTAGACCCCTACAGTAGCGCTTTATAACGGGTTGTTGTCGTCAACAAGTCACAGATCTGTGAAGGGCTGGCTCATGGCTTGGAACAGAACAGGACCACGTGGATAGGGGCATCTTGCAGGAATGTGGTGCACCCTCCTTCCCTGCTAGGAATCTCCTCTACAGCACCCCTGATGGCTGTAGCCAGCCTCTACTAAGGTGTCAGGAACTCACTATCTCACACGGGAGCCTAGTTCGTTTTGAAGGCAGGGGGGAAGCGTGGTATATAGAAAAACCTGATATATAGCTAAAGTCTGGGCTAGCTGTATGACCTTGGAAAAGTCACTTTGTCTCTATGACCCTCAGTTTTGTTTTGTTTTGTTTTGTTTTTTAATCAGTAAAATGGAGACATTATGACCTCGTCTGTAGGGTGAGAATGCGAAGTAATCTGTATAGAAGGCATAGTCTGGGACCTGGTATGTAGTCAGTACTTAATAAATGTTAGGTAAAAATAAAAGTACTATTATTAAGTAGTTTCAAGAAGCACTTATTAAGCACCTGTTGTACTCAGATCATCAGAGGTAATACAACTGAGTACCCTGACACTTTATAGAATGACACTATATATTTGCAGTCTTTTTTTACATTAAAAAAGTAAAAAATTAAAAAATAATTGGAAATATACCATATTAACAGTTTTGGGGTCTGGGTTTTTGACTTGATATTATATCATGATCCTTTCCTGATATCTTCAAATATTCTCTGCAGAAGTGGCTTTAAGTGGCAACACAGTGTTCCATCACTGGCTATTCTCCAATTTACTTACCCACTCTAATATTTTGGGACATTTAGGAATAAATGGCTTTAAAAAAACAACTCTCATCTGTTGGGATATAATTCTTAAGCATTCCTGTGTATTAAGGATATTACTCTATTGAAAAATTCTGAGTTGCAGGAGAGAAGTGTTGACCAGTTGACCACAGGACTCCCTTCCAGCCCTATGAGTCCCTTTGGCCCTTGGATAGCAGTGAGTGGGGGCTGAGCAGGTGTGTGTACATACACACATGTGGTGTATGGCAGCTAATTAGCCAGCCCTGAGTTGCTGCCATCACCCAAAGAACCATATCAATTTCAAGCTTCACTGGAGTTCAGACAGAAAAGAAAAGATGATAATTCAACATTTTAACAAATAGAAAACATTTCTAATCCAGCCAGACTTCTTTGACGTATTTTCCTGCTATTAAAAATGGTTGATGGTTTAATTTTTATTGACATGTGATTGATAGAGAATGCAAGGAAATCTGTGAAGTAATGAGCATTCCCACTGATCCAGTGCACACTCATCTCCCTATGGGGCTGGGACTGGCCGATGAGATTTCACTGACCAAAATGAAGAAGCAGGTGGAGTTGACTCTTATGTAAAGGCTTTGAGTTTTAGAACAAAAGGAAGAAGCTCAAAGGAGAAGAGACAGCATCTGGCCCCTTTCCCTTCACCTCTTCCTCTAAAAATGTTGGAAATAGACTTGGATTCTGATTTCAGTTACTTTCTGCCAAAAGAAACAAATTAAAGTTTGAAATGCACAGCCGATCCCAAATCCTTCCCTGGGGAGGCATGATGCTCCCCAGATGTCAGACCCCTTTGAGAAGAAAGTTATGGTCATTTCTGGCTCAAAAACATCATGATCTGTCCCCAGTTGATTCCTATAGGGAGGTAGTCTTGTCCTAAAAGTATCTGAGTGTCCCTGAATTCACCACCTGCTCTCTTCAGCCCCAGTCGGTCTTGCGCTTTGGGTGGTGTTTCAGGCATCCAATAGTGCTTTCGAAGAGTGGAACCTTCCTGAGGGCTGGAACTGTGTTCTGTTTTCCTTTGGGCCCTTAACTGGAGCAGCAGAATACCCCCCAAGGCACCTCTGTGCATGTGCACTGAGTAAATGATTGCAGGCTGCTCTCATTAAGTGTAGAACATGCAAGAGGCTAAATGAAAAGTGGATTATGCTTAGACTGTTGTCTCTGGGCAGGGCAGAATGGAGAATTTTCCCCACAGCTGGATGATCCTGTACAGTGTAGAAAGCTGGGGTTTGTGTATAAGCCAGATTGGAAACTTGTGGTGGGCAGGGGCCCTCTATAAATATCCTGCAGTATCCAGCACACTGTTGGACATCTAGCAGGTGCTCAAGAAATGAGAAGTTGTTGAAATCGTCATGAAAGAAAGAAAGAATGAATGAGCTCCTTCATTAGTTCTCCCTTGGGTCCCCAGCACTAGCTTGTGTCTGGCACAGAGTGGGCCCCAAAACTATATCAAATAAATGAATGGTAGATTGGCAGACACCAGGGAGAGCTGCTTTCTTTCCATCTCAGCCTGCAGAGGGTGGTTGAGAACAGGGACTTGGGCATCTGGGAGTCCTGGGTTTAAGTCCAAGCCCTCCACTGACTCTAAGTGGCTGCCATATTGGACACCCCCTCCCCCCCAACGCTGGAGATCTCAGCCACCTCTCCCTCTGTCTCTGAAAGCTTGCTTTCTTGGACCGTGATATCTCCCTCCCTAGCTCTATTGTAGGTTTCATGTGGTAATTAATCATATCTCACCTTCGAAACACCTTCCATTATCGTCTTATGTAGTCATTTGGGTCTGTGTAAATGGGCACTTCTCACATTTTTACTGTTTCCCATTGAGAGTGGGCCTGAGGGGTGCGGGCAGTGCTCTGGGCTGGGAGTCAGGCTGAGAGTCAGAAGTCTTGGCTTTGAACTCTGGTATGAGCCACTCACCTCTCTGAGCCTCTGCCTGTAATATCTATAAAGCTGGGCCAGAGGCCAAGGGCTGTCTCAAGGATGGATGAGAACAAGATGTGAAACCACCTTGTAAACTGTAAGGTGCTTTGCAGACATCAGGCATGTTATGATTCTGGAGCATGGGGGCTGTTTCTCATGTGGCGTGCCTCTCTCAGGATACGTGAAGCCACAACACAGTGCTTGGAAGTACTGCCTGGCTTTCTGCTGCCTTTGCTCAGGGCTGTGTTCCTGCCTTCCTTTGGGACTGGGAGCTGCCTCTACTCCCTGGCTTCCAAATGCCCAGGAGGCACCAGCCCTGTAGAGGAGGTGAGGTAGATGATAGTAGCCAGCCCTCACAGGGCCTGGCACTGGGCTAGACACTTTACATAGACAAATGCCTTTATCCTTCACAGCAGCCCTGAGACGTAGGTACTGATGTTGTCCCCATCTGATGTCTGAGGCAACTGAGCACAGAGAGATGGAGTGAGCAGACTGAGGTTACGTGGCTAGTAAGTGGCTACGTCAGGGTTTGGATTCTGTTGGCTGGTCCCAGAGCTCTTGCTGCTAACCACGTGGGTCCCCTAAGCTGCCCTGGGGCTGGAGGACTGCAGTGAAGGCAAGTGGCCAACCCTGTTTCCCCCAGCCTCAGCTGGAGGGACCCTCAGGGCCCTTCTCCTGCCCAGGACCCCTCTCTGCTCCTGTGCTCGGCCCCCTTCTCTTTCCAGTAGCTCCTCTGCCACCCTCGCTTCCCTCCCCGCCCTTGGCCCTGAAACGGGAGATGAGAGCTGCTGCCAGGACATTCTCATTCATTCCTGAAAGAGCTCTGCATTGTCAGAGATGGAAGGGACCTCGGAAGCCTCTGGTTCAGGTTTGTTAAGAGAAAAGAGAGGCTCAAGCTGGCACAGTATTGATGCCCAAACCATATAACAGCAGCATCGAAAAGAATTATGTTCATGTGACTTCTGAGCATGGAGGCAAATATTCTAAACAACACATCAGCAAACTGAATCTAGGCATGTATAACAAACAGAATACATCACGCCCAAGCAGGGTTCATCGCAGGAATGCAAATATGATTTAACCCTAGAAAACAGAGGCTCAGAGGGCAGCTGCTGAGACGGAGCCGGCCCAGGGCCCAGCCCAAGGTACTTTCGGGGCTCAGGCTACCTTTGTGCTGTATCCCGCTCCCAGGAGGCGCTGGTGACAGTCTTTCCTTTGCCTTCACTGCCCCTCACCCCCACCCCTTAACACAGCCTCAGAGTAAAATGAGATGCTCCATCCCGGATTTCCCTAATCCTCTCTTTCCCTTTCTCCTGCAGGATTCCATGTTTTCATTGGCCCTGAAATGCCTTATCAGTCTGTCCACCATCATCCTTTTGGGTTTGATCATCGCCTATCACACACGTGAAGTCCAGGTAGGTGCCCTCGCCCACACCCCTTCATGCAGGGGCTATTCCTTTGCTCCAGGCTGAGCCCGTCCCCCCTCCCAAACCTACCCTTTCAGTAGCTACTTGGGTGATTTCAGCAAAAGGTATCTGAGATTGTGGATCTTCTCTTTTGGTTTGGACCCTCGTGGGAGAGGGAATTGTGAGGCTGCCCTGTGGCTTTAGAACAACTGTGACATTATCTTCAAGTGGGGATCCCAGAGGCAAACACGACTTCATGAGTTGGGGGGCAGTCCTGCTTAGAATTTTCATTCTGCACCATTCTACGGTGAGACTTGCTTTGCCCTTTCTATCTCTTGCTGGATCCTTTCTGAACTTGAGCCACTGAGTCCCCCAAGTGAAACAGACCTGCCTGCTGTGCCCCTGCGTACACACACACACACACACACACACACACACACACACACTGCACCAGACACCACCGGGAATCTGTATTTCTGACTGGTGTAGACTTTACTCCCACGGGACTCTGCCAGGGAGGAGACATTTTCTAGATAGAATAGAATCTGCTGTAGTTGAAGGGGCCTCTGTTTCTTGCTGTCCAGGAGTCACTTGGCACCCAGAGAGGTATTGGCTTAACCTCTGGGGTGCACTCCAGTTTGGCCGATGTAGGGAGGATGGTTCGACCTGGGCTGGGAACGGCAGGCAGGAGTGAGCATATCTGTAGCATCTTCTCATGACAATGGGTCTGCCTCTCACTGGGCCCTTCAGGCTGACCTGCTCTGCTGGGGCCCTGGGTAGTTCTAAAGTATCCAGATGTTTTTTCTCACATGCATACGCATCTAAATATAACTCCTGTCATTTGGCTGGAGGAGCACAGATAGATCCACATCTGGGCAGCAGGCAAGAAATTGACAAAGACCAGAACTCAGAGTCAGAAAAGCTGGGGCCGAGTCTCGCCCATGACCTCTTCTTACAGCGTGTCTTTGGCCAGCCCTGAGACCTTTCTGGACTGGAACATGTGAACTTTTCCTCGTCTGGAACATGGCGGTTTTATTCTGCCATTTATGGGTCGTTGTGAGGATGAATGGGGAGTGTATGAGAGAGCTCTGTAAACTGTAAAACACTTCAAATCTCATCGCTTTTGTCACTCAGCGTTTCTGGGCTGAGCGGCTGCACAGGCAGAGATGGGCCAGTGTCTCCTGCTCCTGGAGGGGCTCTGCTTTGCCGCTGGGTGTCAGGGACCTCTGCGGCTGGCCTGGGTGTGGGAGCCCTGGCTCCAGGCCACCTTACCTCCACTCTGTTGATAACCAGAGGACACTAATCTAGAAGGTGGGGACTGTTTAATCTCTGGGGGGGTCACAGGTGTGGGGAGGCTGAGAGTCCCAGACACCACCAAGCAGCTTCCTTCGTGGGGTCTGACCTGGGCAACGCAGGTGGGCTTTAACCCAGACCGTGGTCCAGTCAACCCCAGAAAGGAGCCAGGAGTACAGGCAGGAGGAACGGGCCAGGATCAGAGACAGGACCATGAGTCACAGTCGGGGCTCCAGGCTGGGTTCACCCCACCCCAAACCAGCTGTGGGACCCATGTATCTCCTCAACTTCTCTGAGCCCCTGAACCCTCATCTAGAGGGCGTCTATACTACTGTGTATCACCTTGACCTGTGCAGAGGGGTTGCACAGGCCAGAGAAAAAGGCAGAGTCATGAACTCATCTGTGATCCAGGCTTGAGGGAGGGGAGAGGAGCTGATCTCAGCCTCACACCCGCACGACGGTTCCACTCAACCTGACTGCTGCTGCTTTCCACTCCAGGCATTGGGATGGGAAGAGCCAGGCATCCCTCCCTCTGATTCTCTTGGGGTCCTACCCCACCTCCCTCTAGGGCTTGCAGCCTTGGCTCTCAGACCTGATCCCACCCAGCTGCAGTTGTGACCTCAGTTCTGGCCTGGTGGCAGGGCCGTGATGCTGATAGGCTAGCACCTCGCTGGGCACACTTTGTCCATCCTCAGCTCATAGCCAGTCTCTGCTTCACCCTAATTATGGGCAGCAGAGGATGCTTTTCAGTCACTTGTCTTGGCCTGACACTCACAGTTTGGAGAAACAAAGTGAAGTCAGTGGCATTAAATCCTGGCTCAGACACTTCAGCCTGAATGACCTTGAGCCAATAACAACTTCTCTGGGCTGCATCGGTTTCCGCATCTGAAGTATGGAAGTCATATCACCCAACTCATAAGCAGGGGGGGTAACAGTTGACAGTGCAGAGTGGGCCTTTATGAAGTGGAAACTGGTCTCTTTCCTGTGACCTCTGTCCCACTGCTTCCAGCTGGACCTCGTCCAGGTACAAGCTGTGCCCACCAGATGGTCACTGTCACAACTGCCCGGTACTGGCAGGTGGTTGGACTTCCTCCCTGCTCTAGCCCGGCCCTTCCTGCACTCTCAGCTCCCGCCGCCCAGCCCCTTATCCTCCCTGGCCCACTGTCACGTGGGGAGTCACCAGAACCTGGCTCCCTCTGTGCCTCTTACCTGTCCTGTGAAGTTCTTTCTTCTGGAAAGGTCTAGTGGGACCTTCTCCTGCCAGAGGGAAATGGGAACGGTTTGGGCCCAGACAGTCAGCAGGACCCTTGTATGCACTCACCTGACCATATTGTGATTTTCTGTTCTGTATCCTTTCCCCCACCCTCAGGGACAATGATGCTGTTAATCTTTTTTTTTTTTTTTTTGGCCGTACGTGGGCCTCTCACTGCCATGGCCTCTCCCGCCGTGGAGCACAGGCTCCGGACACGCAGGCTCAGCGGCCATGGCTCACGGGCCCAGTCGCTCTGCGGCATTTGGGATCCTCCCGGATCGGGGCACGAACCCTGCGTCGGCAGGCGGACTCTCAACCACTGCGCCACCAGGGAAGCCCGCTGTTAATCTTTGTATTTCCAGGGACCCACGGTGTCTGACAGAGAGCAGGTGTCTGCAGGGCATATTTTGAATGAAAGAATGCTGGATTCAAGCTATCTGGTTTCCAAAGCCTTTTAGACCATGACTCAGCTCTGTGGTCTTGGGCCTCAAGTTTCCACATCTGTTCATTGGGGACCCTAAGCACCCGTCCCGCCCCCCTCCCCTCCCGATTCTGTAATTCTCTGTTTGCGGTTGGTGCCCGCCGTCTGGGGGACCTGCTTCCTGAGAGTGGGGGGAGGGTTATCCCAAGCGTGATGGCCGGTGCTGATCCAGAGGGGACGCTTGGAAAGCCTCTTCAGTAGGGAAAGGCCAGCTGCTGCTTATCTGTTGGGAAGTAGGGCAGGGTGAGCGTATGGCTCCTCTCCTCCGTGGGGTGAAGTCAGCGGCCTGTGTTAAGGATATGCTCGTCACTTCCTCATCAACACCAGTTAATGGTCACTTGGCTAAATTTTAGCAGGAACCAGATGACCGTGTTTCCACCTCCCCCCAGCCCTGCCCCAGTCGCTCACATCCAGGCCCCTGGCCCTGGCCCTGGCCCAGCACACACAGGAGGCTAGGCGTACCTTCTAGAATAGTGTTCGTATTTGTTATTAGTTTGGACAACTTGTGTTTTTGAGAAAGAAGACTCTGAAACATTATTGGGAACCTCTCCACCAAACTCTGTCTTCAAGTCATGCACCTGAGGCTCGGTAGGTCCTCAGAGGTGACAGGAGGGGGCGCACCCCTCACCAGTGCAGGAGGCCCCTCCAGCCTCTGTGGGCCGGCCTGTCACCGGGACTCATTGCCTCTTGAGGGAGGCTCTCCCTGGCTGGGCAGTGTGAGTTCTAGAAAGTCTGCCCTTCCACTGAGAGGAAACGGGCCTCTCTGAAAATTCCACTCAGCCCGCCTCTCTTCTGGAGTAGGGAAAAGAGGTGCCTGTGTTTCCCTGTCGTTTGAGGATGGCTGCCCCGTGTCTCCTTGGTCTCCTCTTCTCTTGGCATCTTGGAGCACGGAGCCTTCAAAGGCCCGGGCATCTGTTCTCCTCAGGCTAGCGTGTCCTGGAAAGAAATGAAAAGCAAAATGCATTGGTTGTTGTGTTATTTATCAAAACTTTGAAAACTGCACTCTCCCTTGGAGAGTCCATTTATTCCTGTGGTTTGGTGATCACAGATCACCAGTGCAAACCTCCTCTCCCCAGGCTGCAGACTCACGTTTTAGGGACCATCAGCACACCCCTAGCTCAACATGTAACTCCCTCCCTCCCTTCCTCTCTCCCTTCCTTCCCCTTTCTGTCTCCCTTTGTTTCTTCTCTTTTCTCTCTCTTTGTTTCTTTTCTTTCTTTCTATTGAAGTATAGTTGATTGACAACATTGTATTAGTTTTAGGTGTACAGCAAAGTGATTCAGTTATATATATATTCTTTTTTAGATTCTTTTCCATTATGGTTTATTACAGGATATTGAATATATTTCCCTGTATAGCTGTAAAGTAGGCCCTTACAGTTTATACAGTTTATATGTAGTGGTGTATATCTGTTCATCTCAAACTCCTAATTTATTCCCCCTTTGGTAACCATAAGTTTGTTTTCTATGTCTGCGAGTCTGTTTCTGTTTTGTAAATATGTTCATTTGTATTATATTTTAGATTCACATATAAGTGATATATGATATTTGTCTTTCTCTGACTTACTTCACTTAGTATGGTAATCTCTAGGGCCATCCATGTTGCGGCAAATGGCATTACTTCGTTCTTTTTTATGGCTGACTAGTATTCCATTGTGTGTCTATATAATATCTTCTTTATCCATTCATCTGTTGATGGACACTTAGGTTGCTCCCATGTTTTGGCTATTGTAAACAGTGCCACTGTGAACATTGGGGTGCATGTATCTTTTTGAATTAGAGTTTTCATCTTTTCTGGATATATGCCCAGGAGTGGAATTTCTGGATCATATGGCAACTCTACTTTTAGTTTTTTAAGGAAGCTTCATTCTGTTTTCTGTAGTGGCTGCACCAATTTACATTCCCACCAACAGTGTGGGAGGGTTCCCTTTTCTCCACACCTTCTCCAGCATGTATTATTTGTAGACTTTTTGATGATGGCCATTCTGACCAGTGAGACACTGAACACTTTATTGCTCCCCCAATATCCTCCCTCCTCTACCCTTCTTACCCATCTAGTGCATTCATTCACTCATTGTGTACTTAACGAGGGTCTACTCTGTGCAGAGCCTGGGACAGGGGCCCAGTACTCTGTGCTGGAAACCCTGAAATCACTTTTGCTTCTCCAAGGGGTTGCCAGTGTTGAGTGAATCCATGGCTCTAATGTCTTTAGTGCCATCCTGGAAGGCAGGACAGAAGGAGGCTGAGAACACAGATTTTAGAGTAGCCCAGCTTGGGTTCAAATCATGTTCTTTGTCACATTGTAGTATGTATGGTAGCCTTTAGCAAGTTACTGAATGCTTCTTAGTCTATCTCCTTTCTGCAAAATGGGACTAATAATAGTACCCACCACAGCGTTGTTGTGCAGATCAAATTAGATAATACATGCAAAACACCTCAGCTTCAATGAGGACGTATTTGCCGGGCTCACAGCATGGAAAGGATATCCCAGGCAGAAGTCTCAAAAGGAACAGAGGCCCTGAGATGAGAAACTGCAGAGTGCATTCAGAACGCCTCCAGGACAAGGTCCTGGGCAGTGGGGCCGGTCTACTCTGGAGCATGGCAGGACCAGCAGGAACTCATCTGCCTTGCTGAAGAGTTTTGGAACTGTCCTGTGGGCAGCAGGGAGAACCATGGAAGGAGTTCAGGCAGGGGAGAGAGATGATCAGATCTGCATTTTAGCTGCAGCATGGCAAATGTTGCAAGGGCCAATTTCAGAGGCAGGAAGACTAATTGGAAGCATGTTTCCATGGTTGAGATGAGGGATGGTGACACCCTGAATCAGGGTAAGACAAGAGCCAGGGCAGGAGAGACTGTGCATAAGAGATGTTGAACAAGTGGAATTGACCAGACTTGGTCAGTTATGAAGTTGGAGGTACTGTCTGTGGGGAAAGGAGGGGTCCAGCAGTTGCTAGGGTAACTCAGTGGCTGGGAGTGCCATTCATTATAGTTGAAACCGCAGAAGGAGGCTGAGGTGGGGAATGATGACCAGGTTAGTTTTGGAAGTTGAGGTTTGGGGGCTGGGCATCCAGACGCCTCCAGGCTGGTGATGCAGAGGATAGGCCTAGATGAGCAGGGAGCAGTGCGATGAGAGGAGGCATGGGACAGGTCCCCAGAGGGACATCAGAGGACATCAGACTTCTCCCAGAGGGAGAAGTCAGGGAGGTCAGAGGAGACCCCAAAGGGAGGGAATCACAAAGCCGGGACAGAGAAGGAAGTGTCGGTTATGCCACAGGGGGGGTCAAGGAGTTGGGAACCCCACTGGTCCTTTGCACCAGGCTGTGGGAAGGTCACTGTGTCCTTCCTCAGCACAGTCACTGGGAGTGACAGTCACAGGGCAGTGGAAGGGGAAGGGAGGACCAAGTAGGAGGTGAGGAACATGGAGACACTGAATACTGGCCAGTCTTCTAAGAAGTTTGGCTGTGAATCGAGGGAAGGCAGAGTGGCAGCTGGAGAGGACACAGTGCTGAGGGAGGGATGTTGGTCTGCTTGTGTAGCCTGGAGAGACTGCATATGTCTCGCAGCTGTCAGGAAGAAGCCAATTGAGAGCGAGAGGAAATAACCAGGGGCCAGGTTCTTGTCCAGGAGCACACAGGAGGGGAAGGGATCAAGTGCCCCAGGGAGGAAGTGCCCTGGCTCAGAGCCTGGGGGACATGATGGGGGGATGGGGAGGGGGAGCGAGCCTTGGTGTCCTTAATGAAGCTACAGGGGCAGGAAGCTGCAGGACTGTGCCTGGCACACAGCATGGCTCAATTAATGTTTGTCTAATTAAAATGGAGGGACTGCTGTGAACCTAGGATAGGACATAGGCAGTGGCAGATTTCCCATCATCCAGTGTGTGGATGGGAACTTATAGATCATTAATTTCAGTCTGTGGTTTTTGGCCATATTCAAAGTAGAAAGCATCAATCAGATCAAGATCTGGTGTGGGCCTCCAGAGGCTTCTAGTCCACTTCAAATCTGACAGAAATATAACTATAGTGACAAAATATAGGTCTTCAACCTCATGAATTTGAAACATAGGAGAACAATAAAAGGGGAGACTTTTAAGTTATTAGATGTGTAAAAGTGGATATTTTTATTAAATAGCAATAGAGTTCTCAGCTGACAGGGAAATTACTTCAAATTGTAGGACATAAATTATATTCAAGAGACAGCTCACACTGCAAAAAGGCTCACATGCCATGGCATGATGGTCCCATAGGTTGGAGCATCCTCCTGGGTATGTATAACCTGCTGTCACAGGAACAGGGGCATCTGGAATGCAGGAGGTGTCACTGGTCCAGATGCCTTGGGGGCCCACTGCTAAATGAGTCAGGGGCGTCTTTCCATCAGGGAGTGGACTCGATGGTTCAGGCTGAGCCTTGCGCTGTGCTCTCACTTTCCCTTCTCCCTATAGAAGAAAGTGGGCTCAAGCCATATCCTGAACTTATCTGTAAGGTAAGGACTACTATGTGTCAGGCATTGAGAATCCAGAAATAATTCAGACCCAGTCCCTACCTTTGGAAGCTGCTTGTCCTAGACCTTGATCCACTGTGACCCAGGCTGATAAGGCCCAGGTATGAGGTGTGTGTGAAATACCGTGTGGTCACAGTGGGCCAGGCAACTCTCATGGAGAGAAGAGGCTCTAACCAAGCCACGTATTCACTGGGAGCAGAGGCCTTGTGTATGTTTGGGATGAAACTGGCCTGGAGCATTTCAGGGGCATGAGAGAGAAGAGAAGGGAAGGTGTGTCTGTCCTCCAGGGGAGATGGCAGCTGCCTTACCCTGGTGGGGCTGGGATCTCTGTCCTTGCAGGCCCCCGGTAGATATTTCCTAAGGTTGTCCCTGGCTGGTTGGCTGATGGATTTGAATCGCCTTCACTGGGCTCACAGATGGGCCAGTGGCCAAGGGACTCCTTTAGAGTTGAGCAGATTGGGGACCCCTGAGATCCCAAGACCTCCAGATGGCCCTCTCAGCCTGCTAGGTCTGAGGACATGAGCTCCTTAACCCAGGTGTGCTGCACAGAGAGGAGGAGGGAACTCTAGGCCCCCAGGGTGGCTCCAGGACCACAGGGCTTGACAGGAAAATTCTGGATGGCGGCCTCCTCTGCTGAGCTCACGGCCATCTCCTACTCGACGCTAATGAACACTCCCTAGACAGACGGCAGCACACGAGGGAAATTGGAAATGGGGGTCTGTCCAGGGGACAGGGCCTGGCTAGGCCACCGTGCATCAACTGAGGTCGCCACCTGCCCTCCCACCGGCCCACCTGCCCCTGTACAGCTGGAGAGAAAGGAGGAAAGAGGGGGTGAGTAGCTGCTCAGTCCAAAGGCCATGAGTCCTTGTCAGACTACCCTCCAAAGACAGAAAGCTGAGAGGATGACGCGTTAGCAACCACGTCGGTGACGACGCTGTCACCTCATCTTGTCTAGTGCTTTGTAGTTTTTGGAGTGTTTTCACATGTCTTGTCAGACCTCTTGCCTGCCTGACTTCACCTCTTTGACTTTTAGGGTTCAGCACAGATGCTTCCTCCTCTAGGAACCCTTCTGGCTGCCCCCACTCCCAGGGCAAGGCGCCCCTTCTAGGAATTGGCTGGACATGGGCTCTGACACTGTATCTCACCTGCACCGGCTCCGGCCGTATGTCCATGGTGGTGGAGGCTGACTTGGATTCACTGCTCTGTCCCACAGCCAAGAGCACCCAGCACATAGCAGGGATTCAATAGGTGTTACCAGATGAATGAACAACAAGCCTGAGGGGCAGACAGGCTGATTTATTCCCCTTGCTCCATAGAAGAGAAAACTGAGTCTCTGTAAGACTGAGAGACTGGCCTGAAGTCCACAGCTCTGGCTTGTGCATCGTGAGGGGTCAAGGGTCTCAGCGGGCTGCCCCCTGTGAGCTGGGCTGGCCATGCCCTCTGTGACCCTCCCCACCATCCTCTCATCTCCTCTTGTCCCAGGCCTCAGTCCCAGAGCCTCTTCACTCTCAGATCTGTGGCTGGCCATGGATTGCCATGGTTACCACGTCAGCCCTGGCAGTCTCCGTGTGACATTTTGGTTTTATTTGCTAAATATTTGAACACTTGGCTTTAACCCTTTCTGCCCCAGAGAGGGCTTTCCTGCCACATTGCCCCTTCCCTAGGGGCGATGGCCTCCCGCTGCTTTCTCCGGGCCCCAGAGCCCACGGGGCTGGCGTGCCTGGGGGAGCAGCAAGGCTGTTTCTTAGCTGCCTGTGTTGACTTTCTGTTTTGTCAGTTGGAAATGTCATCCCGTGTCATGCTTCTTGACAGGGCATGTGCTGTGTCTGTTAACAGGTGTGAAAACTGTTGCCCTGGGCATGTTAAGACTTGCCCCAGCCAGGAGGGCCGGTCCCAGACTTCCGGAGTCAGCTGCCTGCGGCTCCATTGACTTCTGGGCAATTGCCTCTTGCCAAGTCTTCCAGAAGCTTCCTCAGCTCCAGGACTCCAGGATGTCAGGGGTGTCCTCTGCCCTGAACCCTGGCAGTGGGACAGAGGGGAAACTGGTTTCGGGAGGAATCAGTGTTTGTAAATGGGGAGGTGGTGTCACCTCCCTTCCCACTCCTCCTCCCCTGCTGGTGCCGGATGAGGTGGCGCTGGAAGGCTGAATCCACCAAGCTGTGTGTTACCTTGGAAACCACACACCGTCCGCACCTTGGGAAGTGAGGGGGGGCTGAGGAAGCTTCTCAGGAAGCTTCTGCTGTAATTCAGGGGTACAAGAGATCACTGTCCAACATGGGCAGCTAAGTGAATGACAGTGTTGAGAGAAACAGCCCGAGAGCCTGCCCCATCCAAGGCGCTTCTACCTAGCAAGTGTCTGCCCCCTTTACAAAGTGCGAGGGACCTGTGGCCTGGTCTGTCTGGGGTACCAATCACCGTGCGAGCTTGGATGAGCTACTTCTCTCTCAACCCGAGTTTTGTCATCTGTAAAGTAGGCAGATTGGATCAGATGATCTCTGGGGCCTCTGACTGTATCCAGGATTCCATGCTTGAAGGATGCTCAGTGACAAGGAGACAAAAATGTAGGGAGAGTAGTTATGAACGTTTTTTGATAACAAGAACTGATAGAGTATGCCTTCAGGAGGCCCTCGTGCGGGACTGTCCCAGCAAACTGTTCCTTCTCCTAACTGCCTTGCTTCTCTGCCCAGAAAGGGAGCTGGCTGTCCCCTTAATATAGCCTTGAACTTGAAATAGCAAACAATCGAAAGAACAGTTCTTTGGCTCCAACATCCTAAAGTTTAAAGGTGACTCCTCTTAAGTCTCTTACAAATATAAGCTGGTCAGACATCGTAAAGCTTTTAGGATAATTAAAGTCAGTGACCGTGTTCCCTTCCTCAGCGCTCAGTTCCAGCTTCCTTCCATGAATACAAACTCCCATTTCTTCAGAGTCACTGGGGAGCGAGTGTTCAGCTTAATTCTGTTTCCCTGAGAGTGCCGCTGTGTACCGTCCATGACTTTTTCAGAGTTAATTCATTCTATTTTGTATTATTGTTGTTACTATTTTCAGGTGATGATCTCTTCTGTTTTCCATCAGGGATGGGCATCAGATCCCCTGTGCAATGTCTGGGCCCCGCAGGCTAGTGAACCCCACTGCCTGGGGATGTGTGTTTGGAAAGCACCACAGGGTTCCAGGGCTTCCTCCTGATTAAGAAACATCGTGCTCAGTTATAAGCTCCGCAAGGGCCATGCTTTCTCTTAATCGTCTGTGTGACTGTCCCTGCAGTGCCAATAAAGGGGGTTGTACATAGTGGGAGTGTGATGATTCTAAATCTGGGCTAAAGATAATTGACTCTCTGAGGATTTGGGAAATTGGAAGGCATGGTAGAATTTTTAGTGTTTGGAGACTTCCTTACCATTTTCATTGCATTTATAAGACCAAGAAAATTCTGATAATTCTAGTCTCTGTTCAGCAGGAAGCTGAAGTCGCGTCTTTTTGCTTTTAAGAGAAAAGATGCAAAATCACCACTGCTCAAATTCTCCCAAACCCAGTAATTGGAAAAGAGATGAACTGTGCCGAGTTTATCTCTGAATTAAAGAATTCAATATAATTCAATCCAGCAGAATTCCATTTCCTCTGAACATATCACCAATACAAACCTGGTGGGTGGGTGGGAGGGACCCCGGGCTGGTGGTCAGTAGACCTGGGGCCAAGTTGTGACTTTGCCATCAAAAATTTTAAAAAATTATTGTAAATGTACATCATGTAAAATTTTACCGTTTTAACCATTTTTACGTGTACAGTTCAGTGGTTAGGTTCATCCGTGTTGTTGTGCCACCATCACCTCTATCCGTCTCCAGAGCTGACTTTGTCACTTTTATGTGACCTTCAGTCATCTGATGGCTCGTGGGTGTGGGTGCCCCTCTGAGTATGGTGGACTTTGTTCATACACCGCCCTCTACCAGCATCCCCCGAACTTGCCTTCACCCTGTCCCGACATCCTCATATCACAGGCCCAGGTTCTGATTCCAAGTTTAGATCTGGAAAAAGGTTTGTAACTCCACAAATGATAATAATGACAGGCTCTATTTTTGATCTCATATGTGCCGGGAATTGTGCCCTTTATGGTCTCAGTGAATCCTCATGTCAGTCCTGTGAGTGGAATTCTGTTACTATCCCTGTTTTATAGATAAGACAACTGAGGCCTAAGAAGGTAAGCGATGTGGCCAAGGTCATGTGCCTGGTGCGAGGCAGAGCTGGACTCAAGTGGGCTGTCTCCAAGCCTGTTAGGCTTCACTTGGGGGGAGAGCTCCATCCTTGGTCTGTCTCTCCTGCCCCTAGTTCCTGCAGTACCAGAAGGCAGCTTGGAATTTGGGCTCAGCCATGGGGACTCCCCTCCAAAACAGGGCAAGGGCTCACATGACGAAGCCAAGGGCAGAACAGCGATCCTGCGGTAGCGCCCGGGGCCCTCAGCCCCAGCGGCACCTCCAGGAGGGACCTCCAGCCTCTGTTCTGCCCTGGGGTGGCTCCTCTGCCTGTTAGAAATCGCTTCCTTATCCTGGTTTCCCTCTTGTCTTCCTCTTGGGTCCCGGGCCTACCCCAAGGTTGAGGTCCAGCACCCTCAGGGAGCTGGGAGCTTGCCAACCCCAGGTAGCATTCCCAGCCATCAGGACTGGATGATGCTTTGGTTTCCCTGCCTCCCCTCCTGATTCCTGCTTGGCTAGAGCCTTCTTCGAAGCCCTGGCTGCCTGGCTGGGCCCCATACTGGGTCTTGTTCTTTTCTGCCCTCTCCCCACCCCCCGGCTTCTGAGAGGCTAGTTCCTGCTTCCCTGCCAGTCGCCTGGCCCTCAGGACCAGCCAACGCCTATCTGGGCTGCGTCTGGTCTTCCCTTTGGACACTGAGCCTTGGGCCGCCAGTGGCCGGGGTGGGTCAGGCTTCAGCAGCCCCCTCAGTTTCCCCACACCTCTTTCCTCCTCATCCTGACTGCCCCTGTGGTAAGGGGCCAACAGCTTCCTACCCAAGCCCCCCTGGGTTGGGCACAGGACTTCCCAGGGTTTTCTTCTGCCCGCATGAAACATTCCCAGCTTCCCTGGCACTGTTAGGAGCCCTGTCTCCGTCCTGCCCCCACTCCTTTGCTCAGTGCCCTTGCTCTGCACCTGCCCAGCGGTGTGAGCTGCTCAGGACAGAGGACCACCTACCTGCTTTCTCATTCCGTTACTGCAGCCAAAGACAGCCAGTGCCCCTGACTTGCATAGCAGCCTGTTAGTTCACATGGAGTGGAATGTTTATTAAAGCCCTCTGTCTTCTTCACGGAGCTGCCAAGCCACAGGCCTTCACCCCCTGCCCCTGATCTCCCACCCTTGCTTGTCCAGTTGGCTTTTGGGGACGAGAGCTGCACCTGCCGTTTGCCTCTGTTCCTTTTCCCTGAGTTCGTTCGGTTTCAGCCCTTTGTTCTAATCTGTCCGGGTCTTTTAGCATCTCACTCAGCAGCCCATGTTTGGGGCCCTTCCAGCTTCCTGTCCTCCCACATTTGATGAGCCTGATTGTGATAGCTTCATCCAAGCCATTGATACAAATGTGGAAGCAGAAATGGAATCGGGGGAAGTAAACTTCCTTTTGTTGGATTAAAGGCAGGAGGACTGGAGAAGAAGAAATTCAAGGCTTTGCAAATCTTTCTCATTCTAAATATTTTGTGGCCTCCCCATAGGCTGTGGTTTTATGCTCCCTCCTAACCCACCCGCCAGATAAGTCCGGCTGTGCAAGCACATCGTGTAAGTGTTTACTGAGTGCTGCTCTGGTGCGGGATAGAGCTGCGAGCTGCCGGGTGGACCTGCCTCTGTGCTGCTCAATGGTCTGTGAATGAAAGGGTGAGGTGGGCGCTTGGCCACCTGGCAGGATTGGGTTGTCACAACGCTGCCCCAGCAGGCTGTGTCACGGGAGAGTGTTGCCGGACAGCCACATGCCCCCGGGGCTCCAGCGTTTCTGAAGCCACTCTCACTGCAGCAGCTGGACTTGGCTGTGACTGCCAACCTGTGGCTGCACTGCTCATAGCCACAACCAGAGATCAGTGACCAGCCGTGGTGGAGCCATCGCCAGGTGCAGAGCAGCCGCAGCCTCTGAACTCAGTACCCGAGGCAGCTCCATGGGAGACTGGCTGGGGAGACAGGTACGCCCCTGACGCCGGTCTGCTGCATGAGTGCCCCCTGGCCCTGCCCCTCGTGGCCCTCAGGTCCCCCATTTGTGCAACCAGGGCGGGGAGCTAAGTGCTCTCCAAGACTCCTCCCAGCTCTCTCTGGTGCCTCTTGCTAGAATATGCTAGAAACCTTATTGATGTGACAGCAAAGAGAAATGGCCACCCCTGGGTGTGTGCGTGGAATGGTGGGGGATGAAGGGGGGTTGGGCAGGGCCATATTTGTCTTCCTGCTGCTGTTAGAAATAGCAACTGCTCTCCACCTCCCCTGAGGACTGGACAAAAGGTGATAATTCATCTGACACGGAGCTATTGAAGGTCCTGTTCTGAGCCTGGCACCATGCGGACTGCAAGGTCCCTGCCCTAAATGGGCTTGGGATCTAATGAGGAGATAAGCACTCAATACTCACGGGCCTGGGCTGCCAGGTGCTGGGAGCGCAGGTGCCGTGGGTACAGCAAGGCCTTCCTCATGGGTGGGAACTAGCGAGGCCTCTGCCTCTGGGGCATTTGAGATGGGCCTTGAAAGCTGGGCGGAGTTTCGAAGGTGCAGGTGGGGTGAGGGGTGCTTTAGGGGAGGGGACCCGCTGGAGCAGATGTGGAGAGCTGGGAAAGCTCAGGGCTTCTGGGGAATGGGAGAGATGCAGTTGGTCATAAAGGCAGTGCTAAGAAGCGAAAATAAAAAGAAAGCCTGGACCCAGAACCTAGCAAGTAGGATCAGGAGAGATTAGGCATCCTTGTCTACAATGTTAGCAGCCCCTAGCTGTCCATCAGAAAGGGCTCAGGGATGGCAATCTGATGCGGGGGACAGGGAGGCCAGAGAATTGATCCCCAGGTTGCATTAGCAAAGCATTTTACCTAAGATTGAGAAACCGTCAATAGTCAGCTTTAAGACCAAGAGGTGGAGCTGGGGGTGGGAGGACTGCGGAGATTACGGTGGAAACCCGCCCCCTCTGCAAGCTTAAGCACCTACTCTGACTTTAAAGCATAGCATTGAGCTTGAGAAAACGTTGAAAAGCTCCTTCCTTGGGGGAACTTTAGACATAAAGACGACAGCAACCTGGTACGCTCTTGTTCGAGAGGGAGAGGAACGGAAAAATACCCCTCCAGAATCTGAGGTTCTGTGATCTTGTTAACGGAACATGACCCCACTGGGAGCCCGGGCCTCCTGGGGAGCCCGAGTTTGTCTTGTTCTGTCGGATATTCTTAGATGTTTAACTGCACGAATGAGATTTACAAGAACCTCAGGATTTTACAGTTTTGCTCTTCTCTCATTTTCCCCTAACCCAGGCTCCCCAGCGGCCTCCCCCAGGCAGGGAGTTCGTGTCCTTCCTCTGCCTGTGGGATCGGGGAGGGGGTGTGGCGGGAATGGCCACCCTTCTGGAGTGCTGGCAGGATGGGCTCCTGTCCCCAAGGCCTGGCTGTCGTCTGCAGGAGCAGTGATATCATTCGAGGCTGACGTGGGAGCTTCTCAGTTTGTAGTGGGCTTGAAAGGTGCAGACGCCGGGGAAATGGAGGAGACGTGCTGCCTGAAGCTTGTAAAGGAGCCGCTGACTTCGAACAGGACCCCACCGTAGCTCTCGTGCCCCTGATGGCTTATCCCGGGAGACCCTGCCACAGCTGCCCGGCCCCAGTGCCGTTTATTTCCTCTTCTCAGTTTCTTTACGACCCTCTTATCAGCATCATCTAAACCTGCCTCTTTCTACCTTCTCTTCCATCTTCTCTGGCTCTCCTTTCTCGCTCTTGCAACATTTCCTGTCTTTCGTATCTAAACATGTGGTGCCTATCGCTGTGGGCTGGCATCACGTGTGTGTGGCTTTCAAGCTGAATTGACAGGGCTGAATTGACAGCCGATACTCCCTGGCTCTGGCAAAAGAGAGGAGGACAGGATATCTTATAGCAGAGAACATTCTGATCTGGGTGTCCTTTCAGGATAAATTTAGTTCCCAGGGCTGGTACACGTTCTAATTTGGTGGGAGTTCTTGGGCGCCCACGGTGGGGAGCGGATGAGCCTCTCCTCACCTGCCTGGTCCACTTCAGGGGCCACGTGAAACCCAGGTTTGTGATCATTATGTAGAACTGCAATTATGGCAACCCCGAGCTGACACAAGATTTATTCCTCTGGGACCAGATTTCCTTCAAGCCACTCTTTAGTTGTTTGTAGTTTTTGAAGCTTCTGCATTTTCATGGCTGGCCCATTTCAAGGTATAAATACCGATTAACTGTCTGTATTAGCTGTGTTCTCATGGTCCCAGGATTAAATCAATAATGACTAAAATATTAACTGGACCTTTATGAAAAGAAAATGAGATATGGTACGGAGTGGAGCATTCTAGTGTTAGAATCTCAGCTCTGCTGCTAACGGGTGACCTCAGGCAGATCGCTGAGTCTGTTTCCCCCTCTGTATGATGGAATCATAATGGCCACAAGGAGTATAGTGAACATCAGCTACAAGAGCTGGGGGAAAGGGCCCACGAGAGCCTGGCACAAACAAGGGGCTTGATGGAGATTGAATTTTGGACCCTCCTTGCCAAACCCAAGCCCTCTGCTCTTGGCCTGGTGGTCCAGCTCTTGCCTGCTGCTGACAGCTATTGAGGTGCTGGACACCTTTAGTCCTTTAGAGTAAGTCTCTGAGGCCCTTGCTGACCATTCCTATGGTGCTTTCTTAGCTGGTAGTCAGGAAGACTCCCTGGGGGCCTACCTTCCCAAACCTCTCCCCCTCCGCACCCAGCCCCATTTCCTGTTGATTCTCATGAACAGTGTCAGGAAGCAGAAATCCTGGTCTGTGCTGTGTTAATGGGCATCACGGGGCTCTAGGGAGCCTCTTGCTCTGTCCAAGAAAGACTGGCCGGTTCCCACGAGCCTGGACGCAGGTCACAAAGCCTCTTACTGATGCGTAGAGCCTGGGACCACTCAGCCACCTCGGGAGTGGGGAGTGGATCCAGGGATGGTGGGTAGAGAGTGGGCAGCCCGTGCCAGGTACACAGAACGCAGGAGGTGGCACCTTCCTGATAGGATGGTAGTGGTAAAAGTGATAACAGCAACTAATAATTACAAAGCACTAAGAGTAGTGCTACAAGTTTTTCAAAACTTATCTCATTTAATCTTCATACTATCCCCGATTTATTCCCATCCATCCTATATTAGTTTCCTACTGCTGCTGTAACAAATTACCACAAACTTAGTGGCTTAAAACAGCACAAATTTATTATCTTACAGTTCTGGAGTCTAAGATGAGTCTTACTAAGGTAAAATCAAGGTGTCAGCAAGGCTGCATTTTCCGGAGGCTCTAGGGGAGAATTCATTTTCTTGTCTTTTCCAGCTTCTAGAAGCTGTCTGCCTCTCCATCTTCAAAGCCTGCAACAGTTGCCCAAGGCTTTCTCACATCGTATCACTCTGACACTGACTCTTCCTGTCTCCCTCTTCCACCTGTAAGGACCCTTATGATTACATTGTATCCACCAGGATAATCTCCCTATTTTATTTTTTATATATTTTTATTTTTATTTTTTTGTGGTACACGGGCCTCTCACTGTTGTGGCCTCTCCAGTTGCAGAGCATAGGCTCTGGACGCGCAGGCTCAGCGGCCATGGCTCACGGGCCCAGCCGCTCCGTGACATGTGGGATCCTCCCAGACCGGGGCACAAACCCGTGTCCCCTGCATCGGCAGGTGGACTCTCAACCACTGTGCCACCAGGGAAGCCCAATCTCCCTATTTTAAAGTCAACTGATTAGCCATCCTAATCCATCTGCATCCTTAATTCCTCTTTGCCATGTAACATACAGGTTCTGGAGATGAGGATGTGGACATTTGGGGGGCCGTTATTCCGCCTACCACAATCCCCTATTTGTGGATGAGGAAACCGAGGCTTGGATATTATATAACATGCCCAAACTCATGCAGCTGGTAAGTGGCAAGGTTGGAATTTGAGTTGGAGCTGCACTATCTAAAACCTGCCTTCGTTTTAAAGGGCTCCCAGGAAACCAGAGAAAACACATTCCCCCAAAATGGCCCCAAACAGTCTTCCAAAGTTGAGGGAGGGCAGATGGAAGGAGCAAACCCAGTCTGAAGCCCTCCATGCCATTTTAGTCCTTAATGGAAGAACAGACTGCTCTATGAATAACACTGCATAGGCTGAACCAGTGGTCCTCAACTTTGGCTGTATGTTGGAATCACCCAGGGAGCTTCAAAATAATACTGGTGCCTGAGTCCCGCCCCCAGAGACTGGGATTTAATTGCTCTGGGGAGACATTGAGTGTAGGGGTTTTGCCAAGCTCCCCAGGTGATTCTAAAGTGCAGCAGAGTGTGGGAATCGTTGCTTTGAGCTAATCATGGTTCACAACCATGCCCCCTACAATTATGTACAGTCTCTTGTGACCATGCCCAGGACACACCCCTCCCACCCCCAGGACTTTGCTCTTGGGCCCTTGCCCAGAATGGCCATGTCTCCCTTGTTTCTTCCTGGCAGCCCCCCTTGCACCCTGGCGATGTATAGAGCGGCATCTTCTATGCACAGAGGACCTTCCCCTTTGGGAACAAAGCATACTTTCCTTCTGTGTCTCTTGTGTCCTTCCGCATGGCTATCTGCAGAATTGAATTTTATTAATTTCCCCATTACACGTGTTACATTTCTATGAAGGGTCTCCCCAAGAAAATATAATACACTGTTTCTTAGGGAGTCTGCATCAGTTCAACTTGAGAAGCAGTGTATATGGAGTCTGATTAGAGATCAGACTCTGGAACCAGACTGTCTGGGTTCAAATCCCAGCCCTGCCAGTTCCAGCTGTGAGCTTGGAGCAAGTTATTCTATCTGTGTGCCTCAATTTCTTCTATTAAAAACAAATAGGGGGGCTTCCCTGGTGGCGCAGTGGTTGGGAGTCCGCCTGCCAATGCGGGGGACACAGGCTCGTGCCCCGGTCCGGGAAGATCCCACATGCCGCGGAGTGGCTGGGCCCGTGAGCCATGGCCGCTGAGCCTACGCATCTGGAGCCTGTGCTCCGCAACGGGAGAGGCCACAACAGTGAGAGGCCCGTGTACCGCAAAAAAACAAAAAACAAAAAACAAATAGGGATAACAATAGTACTTACCTAGGGTTGGTGTGAGAGTTAATGATTTTATCTATGTTAAAGGAATTAATCAGAAGAGTGTCGGGCACATGGGAAGACTGTATAGGTATTTGCTAGTATTCCTACTCTTGCTTCCCCTGTTCTCTTAACCTGGCCCTGTGGGATTCAATTGTATTCAGCAAACACTGATGACCTACTCGGTGCCAGAACAGGAAAGAGTAAGAAGTGTTTCCTACCCTCAAATAGCTCATGGTCTTGGGAGGGAGGGAGGGGTATTGAGAAGGAGTCAAACAGGTGGGCAACTCGTAATACAGTGTGAAAAGTTTGAACCAAATTGCTAAGGGATGAGAAGGATAGGGACATCCATGATGTGGGGATTCAATGGGACCACGGATGGGAAGTGTATTGTGAATTCTAAGCACTAATAAAATCGTAATGGGTTTTGTCCCTACTGTCTACACTTGTGAAGTTTGGTGTGTAACACTTAGACTAGTTGTGTGAATTCAGGTCAATTGTGTTAGTGCTGACTAGTGAATGCATTAATATGTCCCAATTTCTGCTTAAGATGCCCCTGATGGGAGAACTTGCCCCTGAAGTAGGGGCTGGTTCCCTGCCAGGAAAGGGTTACCATCCCAGATTGCAGCTGGAGTCCAAGGAGGGCTTGTCATGCAAATGGGGGTGAGGGGCGGGATGGGGGGGGTGGGTGTGTGTGGTCGGGGAGGGCAGTGGCAGCAGTTAACGTGGAGTTTGGAGTTGCTCAGAAAGCCCTAGGCTTGGGCTTAAAACCCCCAAGGAGAGGGATAGAAAGTGCCCGGATGAGAAGCTTGGTTGTGAAGGTGGCCGCAGGGTTAGTGGGAAAGGAGAGGGCGAATCCTTGGTGGGAGAGGCTCTTCAGAGGGGAGTCCTCCCGGACCTGAAAGTGTCCTCCCATCCCCTCCAGCCCAATGGCCTGTGCCTCCACCCACGCCCCTCTCTTGGCTCGGGGCTTCCTTGCTCAGTGTTGGCCCTTGTTGCTGGCCTGCAGCTGCAGCGTATCTGCCAGCTGTGGGAACAGCTGTGCACCGACACTGGGCTGAGTTGCCCCCTGGCACCTTTCCCATCCCGCCTGGTTGAACATGCTTAGAAACAGGACTCAACCCTCCTTGGGTTCTTACTGTAAAATATGGGCTCAGAGGCCAAAAACCTCCTGTCTGCCTGTTGAGGACAGTGCGGCGAATGCTTGATAGGCTTGTGGGGTTTCTGGTTTTGAAGAAAATCACCTGTCTCGGGCAGACAGATGTTGATGAGTGTGTTTATAGGGGCTATACTGCGAGCCAGTAATGATACCAGATCATTACCGGAATGACAGGCATCAATTCTGACCCGCAGCTCAGAGGACTTTATTGTCAGAAACATCATTTAGACCCCACCTCTGTTGGGGCAGCCTGCTCCACGCTGCTGACCTTTCAGCCACAGCCCTGACCTGACTCGTGGCAAAATGTTTGCAGTTGCCTGGGGCGCCCTGCTAATCTATCCATGTGCCTTGCTGGTGGTCAGTAGTGTCCCTTTTTGTTCCCCAGCCACTGGAGTCTCTAGGAATCTGCACAGGGAAGAAAAGCCCTCGGGCTCATTGGTGGGTAGGGCCCAGGGGGATTTCTGAGCCACTTCCTAGGGCCTGGCCAGGGCCCAAAGCCCAGCGTGGTACAGCTGGAGCAGAGGCAGCATGACAGGGAGGGCTCCATGCCCAACAAGAGGCACTTCACAGCCTTGGTGAGATGGGACAGAGGGCAGAGCCATGACGTGTCATGTACAGGGAAAGGGCCTCACAAAGACAGACAGGCTCTCCCTTCCAACTGGTCAGAACACCTATGTGAAGAGACTAGAGAATAAGGCCAAGGAAGAAGCCTCCGAGTGACAGCCAGAGGAAACCTGGGGGGCCACTGGCATGGTCTTGGGGCCCCATGCGTGCCTGAGTCAGCAGGTGGAGCCCTGCAGGCAAACACAGGTTTCCTAGGGTTGAGTCTGATGCCTCACAGTGGCTAGAGCGTTTCAATAAATGGATCCTATTTTTTTCTGTAATATTCTAGATATTGTGTTTTGCCTTATATTCTCAGGGTTATGAATGGTAGCCTGCAGCTGGTAGGCTTCCGAAAACATGACTCTGAGTAAGTCATCCTCTCTTCACACACTCTCACCCTTTGGTGACTTCTAGATAAAGCCGAACCCCTGAGCCTGGATTTCAAGGCACCACAGTGTGGCTGGCCTCCGTGCTGCCTGGGTCCTGCCCCAGGCCAGCTGCCTGTGGTCACTGAACACGGACTAGATCTTACCCGCCCGCCTCCCTGCAATTATGCAAACTCTCCTCCTTCCAGGCTGACGAGTGAGCTCCTGGACACGGGGCAGTATCCTGTGCTTCTCTGCGCAGGTTTGGGTGAGCACTGCCTGTTCGTACTGACCAGGTCGGGATACACATCAATGGTTAGTCCCTCTCCAGCCGAGACACAGTGGGTCTGGTATAGATCCAGCTCTACCTCTTATTAGCTATATAATCTTGGGCTAGAGGTTTAACTCTCTGCCTCAATTTCCTTGTCTACAAGCAGAGTCACTTTATTACCTTCCTTAAGGGCTTGGTGTGACCATTAGACGAATGCACAGAAAGCACTTGACAGAGTGTCTGGCACAGGGTATGAGTTCAGTGTGGTAACTGCTATTCGTTTTGTTGCTACTTTAATTTCATCCCACCCCCACTGTCAGTGCCTGGAGACAGTAGGTGCTAATAATTGCAGGATCAATGAACAAGTGAATCAATGTTGAGCTATGTTCTTATTCCCCTGCTCTCGTGGCTGTAGCCCCTTCCCCTTTTGGTGCCCACGTGCCTACCCCTCGCACCTGGCCGTCATGAGCATTCTCGGAGCACCTGGGCTCTGGTGGAAGCAAATGGAGCACCAGAGGTCAAGTTCTTCACACTTGGATTGCACATCCTCTTGGCGTGTCAGCTCTTCAGGCTCTTCTCAGGGACCTTTTCCAGGTCCGGCAGTTGTTGGCTGGAGATGCCAGCTATGGAAGCAGCTGTGCCTCCGCCATCTTGCCTTACTCTCCCCCCTGGATTTTTTTGCTCTCGCTTTAGCAGGCAAGTGCACTTAAAAATAAGTGGCAAAAGCTGTGCTTGTTTGAAGTGAGTGTAAGATATGTCACTCTCAGAAAGAGATTTTGTTCTTGCTGTATAAAAGATAAGAAATAGATATCTAGTTAAGGAACTTTTTGGGCCAGCTCTTCTTTCAGGAGGTGGGAGCGAGCGTCCTTTGTCCTTTTGGCGTGGGCTCCAGGGAAGAATGAATGTACCTGCTTCAGAGCTGTCAGCACAGCTGCTCAGGGCTGGGGTTTTCTCATTGATCTATTTCCCTCCAGTGAATGGGTTCTACAGAAGCTGCAGAGAGATTTCCCCCTAATGATTGTGGATAGAAAAGAATAAAAAGTGACTCTGGGGGTATCTTGGGACCTTAACTGTCATTGCATGCTGACACTTCATTTCAGAATATAAAGGGTCTTCTCCCATTTTGCCAAGATAAATGGTTCTCTTTAGTCAGGAACAGAGAGCAAAGAAGCAGGGCTTTCCGTGTAAAATGGAAGGGCCTCCTCTGTGTGGGGTGAGGGTGTTTCCCCTCCCTCTTCTGCTGGTCACTCTCAGAATATCAGAGAGGAAGCTGGAGGTTGGAATCCACCGGCCAGCTTGGGCCCAGGACAGCTCTGTGGATAGAGTCTTTTTTTTTTTTTTTTTTTTAAATAAATTTATTTTTGGCTGTGTTGGGTCTTCGTTGCAGTGTGCGGGCTTCTTATTGCGGTGGCTTCTCTCGTTGTGGAGCACGGGCTCTAGCGCGTGGGCTTCAGTAGTTGCAGCATGTGGACTCAGTAGTTGTGGCTCACAGGCTCTAGAGCACAGGCTCAGTAGTTGTGGGACACGGGCTTAGTTGCTCTTCTGCATGTGGGATCTTCCCGGACCAGGGCTCGAGCCTGTGTCCCCTGCATTGGCAGGCGGATTCTCAACCACTGTGCCACCAGGGAAGCCCTGTGGGTAGAGTCTTAATCTGTTTCCTCGTTGCAGTTTTCTCTTGGTAAAGCCTGGAGACCAGGGAAGGGATAACTGCTTACTGGACCCTTGGGAAGACCACTTCTCAGACTGGCTGGCATCATAACTGGTGCCCAGGAAGGAGCTGCCAGGGTTGGTCTGCAGAGGGCTGGGTGATGTCTGCTTTCCCTGTGGGTCCTGCATCCCAGCCGGTTATAACAAGGCCAGCTCCAGAGTTCTGCACTGGGCTCCATAACAGCCCCTGGCCCTGAGGGCTCATCTCCTGGGTCAGGGTTTGGGTCCCCTGAGCCGACTCTGGCTTCCGTGTCCGTGTCCTCTAGTAGAGAAGCAGCTCTGCAAGGACAAAGGGAGTTCAGCTGTGGTGTACCAACACCAGCATAGGGCCCTGCCCTGGTGGGGATTCAATAAATACCTACCTGCAATTGAATGGATGGACAAATAAGAGAACTGACAGCTTCTTCAGCAGGGGAGGTGGTCACTCATGATTCCAGGCAGTGGTGTGGTCTGCTATGGGCTGGGTCAGGGCACAGGGAGGGACAAGGCCCTCCTTTCATTTCAGAGTGAGCTGCTTGTATGGTCCATTTTGTAAGAACATAGCCGATGAAATCATCCAAAGCAGCATGATGACAGTGATGACTTTGGGACCCCATATAGTGAAGTCAAATCCCCTTACATTTTTTCAGGGCTCTGCAAAGCTGTCTCCCACATACAAGCCACACGCCTAGACTGGCATTTAGCCTCTATTTACAGATGAAGTGGTTGAGGGGCCAACAGGTCAAGGGATGGGCCCAGGACTGTCCAGACTGTAAAAGGCACGTGGGGTGGCTGTCTCCCCATCTGGGGTGCAGAGCCCTGGATACACTCAAAGCCATTTTAAATGGCACTCAAAGCCATTTTAAATCCAGCTGCGGAAGTAATCTCGGTGACCTTTCCCAGGTCCTGCATTCACTGCCTGATCCTTTGAGGGGTGAGGGCACCATGCCGACCAGGAGCTCCAGGCCATGACCCACTCACCGTCGGCCACAAGTCTGCCCCTCCCAGGGCACTTGCGTGTTCCAGAGTGAGACAGTAGAGGCTCTCTCTTGCCTCAGTAGGAGCTAAGCCCTTCTACCTGACACTCTTTACAGCATTTACAGCTGAATTCCTCTATGAACTTATGCAGGGGAGGGGAGGTGACCCTGGACAGCCTCACTTTATGGGCTTGGAGTCTCCCTGGAGACTCTGGCGACACTGTCTGGATGGTTCACAGGGGTGGTGACCAGAAAACGGCAAATGCCTGGCACCGCTGTGCATTCCCCCACGGGGTGACAGTGATCTTGAGCCTTTGACCTAATCCCAGAGACTGACCTGATCCATTTGGTGTCAGTGCCTGGCTGAGACTGGAGAGCACTCACCTCTTTCCATCTCAGTTTGACCATATTCTAAATACTGTATTGGTATGAATCATTGTATATAGTATGCTTTGGATATATGCATATGGTTAATATTATATTAATATAATAAATGTTAGTGTCATATAATTAAATGTTCATTTATCCCAGTCGTCTCACCAGCCTGCCCAGCGTATGGCGAGATGGTGGGACTGGATGACTAGAGTTAGAGAGACCAGGGTTGAAATGTTGGCTCCACCGCTTCCTAGCTGCATGACCTCAGGCAAGTACTTTGCCTCTCTAAGCCCCAGGCTCTTCATCTGCAAAGTGGGTACGGTATCAGTGCCTACTCACCGAGTTTTTGTGAGGATAAAACCGGAGAGCGCTTGTGATGTGCTTAGCGCTGAGTCTACTTCACCCTTAGGAAACGCTCTGTAAGCATTAGCACTTTTCAGTGCTCTTATTATTCCATTAGTGTAAACAATGCTTCCTCCAGAGGCTGCTCCTGAATTAGCGGTGTCTTCTTGCCATCAATTACGCTTGGGGTATATCCTGATTAATAGTCACAGAGAAGAGGCCTGACGTCTAAACTCCACCAGGTTCTTCAGTGTGGGAGACTTGGAGGCAGGAGGGTTGGCTTTATTTCCTGCTTTGGTACTTGCTGCTTCCCAGGGGCTATTACTAACGTGCTCTTCTGGTCTGTGAGTGGCTATAATGGTATCGCCCAGGCTATGGTGAGGACCAGACAAGCTAGTGACGCCAAAGTCCCTGGCTTAGGGCCTGGTGCATGTGCATACCCAACGCTCTCCCTCCCTCCCTCGCTACCTTCCTGTGTTCTCAAACCAGTCCTGAGGCTAAGCGGTGATACGTGGTGAGTCCTCCGGGCCTGATGCTGGGCAGCAAAGGAGTGGGGTTGACTGTTAGCTATTGCCAGTGCTCTCTTCTTCCTAAGAATTGCACCTGGGCCTTTCGGGTTCATTTTATATGGCATTTGTGGGGCTGAGAGTCACACGCACAGGATCCAGTGATAGAGCTGGCCTTTCTCTTAGTCCTTGTCAGTTCAGAGCCCATGTGGAGAATCAGAGACAGTTAGAGCCATGAATGCTGGAGAGGGTCCCAGCGATCATCTTCAGACCATCTTCCTCATCGGACAGATGAAGAATCTGAGGCCTAGAGGTGGAAGAGGCTCACCTAAGTCCACACAGCAAGTTGCAGAGATTTTCTCCGGGCCAGAACTGGGCTCCCAGGTCCATGCCTCTGGGCTTTCCAGGTGTCTGGGTCATACTGGCCACTATTCCTTGAACATCTACTGTAGACCAGGCACCATGTTCCCCATTCAACTCATTTACCCCAAATTTAAAGAGTACCTACACTGTTCCAGGCAGTGGGGATACAGTCATGAACGAGACAGGTACAATCCCTGCCCTCATAGAGCTTCCAGGGACAGCGTTAGGGACAGGTACAGCGTCAGGCAATCACAGGTAAGATATCAGATAGGTCAGTGTAAATGCAAATGAGGACAGTGAACAAAATGGGACAGTGGTGGAGAATGATGCAAAAGGAAATCACTCAGGGTTGGAGTTTCAAGAAAGACCTCTTTGAGATAATGGTTTGGTGTTGTGGTTTATTTCTATTAACATTATCTCCTTCCTGTTTGTACTACAACATTATCTCCTTAGGAAAGTAAGGCTCAGATGGGTTAATTAACGTAACCAAGATCATAGAGCTGGTCCGTGGTGGAGCCAGACTTTGAATCCTACTCTGTCAGACTCCAAAGTCCAAGTTCTTTCCACCATCCTTGATTGTCTCCAGAAATGAGGGTAACCCTGCCCTACAGGTTCATAGCAATATGGAGGTCACTGGTATGAGCATTAACAACCCCAAGGCCAGGCTCTCTCTTCATCCTTTTCTAGGGGAAGGATGAGGTAGACTATCCAGGTGGCCTTTCCCCCTCCTCTCCTGGGACTGGCCTCATAGGGAGTGAGATGACACTGTCCCCAGGCCAGCTTTGTTAGGTCACAATTTGTCCCAAGCTCTTTATGAAGACAGACAGAGCCTTCCCTGCTTCCACAGGCAAACCAGGCTGATATGCTTATGTCCCAGCTCCCAAATGCTTTTTTCATTCCCCGGTTTACTGATTGTTTCAATTCTACTAGTCTCATTTGAAAAACTCTTTCATTCATCACAAAGGCACACCACACAGTCAAAAGCCATATCCTGTCCTCTGGGCATGGCCTCATTTCCTGCCCCATGATTGACAAGTACCCAGGAGCACCCTGCACACCTGGATGAGTGATTGCTGTGCACTTCAGCCACTGGGGCTGTCCTGCTGGGCTGGGGGTTGGGGGACTTGATCCTCCCCCAGGGCTTCCAGCCTCAGACATAAAGGCTACTTTATGGACAAAATCGGTTCTTGAATCATGACTTGCCTCCCAAACCGCAAATTTGCAACCAGTTCCCTGTGAGCCTTTGTAATCAAATGAATTATAGCCAGGGCAGTCTGTTCACCTAAATTTTTCATCCGATTAAAAATTATATTGAGGGACTTCCCTGGTGGTGCAGTGGTTAAAAATCCTCCTGCCAATGCAGGGGACATGAGTTCAAGCCCTGGTCCGGGAAGATCCCAGATGCCGCGGAGCAACTAAGCCCGTGTGCCACAACTACTGAGCCTGTGCTCTAGATCCCACGAGCCACAACTACTGAGCCTGCGTGCCACAACTACTGAAGCCTGCACGCCTAGTTGCCTGTGCTCTGCAACAAGAGAAGCCACAACCATGAGAAGCCCACGCACCGCAACTAAGAGTAGCCCCCACTCGCAGCAACTGGAGAAAGCCTGCGAGCAGCAATGAAGACCTAACGCAGCCAAAAAATAAATAAATAAAATTAATTTAAAAATATTATATTGAAACATCTATGTATGCACAAAAGCATATCTATCCTTCCTTCCTTCCTTCCTTCCATCCATCTCTCCATCCATCCATCCATCCAACCATCCATCCATCTATCCACGGTTGGGTGTCAGCTACATGTCAGGAACTGTGCTGGGCTGATGGGAAATACAGAGGTGTGTGGATTGCCAGGTCTGCCCTCAACCTGTTCTCAGACGGGGTAGGAGATGATATTCTGTGGACTGTAATTCAAGGAAGACAGACTAGTAACAAAGAGCTATGCAGACTAGGGGAGGGGGCAAGAATTCAGATATGGAGTGGAGACCAGGAAAAGGGCCCTGGAGGCTGAGCTCTCCAAGAGTTTTTATTTATTTATTTATTTTTGGCTGCGTTAGGTCTTTGTTGCTGCGAGTGGGCTTCCTCTAGTTGCAGAGAGCGGGGGCTACTCTTTTCGTTGCGGTGTGCAGGCTTCTCTCGTTGCGGAGCACGGGCTCTAGGTGCGCGGGCTGAGTAGTTGTGGCACGCGGGCTCAGTAGTTGTGGCTTGTGGGCTCAGTAGTTGTGGCTCGCAGGCTCTAGAGCGCAGGTTCAGTATTTGTGGCGCAAGGGCTTAGTTGCTGTGCGACATGTGAGATCTTCCTGGACCAGGGATCGAACCCGTGTCCCCTGCCTTGGCAGGCAGATTCTTAACCACTGCACTACCAGGGAAGTCCCTTCTCCAAAAGTTTATGAACTCTTTCTTTGTTGTTGCTGAGTGTTTATCTTCTAAGATAAGATGCCTTTTGATTGCAGCGTTCACTGACTCTGCTCAGTCTCCCCACATCAGGTCTCAGGTGAACTGTTAGGGCAGCCTCCAACTAGTACCCCTTCCTGCTTGCCCTCCCTCTATCACCCAACCCCACCTACATTGCTGCCGAGGAATCCCACAGACACATCTGACCTTACCCTTGTCTGAAAACCTTCAGCAGCTCCTCACTGCCCTTCGAATACAGTCTAGACTCCCCAGCCTGGCACACAGGGCTCTCTGGAAGATAGCCCTGTCCTCTGGGCAGCCACATCTGTGCCATTTCCTCCTTGGACACTGTGCCAGTCCCCTTGGGGTTTCCTGTGCCCCACTGTTCCGCATCACTGGACCTTTGCATGTGCCACCCCTCCTCCTGAGGGCCCTTCTCCACCTTGCCTGCTCAGTGAACACTACTCATCTCTCCAGCCTGAGCTGCCCCCGTTTCGGCGCCCCCCATGCACACAGCCCTCTCTTGTTGTGTCTCCCGTGGCACCCGGTTCTCTGTTTACATGACGGTCCCTCTCAGTGAGCTCTGTAGGGCATCCAGGCCCGGCTGCTCTGAATCCCCCAGGCCTTATACAGCGTCTGATAGAAGACATGTCACACGGAATGTTTGGCGAATGAATGAATTATCTACACCTTCTGCTGACCTGTCAGTACTTGAACTCGTGAGGTCCTGGGATTGAGCCTTGCTCTCACAAAGCCTTCCCTTCACGCTGCGATCAGCAGGCAGGGATTGGCCACTGTCCCTGCAGAGGTGCCTCTACTGTCTGCTCTGTCCTGTCCTCCTATGTTTACAAAGTGCTTTCTTTCAGGTGGCCAGCCTACGAAGTGCGGCTAGGTTCTTTCCTCAGAAGCCAGTCAGAGAAGGGACGTGGCTTCCCAGATCATGACCTAATGCCAGAACTTCCGTTTTTGTTTAACCAATAGCTGCACAAGTGTCCTGAGACCACAAAGACTGGGACTTGGGCATTGTGGGCCCCCTGTTCCCCTGGGCACCTTAGGATGCCCTTCTCTCACATGGTTCCTTTAGCAGTGTTTCAGAGAATGTTCTGGAAAAATGTGATGCCTGCCTCAATAACTTAGATATAGGCTACTTATGGAAACATCCAGCTGTGGGAAATCCAGCCATAACCACTAACTGGGAAGAAATGGCCTCCCTTATTCCACAGAGCACTTGCCCTCACAAATTGGGCAGGGAACAGCTCTCCAGCAGGTCAGTGAACAAGCCCGCCTGCCTCCTCAGAGCAGGGTGACCAACACATGACAGGCATGCCACTGGTATCCCATCTGGACCCAGAGCAGACATGACTAATTGATCCCAGCTCCCTTTCTAGATGATTTCAAATGTCTTCCCAGATTTCTTCTCATTGAGCACTCTGGGAAGGCACCTCCAATCATTTGGAGCTGGCCTGAGAGAAGAGCCTGGCATCCCTCCCTGCACCAGTGCTTCCTCCCTTCTGTTGCTCCTCCATGCTCGATGCCCAGGTTGCTGTGTAAGGTACTCCTGCAACTCTGTGACTCAACCATGGACCACGCACCTGCTCCTCCTGGGCCATAATAGCTTACTCATTCAGAGAGAGACCAGAAAGGCAATAGCGAAATATACTGGGCATAACAATTGCCTCCCATCCACGGTCCAAGTCTTTTCTCCTCTCAGAGGGTCTCTGACCCCCACCAAAGGACGCAGTTCCTCACTCTAAAAACTGGTCTTGCAGGAAAGGCCTGTGGAGTCATTTACATGGAGGATCAAATAGTGTCTCTTCCACCTGCACGTGAGCTCTCTTAAGGTATACTTTATTTTTTCACTTATAAAGTATTTATTAAAGACCTAGTATCAAGGGCAGGCTCCGGGGAGACAATGGAGATAGAAACAGATATGGCCTCTGCCCTCAAGTAAACTTACAGTTTCATAACAGATCAGACTTTAGTCAGATAGTTGCACAAAGAAGTACAGTTGCAACTACAATAAATGTCATGAGTGGCCTAGGATTGACTCAGTCGATAGGAGGGTGAATAGATTCTAACTTGGCACAGAGTGAAGGGAAGAGCATTCTAGGCAGAGGGACTAGCATTGCTCAAAGGCCGTGTGTCAGCAAGGAGAAGATGAGCATGGCAGCCGGAAAGATGGCCAGTGTGGTTGAAGTGGAGAGAGTGAGGGGCATGAAACACAAATGGAGGCTGCGGAGAAGGAGGGACCCAATCCCTCTGCACCCTGCAGGCCCTGAGAAGGTGACTTGTCTTCATTTTGCACAACAGGAAACCATTGGGCAGAACCACTGGTTCTGTGTCTCCAGCACCTGGGACAGTGCCACGCACATGTCTGAGGAATGGATGCACCCCATCAGTGAGGGATGAAGGGATCCGTGGGTGGGAGGATTGAGCACGGGGCAGGGGGTGGGGGCAGAGTAGGGGTGGGATGAGGGACGCTCTGTGGAGTACTTGCAAACCCTGGTCTAGATGCAGCACCCTCCCCCACTCCAGTGCTGATCTCGGGGATCTGGTGTAGGCTGGAATTTTAACTTCCGCTCTTTGACGTTTCTTGACCAAGTCAGCTAAGTTACTGCTCCGGCCATTCTTACAGGTATTTCACTGCAGGCATTTTGTGTTCTATTTCTGCCTTTTTTTCAAAACAGTTGAATAATAGTCCCCAGCAGCCAGTATAAGTTAATATTGATTTGTTGTTTTCCTTTTCATTAAAACTATTATCAATGACCTATTGAGAATTTGGGGTTTACAGTAATAACCATCATTAATGGTAGTTCTTTTATATGGTTTATAACTTTCAAATGGGGTCTGTCAGTTCCCAACCCTGGTGGCTTTGTCTGTAGGCTGGATTGGGGTCTGCCACCCTCACTGGTTGCTCTTTGCCCCCTCAAGCTCCCCACAATGCTCCCCTATCCTCCGCCTTTGCTGGAAGATGCAGGGATGGAAATCCAGGTGTGAACTTTTCAATGTCAGCCTCTCCAAGGACATTTGGCCAAGAAGCAGGGACAGCACTTTACCTGGCCCTGGGCCTTGGCCATGGGCAGGAGCAACCGGGAGGCTGTGAATTCAACACACCTCTCCATTTGCAACTTGCCAACTTTTCATTCACTGGTTTGCATGTCTGACACCTCACTTGGCCATGATTTATTACAGCTTTTAAATATCCCTTTCCTTCTTGATTGAACTGTCCATGTCCATTTAGAATGGGAAGATTGGCTTCTAAGTGTTTGTGGTGAGAATGTTCCTGGATGCGATGGTTTTAGGTTAGGGACTTCCTGTTCTTAGTGCTGAACCAAGGACCATAACCCAGGAACCGCCCTTGATCTGGCTGGAAATGAAAGAGATGGGGAGGGACACACCAGAAGCCACCTGAGACCTGGCTAAAGGAGGGAGCATGTGTGGAGAAACCCTTTCGTTTTGTCAATACCTTCAAGGATAGAAAAACATCAAACTTCTACCTGGATCTCAGACAAGGGAAGGTAGTTCCATCTAAACAGACTGAATAGGCTTTCGGAATCCATACAGGACTTACTCTCCTGGATGCATAGGTTGGATTCCATTTTGAAAGCACTTCCCTGGGGGGAGTTTCTCCAACATATGTCTTTCTCTCTCTCTTCTTCTGCAAGGTTTGACAGTCTCTCTAACCAAAATCCCTCTTGCTAGAGTTAAAGCCTCTTAGGGACCAGTTAAACTGGAATAAAGGATGGATATAACAAAACATGCAAATTCCCTTTCCTTTTAAAGAGAACTATGTCTCATGGATATTACCTGAATAAACTCATCAGCTTGTTATTACCATTCTGGGATTATAATTGGGGAGGGCTGCAGAAATCTCTGTGAAAATCTTCCATGCTCTGTATGGGGAGGGCAAGTCCTACCGGTTTCCTGTGGAACATTCTGGTTCCTATTGTTACCCTATATTTATAGACTGGGCTTCACTAAGAGCCTACCTCCTTCTGTCGCTGGTTGAAAGGCTATTTAATACAAGCCCGGTCATAGGAGGAAGATTTGCTGTGGTTGTAGGAGCACGGCAGAGAGAGGGACACGGAGGGAGTAAAGCACTCCGGGGTGCTGCATGGGTCACCTGACCCTCTGCAAAGGGACACCCATTAGCAACAGCAGGGCCCTTATTTCCCTTTCAAGATTCCCACAGTGAGCGCCACCCATTTTTACCACAACGGTGATAGGATTTATTCTTGTGCTCGTCTGCCTCCACCCACTCTCGATTCTGAAACCTCAATGGCTTCACCCTCCACTGATCATGACATAGGTGCCACCTGCCACTCTAGCCTGGATTTTCTTGCAATCACGTTGTTTCCTGTACTGTCCCCCTGGCGCAGTGGAAGGATGCTTTTATGGACAAGATATAATTGGCAGGTTGGCAGGTGAGGTGATTTCTGAGGGGCTGGTACGATGCCCAAAGGGACGCAGGTCAGCTCTTGGAGTTTGGCTCTTCTTCCTGAATTCATGCAAACAGCAGAGAAGTTTAAAAAATCCTCAAGTGTCTTATTTGGCAACAGAGGGATACAACAATCAAAAAGCCTGGGTACTTTAAGCCATGGAAGAGGCATGGGGTCACTCTCAAGTTAGAGGGGGCTCAAGTTATTTGTGACATTGACATCAGAGCCCTGGCTGCCTTTCAAGATTCCTTTCAAGGATGGGTGAGAGACATTGTTCATCACAACGCAACTGACTTTATTCTCATTCTATCTGCCTCCACCCCATTCCCAATTCTCAGTGCTTTTATTGTTTTTGTTTTTAACCAAGCTGGGGGTAGCTGTTTAGCCACCGCTGTGGGGCTTCTAGAAATGCCAGCCCACAGCTTGGGGGAGGCAGCAGAATCACCCACTCAACCCGTCCAGCAGTCATGGGCAGTTTTCTGTTGAGCCCGTTCTGTGTACCAGCCTGCACAGAGGTGATCCCTGCCCTGCAAGAACTCTCAGTTTCGAGCAAGTGTCCTTTTTCAAAAAATTGTGCTAAGATACACGTAAGATTTGCCATCTGAACCATTTCTTAGGTTACAGGTCAGTAGTGTTAAGTACGTTCACGTTGTTGTACAGCCAACCTCCAGAAAGCTTTTCATCTTGCAGAACAGAAACTCTGTACCCTCCGCTCCAGCCCCTGGCCACCACCATCCTTCTTTCTGTCTCTGTGAATTTGACTACTCTAGGTACCTCATATAAGTGGAATCATACAGTATTTACCTCTTTGTGACTGGCTTATTTCACTTAGCATAATGTCCTCAAGGTTCATCCATAGCACGTGTCAGAATTTCCTTCCTTTTCAGGGCTGAATAGTATTCCACTGCATAACATGTTACTTATCTATTTATCCATCAATAGACACTTCTGGTTATTGTGAATAATGCTGCTTTGAACATGGGTGTGCAAATACCTCTTTGAGACCTGGCTTTCAAGAGCAAGCATTCTTTTTTTTTTGGCTCCTCCATGCAGCTGGTGGAATTTTAGTTCCCCGACGAGGGATTGAACCTGGGCCCTCAGCAGTGAGAGCATGGAGTCCTAACCACTGGACCACCAGGGAATTCCCAAGAGCAAGCATTCTTAACTTGGGGTTTGTGAACTCCCAGAAACTATCTGCAAAATGTGGTGTGTCAATGCATCTTGTTCTGGGAAGGCAGATCCATAGTGGTCATCAGGTTTGCAGTGGGGTTAAGATGCCAAAAGGGTTCAGTCTAAAAGAGAACAAGAGCAGCCCCTGCTTCAAAGAGTCCTGAGCTCAGAGTACATATATATGTATATATAACGGAATCACTTTGCTAGACACCTGAAACTAACACAATATTGTAAATCAAATATACTTCAATAAAAATATATATTAAAAAAACCCTAACCCCCCCAAAACCCCTGAGCTCTCTAGCAGCAGGTGCAGGGGTGCAGGAGCAAGTCGTCCACATTTATCATGCTGCGCCATTTCCTACCTGGATGAACCTTGGCAACTCTGTTGACTTCTTGGAGCCTTAGTCTTCTAATCTGTAAAATGGGGATAATGACAACATCCTCCAAGAACTGTTGAGAAAATTAAATGAACACAGTGCAGTGGTTAAAAGCATGGTGCGATAGGCTGAATAATGGTCCCCCAAAATATTCAGGCCATAATCCCTGGAATTGGTCTTACCTTATATGGCAAAAGGGACTTTGAAGATGTGATCAAATTCAGACTCTTAAGAAGGGGAGATAATCCTGGATTTTCTGTGGGGCTCCTACATGTCATCACAAGTGTCCTTATAAAAGGGAGGCAGAGGGAAATTTGACTACAGAAGAGGAAGTAAGAGATGTGACAACTGAAGCCAGAGGTTAGAGGGCTGGGGGGAAGGGTCTGTGAGACACAAAAGGCAAAGAAATGGACTTTCCCCTAGAGACCCCAGAAGGAGCCAACCCTGCTCATAACCTTGGCTTTAGTCCAGTGAGACTGATTTCAGACTCCTGGCCTCCAGAACTGGGAGAGAATAAATTTGTGTTGTTTTAAAGTCATTAATTTTGTGGTGATTTGTTACAGCAGCAATGGAAACTAATAAGCATGGACTCTGGAGCCAGACTGCATGGGTTCCTTCCAGGCTCCACCATTTGCTAGCTATGTGACCTTGGGCAGGTTACTTAACCTCATCGGTCCTCAGTTTTCTCATCTTTAAATGGGGATAATAATAGAGCCCACCACATAGGGTTGTTATGAGGATAAAGGAAGTTAATATTTGTAAAGCATGAGAACAGTGCCTGGAATCTAGTAAGTGACATACGTACGTTCATTTGTTAAATAAAATACCTACAAAGCACGTGGACACTCCTGGCTGACAGGAGGCCATTGGACGGAGCCAGTTGACCCTGGGTTGGCAGGTTTGGTGTGCCCAGCAGAGCCCGTTGAACAAAGCGGGGGAGTATGTGGTGCCTTTCAGGAAGACTGTCAGCCGTCTCAGTTCACATGCAGCATGGATGCCTGCAGGAGGAACTTGAGTCCTCTGCTACAGTGATGGCCCCACCCACTGCACTTTCCAGTCTTCCTTGAAGCACTAATAGCTGTTACTCTAATAGCTGGTCAAATAAGTTGGAGAAACTACATTTCAAAGCTGACTGGTTTTCTTTTCTTTAGGAATTCTCGAACATTGCATATGCAGAGGAACCTAGTGAATCTCCAAGAGACATTTCCCAAACATTGGCCACCGGACCCCTTCCTACAGGACTAGTGTTTTATTACAGAACACACTTCAGAGCAAGTCTGGAGGCCTAGGGCTGCCACAGAAGGTGGGGAAAGGTAGGACAGACTATCTGAGATGGAGTATCAGGTCCTGTTTGCCTGACCTCAGAACAATCTAGAAAATATAGCTGCTGCTGTATAGATATACCCCAGACAGTCAGAAAGGATTACGGACAGACCCACCCCTGATATCTGCAGGGCCTGGGGCCAGCCTTAAATGGGGGCGTCCAAGCCCCCAGCCCTCATTCCCTAGCATGCCCCTCCTCTTCCCTCCCCTGGCTCAACCAGTACCCTGAGGACTCTTGTGGGTACCTTAGCCCTCAGGCCCAAGCTCCATCCAACCCCTAACCCAGCTGCCCCTTGGCCGCCTCTCAGGCCTAGGGCCACATCTATAAGCAGCCGTGGTCTGCCTGCCAGAGGACAGATCGGGGAAGAGGCGGTGCCGGCCATGGAAGCAGGCTCAGATATGGAATTTAGGGTCCTGGATATCTGAAGGGTGGTTTACAAGACGGGAGTGGATTCAGCACCTTGGCACCTGTGGGCCCCTGGCTTCATGGGGTGACGTGTGACCAGAGGAGGCATGGAGCATGGCCCTCTATTTGGGGAAGCCCAGAGCAGAAGCCCCAGGGGTCTGGGTCTAGGGTGGCACCAGGTGTGGGCACTGACACTGCAGTGTCACAGGACCCTGAGTTGCGGGTAGCGCTCTTCCTCTGCCCCTCAGCACCAAGCTGGGCACCTCCATAGCCTCGTCCTTCGTTATGTCTGGTGACTTCTAAGCTCCCAGTTGGGCAGACACTTGCATCCTAATCTCCGCTGTAACCCGTGGGGCCTAGCTCTGTGCCTGGTGCCCTGTGGCCATGTCCCTAGTGAGCACGTCCCTAGTGAGTCACCCCCTGCCCTGTCCCTGCCCCCTCCCCTCCTGAATGGAGGGAACAGTGCAGTGCGATTTATGTTATGAAGTGTGAGGAGGGCCACCTCTTCCCATGGGAAGCCCTGGCCTCTGCCCATGGTGGGCGAGCAAGGTGGGCTGCTGACTAGCTCGGCTTTCAGGACCTGCAGTGTAAATGTGCCCAAGAGGTAGGCCTTGAGATAAGTGCCTTTGTTAATTTTTGCACATGAGAACTATTTTTCACAGGGTGGTTTAGTCAGAAGGGCTATGGAACAGGTTGTGAAGTTGGCCTTGGCGGGAGGAGCCCTGTGAGAGGAGCCCCGCTATTGACACTTTTCAGTAGGGCTTGTTCACAGCATCCTGATGGGAGTCAGGGGTGGGAGGCTCCTGGGGGCCTCGAAGCTGTATATGGAAAATTACAGAGCAGCAAAGGCTCAGGGGTTCATTGTCCCTCCAAGAATGGCCGTGCTTAAAACGTCCCCATTAGGTTCAACTAGTGGCTTCCCCCAGGCCAGTTCTTTAAAAAGAAGACTTGATTGGGTTTTCAAAATTACCAAAGCTTGTTTTAACACAGAGGTATGTTCTAGTTATTAAAGGAAAAAATAATCAATAGTTTCCCTGACTCCCACCCCCTTACCTCCTCAGAGGCGCTGGTGTTAACCATTTGGTGATTAATCAGAGGGCTTTTACCACCTTTTTTTGTGTGTGTCCGTATACAAAAATATACCAATATGTATATACATATAGAGGAATTTTTCTTTTCACATGTTGGTGTTTTTTGCTTTTTTAAAAAAAGAGGAATCGCACTACACCAATTATACTGCATTTTCTCTTTTGACTTAATAAAATATCATGAACATTCTCTAAGTCCATACAAATAGATCCACTTCATTTTGAAAAAGAGCTACATAATATTCCACAGTGTGAGTACCATAATTTATTCAACTGTTTCCCTGTTGGTGTGTATTCAGGTTGTTCCCAGGTTTGTGTTTTCAGTTATTAGCAGTTCCAATAGCAGCTCTTATTAGCAGTTCTAGTTTAAATATTCTTCAGTTTCTTTCTTGTGCATATGTTGTGAAAGACTATTTTGCCTTAGGAGAATTATAGAAATGGTGGACAATTAAAATGTTTTCCTTTACCGTCACACTGATAGAGTTTTGAAACCTTAACTTGTGACGTTTTCAGAATATTTGCCCCAATTATGCATTCATTTGGGCAGCCTGTGTCTCCTGAGCTCTGTACGTGGCCCTGTGGCCAAGAAGACAGTCTGTCCTCAAGGAGCCATGTGTCAGGTGGGTGTTAGTGTAGACAGGCAGGTGGACCGAAGCATCTATGAGGCAGCTCGCTGGGAGAGCTAGAGCATTAATAGATGGCGGCGTGGACTCTGGATTCAAATCCTGTCTCTACCACTCACTTGCTGTATGGTCTTGGGGAAGTTGGCTCATCTGTAAACTAGGGAAAACAATAGGACTTTTCTCATGGGACTGCTGTGAGGACAAAGAGGGTTAATTAATGTAAAGAAAAGTACTTTGGGGCTTCCCTGGTGGCGTAGTGGTTGAGAGTCCGCCTGCCGATGCAGGGGACACGGGTTCGTGCCCTGGTCCGGGAAGATCCCACATGCTGCGGAGCGGCTGGGCCCGTGAGCCATGGCCGCTGAGCCTGCGCGTCCGGAGCCTGTGCTCCGCAACGGGAGAGGCCACAACAGTGAGAGGCCCGCGTACCGCAAAAAAAAAAAAAAAAAAGAGGGTTAATTAATGTAAAGAAAAGTACTTTGGACCAAGCCAGCAAGTCGGAAGCCCCAGTGGGCTGTAGTTGCTGTTTGCAGTGGCCCCCCTGTCTGCGGGGAGATCAGGAAAGCTCCCCTGAGGGTGGACATTTCAGCTGGTCCTTGAGGATGAGTTGAAGGGCATTTTTGTCTGCTGGGGGAAAACAAACACTCCCCACCCACCACTAACACCTGGTCCTGACCTGGTTCTCCAGCACCCAGGTGGTTGACAGATCCAGAAACCTCTTCATTTTTAGTTGCAAAACCTTCCTCTGAGCCAGGGTTAGAGATCTTCTCCCTAGTGGTAAACAGGTTCATGTTACAATGGAGCCAGGTCTGGCAGCCCCAGTGATCGTGCTGTTACCCCGAAAACATTCAGCAGGATCAGTTCATGTGTCAAAACAACATGGAAACTTATCAGAGACTTCCCGTTGAGAAAACAGTTCTTCTCACCCCAGACTTAGCAGGTGCTCAGAAACCTAACTCTCCAGTGTGCCAAGGCAGGTAGAGACCCAGATACACTCTCCAGCCTGGTCTGAGTGAACAAGCACCAGGGGTCGGCCCCCCTCACATAGCTGGGCACCAGGACTTAGTGGTCAAGACTGTAGCCTTTGGAACCTGTCTTCCTGGTTCTAGAGCCTAAGTCTGCTCCTTATTAACTATATGGCCTTGAACAATTACTTCATCTCTCTTAGCCTCAGTTTCCCTATCTGTAAAATGGGAAGGATAATACCTATTCCCAGAGCCCTACTAAAGACTAAATGAGATAATGCCGGTAAAGCACACAGCACAGGGCCTGGTACAGAATGAGGCTACAATACTTGGTGTCTGTCGTTATGGGTGCTTATGGAGATGACCACTGCCTCCTCCCTACCTCCCCTGAAACTGGGGCTAGCACTCCAGACCTTCTGACCAGATGCTATCTGAGAATTGGCTCTGTGACAGTGTACAGTGACTGGGAAATCCCCAAGCGGGGGCGCGCCTAACCTTGCCTGGGGTTGGGAAGAGGTCAGCTAAGACATGTGGAAAGGAGAGATGCTCCATCTGGGCTTTCAATGATGAGAAGGAGCTCCCTGGTGAAGAGGCTGAGAAGAGGGAACAGCTTGGACAAAACTTCAAGGGACAAAGTTTGGGAATCACAAGTAACTTGGTTTGGCTGGAATGAGATGCCAGGTTTGCGGTGGGGGGCAATGGCTGGGACCACATGGGGAAGGGCCCTTTTGCCAAGTACTACTAGGAGGTTGGACTTGATTCTGAATGCTCTGGGGAGCCATTGAAAGGCTCCAAGAAGGGAAGTAACACAGTTTGGTTTGCATTTTAGACCATTCGCTCTGGTAGCAGGGTGGAGGATGGATGGGGTAGGACATGTTATGATACCAGGGCATGGCCAATCTAACCCAAGTGTTATCTGGGGTCATCTTGTCCTTACTGCTTCTAATAGAATTGGGCATGAACTCCCACCCCAAGCAAGGAGGGGACCCAATGTCTCCCCGCAGCTCTCTGGGGATTCTTGGGAACTTCCATTTCTCTCTTGGCAGCTCCCCTGATGCCAAACTCCTGCTTCTACTGAATTCTCCAGTTCCATCCTGCACATAGTGACCCCCATAGGCACTGGGTCACCTCCTGGTTGGTCCCTTCATTCCCACAGGACTCATGATCAAGGCCTGACTTCCCTGTGGGTTGGGAGCAAGGGGAGGGCATGATGTTGCTGGTGGCACAACAAACAACATGGCATTGAACTTTGCATAGTGTTGTATTTAGAAGTCTCAGGACTGTTCCTGCCTCAACGGGGAGAGGGGGAGTGGTCAGAGGCAGCTGCTTCTAAGTGGGCTTTACCTTCCTTGCTCGCTCTGGACTGGCCCCAGGGAGATGAATGCAACTGTCTTAGTTCCACAGAGACCAATCTGGACTGCTAATCACAATGTGGGTTTCCTAAGGTGGTGCAGACACATCCTACTTTCATTGTGTATTGATCCCGTGGTCAGTGAATGTTATTCTGAGAAATGAACATTTAAAAGAGTGCGCTTGGGCTTCCCTGGTGGTGCGGTGGTTAAGAATCCACCTGCCAATGCAGGGGACACGGGTTTAAGCCCTGGTCTGGGAAGGTCCCACGTGCCGTGGAGCAACTAAGCCCATGTGCCACAACAACTGAGCTGCACTCTAGAGCCCGCGAGACACAGCTACCGAGCCTATGTGCCACAACTACTGAAGCCTGCGTGCCTAGAGGCTGTGCTCCACAACAAGAGAAGACACCGCAATGAGAAACCCATGCACCGCAACGAAGGATAGCCCCCACTGGATGCAACTAGAGAGAGCCCGCATGCAACAACAGAGATCCAACACAGCCAAAAATAAATCAATTAAAATAATAATAAAAAATAATTGATTAAAAAATAATATAAAAGAGTGGGCTTGAGTTTTCTTTAGAATAAAACAAACTAAGGCCCAAGCTGGCTAGTCCCCCACATAGAGCGTTCTGCTTGGTGGACTGGCAGATGAAAGGCATATAGAATGCAGGGCCGAGAGACCTTCAAGATGGCAGAGGAGTAAGACGTGGAGATCACCTTCCTCCCCACAAATACATCAGAAATACATCTACATGTGGAACAACTCCTACAGAACACCTACTGAACACTGGCAGAAGACCTCAGACTTCCCAAAAGATATATATATTTTTTCCTTTTTCTCTTTTTATGAGTGTGTACCTGTATGCTTCTTTGTGTGATTTTGTCTGTATAGCTTTGCTTTTACCATTTTTCCTAGGGTTCTGTCTGTCCATTTTGTTTTGTTTTGTTTTTTTAGTATAGTTTTTAGCGCTTGTTATCATTGGTGGATTTGTTTTTTGGTTTGGTTCCTCTCTTCTTTCTTTCTTTTTTTATTACTTTTTAAAATTTTTAGTAATTTTATTTTTTATTTTAATAACTTTCTTTTTATTTTCTTTCTTCCTCCCTCCCTCCCTCCCTTTCTCTCTCTTTCTTTCTTTGCTTCTTTCTTTCTTTCTTTCTTCCTTTTTTTTCTCCCTTTTCTTCTGAGCTGTGTGGCTGACAGGGTCTTGGTGTTCTGGCTGGGTGTCAAGCCTGTGCCTCTGAGGTGGGAGAACCGAGTTCAGGACATTGGTCCACCAGAGACCTCCCGGCTGCACATAATATCAAACAGCGAAAGCTCTCCCAGAGAGCTCCATCTCAATGCTAAGACCCAGATCCACTCAACAACCAGCAAGCTACAGTGCTGGACACCCTGTGCCAAACAACTAGCAAGACAGGAGCACAACTGCACCCATTAGCAGAGAGGCTGCCTAAAATCATAATAAGGTCACAGACACCCCACTGGACACAGTCCTGCCCACCCACTGGACACAGTCCTGCCCACCAGAAAGACAAAATCCAGCCTCATCCATCAGAACACAGGCACTGGTCCCCTCCACCAGGAAGCCTACACAACCCACTGAACCAACCTTAGCCACTGGGGGCAGACACCAAAAACAACAGGAACTACGAACCTGCAGCCTGCGAAAAGGGGACCCCAAACACAGTAACTGAAGCAAAATGAGAAGACAGAGAAACACAGAGCAAATGAAGGAGCAAGGTAAAAACCCACCAGACCAAACAAATGAATAGGAAATAGGCAGTCTACCTGAAAAAGAATTCAGAGTAATGATAGTAAAGATGATCCAAAATCTTGGAAACAGAATGGAGAAAATACAAGAAATGTTTAACAAGGACCTAGAAGAACTAAAGAGCAAATAAACAATGATGAACAACACAATAAATGAAATTAAAAATTCTCTAGAAGGAATCAATAGCAGAATAACTGAGGCAGAAGAACGGATAAGTGACCTGGAGGATAAAATAGTGGAAATAACTACTGCAGAGCAGAATAAAGAAAAAAGAATGAAAAAAATTGAGGACAGTCTTAGAGACTTTTGGGACAACATTAAATGCACCAACATTGGACTTATAGGGGTCCCAGAAGAAGAAAAGAAAAAGAAAGGGACTGAGAAAATATTTGAAGAGATTATAGTTGAAACCTTCCCTAATATGGGAAAGGAAATAGTCAAGTCCAGGAAGATCAGCGAGTCCCATACAGGATAAATCAAGGGGAAACATGCCAAGACACATATTAATCAAACTATCAAAAATTAAATACAAAGAAAAAATATTAAAATCAGCAAGGAAAAAATAACATACAAGGGAATCCCCATAAGGTTAGCAGCTGATCTTTCAGCAGAAACTCTGCAAGCCAGAAGGGAGTGGCAAGACATATTTAAATTGATGAAAGGGAAAAACCTACAGCCAAGATTACTCTACCCAGCAAGGATCTCATTCAGATTCGAAAGAGAAATTAAAACCTTTACAGACAAACAAAAGCTAAGAGAGGGGCTTCCCTGGTGGTGCAGTGGTTTAGAGTCCGCCTGCTGATGCAGGGGACATGGATTCATGTCCCAGTCTGGGAAGATCCCACATGCCGCGGAGCAGCTGGACCCATGAGCCATGGCCACTGAGCCTGTGCGCCCGGAGCCTTTGCTCTGCAATGGGAGAGGCCACAACAGTGAGACACCTGCATATGGCAAAGAAAAAAAAAAGCTAAGAGAATTCAGCACCACCAAACCAGCTTTACGACAAATGCTAAAGGAACTTCTCCAGGCAGGAAACACAAGAGAAGGAAAAGACCTACAATAACAAACCGAAAACAATTAAGAAAATGGTAATAGGGACACACATGTTGATAATTACCTTAAATGTAAATGGATTAAATGCTCCCACCGAAAGATATAGACTGGCTGAATGGATACAAAAACAAGACCTGTATACATGCTGTCTACAAGAGACCCACTTCAGACCTAGGGACACATACAGACTGAAAGTGAGGGGATGGAAAAAGGTATTCCATGCAAATAGAAATCAAAAGAAAGCTGGAGTAGCAATTCTCATATCAGACAACCTAGACTTTAAAATAAAGACGATTACAAGAGACAAAGAAGGACACTACATAATGATCAAGGGATCAATCCAAGAAGAAGATATAACAATTGTAAATATTTATGCACCCAACATAAGAGCACCTCAATACATAAGGCAAATGCTAACAGCCATAAAAGGGGAAATCGACAGTAACACAATCATAGTAGGGGACTTTAACACCCCACTTTCACCTATGGACAGATCATCCAAAATGAAAATAAATAAGGAAACACAAGCTTTAAATGATACATTAAACAAGATAGACTTAATTGATATTTATAGGACATTCCATCCAAAAAACAACAGAATACAATTTCTTCTCAAGTGCTCATGGAACAGTCTCCAGGATAGATCGTATCTTGGGTCACAAATCAAGCCTTGGTAAATTTTTTAAAAAATTTAATTGTATCAAGTATCTTTTCCTACCACAATGCTAGGAGACTAGATATCAATTACAGGAAAAAATCTGAAAAAAATACAAACATGTGGAGGCTAAACAATACACTACTAAATAACCAAGAGATCACTGAAGAAATCAAAGAGGAAATCAAAAAATACCTAGAAACAAATGACAATGAAAACACGATGACCCAAAACCTATAGGATGCAGCAAAAGCAGTTCTAAGAGAGAAGTTTATAGCAATACAATCCTACCTCAAGAAACATCTCAAACAAACAACCTAACCTTACACCTAAAGCAATTAGAGAAAGAAGAACAAAAAAAACCCAAAGTTGGCAGAAGGAAAGAAATCATAAACATAAGATCAGAAATAAATGAAAAAGAAATGAAGGAAACAATAGCAAAGATCAATAAAACTAAAAGCTGGTTCTTTGAGAAGATAAACAAAATTGATAAACCATTAGGAGACCCATCAAGAAAAAAAGGGAGAAGACTCAAATCAATAGAATTAGAAATGAAAAAGGAGAAGTAACAACTGACACTGCAGAAATACAAAAGATCATGAGAGATTACTACAAGCAACTCTATGCCAACAAAATGGAAACCTGGAAGAAATGGACAAATTCTTAGAAAAGCACAACCTTCTGAGGCTGAACCAGGAAGAAATAGAAAATATAAACATACCAATCACAAGCACTGAAATTGAGACTGTGATTAGAAATCTTCCAACAAACAAACGCCTAGGACCAGATGGCTTCACAGGTGAATTCTATCAAACATTTAGAGAAGAGCTAACACCTATTCTTCTCAAACTCTTCCAAAATATAGCAGAAGGAGGAATACTCCCAAACTCATTCTATGAGACCACCATCACCATGATACCAAAACCAGACAAAGTTGTCACAAAGAAAGAAAACTACAGGCCAATATCACTGATGAACATAGATGCAAAGATCCTCAACAAAATAGAAGCAAACAGAATCCAACAGCACATTAAAAGGATCATACACCATGATTACGTGGGGTTTATCCCAGGAATGCAAGGATCCTTCAATATACGCAAATCAGTCAATGTGATAAACCATATTAACAAATTGAAGGAGAAAAACCATATGATCATCTCAATAGATGCAGAAAAAGCTTTTGACAAAATTCAGCACCCATTTATGATAAAACCCCTCCAGAAAGTAGGCATAGAGGGAATTCACCTCAACATAATAAAGGCCATATATGACAAACCCACAGCCAACATCATTCTCAATGGTGAAAAACTGAAACTATTTCCTTTAAGATCAAGAACAAGGCAAGGTTGTCCACTCTCACCACTGTTATTCAACATAGTTTTGGAAGTTTTAGCCACAGCAATCAGAGAAGAAAAAGAAATAAAAGGAATACAAGTTGGAAAATAAGAAATTAAGCTGTCACAGTTTGCAGATGACATGATACTGTACATAGAGAATCCTAAAGATGCCGCCAGAAGACTACTAGAGTTAATCAGTGAATTTGGTAAAGTAGCAGGATACAAAATTAATGCACAGAAATCTTTTGCATTCCTATATACTAATGATGAAAAATCTGAAAGAGAAATTAAGGAAACACTCCCACTTACCATTGCAACAAAAAGAATAAAATACCTAGGAAAAAACCTACCTAAGGAGATAAAAGACCTGTATGCAGAAAACTATACGACACTGATGAAAGAAATTAAAGATGCTACAAACAGATGGAGAGATATACAATGTTCTTGGATTGGATGAATCAACATTATGAAAATGACTGTACTACCCAAAGCAATCTACAGATTCAATGCAATCCCTATCAAACTACCAATGACATTTTTCACATAACTAGAACAAAAAATTTCACAATTTGTATGGAAACACAAAAGACCCCGAATAGACAGAGCAATCTTGAGAAAGAAAAATGGAGCTGGAGGAATCAGGCTCCTGTACTTCAGACTATACTTGAAAGCTACAGTAATCAAGACAGTATGGTACTGGCACAAAAAACAGAAATATGGATCAATGGAACAGGATAGAAAGCCCAGAGATAAACCCACACACATATGGTCACCTTATTTTTGATAAAGGAGGCAAGAATATACAATGGAGAAAAGACAGCTTCTTCAATAAGTGGTGCTGGGAAAACTGGACAGCTACATGTAAAAGAATGAAATTAGAATACTCCCTAACACCATATATAAAAATAAACTCAAAATGGATTAGAGACCTAAATGTAAGGCCAGACACTATAAAACTCTTAGAGGAAAACCTAGGCAGAACACTCTATGACATAGATCACAGCAAGATCCTTTTTGACCCACCTCCTAGAGAAATGGAAATAAAAACAAAAATAAACAAATGGGACCTAATGAAACTTAAAAGCTCTTGCAAAGCAAAGGAAACTACAAACAAGATGAAAAGAACAACCCTCAGAATGGGAGAAAACATTTGCAAATGAAGCAACTGACAAAGGATTAATCTCTAAAATTTACAAGCAGCTCATGCAGCTCAATATCAAAAAAAACAAACAAACAACAACCCAATTCAGAAATGGGCAGAAGACCTAAATAGACATTTCTCCAAAGAAGATATACAGATTGCCAACAGACACATGAAAGGATGCTCAACATCACCAGTCATTAGAGAAATGCAAATCAAAACCACAATGAGGTATCACCTCATACCAGTCAGAATGGCCATCATCAAAAAATCTACAAACAGTAAATGCTGGAGAGGGTGTGGAGAAAAGGGAACCCTCTTGCACTGTTGGTGGCAATGTAAATTGATACAGGCACTATGGAGAACAGTATGGAGGTTCCTTAAAATCTAAAAATAGAACTACCATACAACCCAGCAATCCCACTACTGGGCATATACCCCGAGAAAACCGTAATTCAAAAAGAGTCACGTACCGCAATATTCATTGCAGCTCTATTTACAATAGCCAGGACATAGAAGCAACCTAAGTGTCCATCGACAGATGAATGGATAAAGAAGGTGTGGCACATACATACAATGGAATATTACTCAGCCATAAAAAGAAACGAAATTGAGTTATTTGTAGTGAGGTGGATGGACCTAGAGACTGTCATACAGAGTGAAGTAAGTCAGAAAGAGAAAAATAAATACCATATGCTAACACATATATGTGGAATCTAAAAAAAAAAAAAAAAAAAAGAGGTTCTGAAGAACCTAGGGGCAGGACAGGAATAAAGACGCAGATGTGGAGAATGGACTTGAGGACACAGGGAGGGGGAAGGGTAAGCTGGGACGAAATGAGAGAGTGTCATGGACCTATATACACTAACAAGTGTAAAATAGATAGCTAGTGGGAAGCAGCTGCATAGCACAGGGAGATCAGCTCAGTGCTTTGTGACCACCTAGAGGGGTGGGATATGGAGGGTGAGAGGGAGACGCAAGAGGGAGGAGATATGGGGATATATGTATATGTATAGCTGATTCACTTTGTTATAAAACAGAAAATAACACACCATTGTAAAGCAATTATACTCCAATAAAGATGTTAAAAAAAAAAAGTAGAATGCAGGGCCCTGGGCATTCGATTTAACTTCTCTGGGTCAGTCTTTCCATCTGCAAAATGGGCATGATATTACTTCTTTACAGGAAGGTTGTGAGGTTGCAATGAGATAGTATGTGCAGAATCACTTGGTTTGGCCTGTAGTTGGGCTTTGGGATAATTTGGACACTTAAGGGCACTATGATGAACTGAATTGTGTTCCCCTCAAAATCTATATGTTGAAGCCCTAATCCCCAATGTGACTATATTTGGAGATAGGGTCTTCAGGAGATAATTAAGGTTAAAAGAGGTATAATAGTAGCCCAATCTGATAGGACTGTGGCCTTATAAGAAGAGACATCTCTCTCAGTCTCTCTCGCTCTCTCTGCCATGTGAGAACACAGTGAGAAGGCAACTGTCTACAAGCCAGGAAGAGAGTCCTTGCCAGAACCCGACCATGCTGACTACCTGGATCTCAGACTTCCAGCCTCCAGAACTGTGAGAATATGAACAATTCTGTTGCTTAAGCCACCCAGTCAGTGGTACTTTGTTATGGTGGCCCAAGCTTACTAATGCAGACATGTATTCAATCTGTGTACAGTCTGTCTTCAGAAAGTGGTGATGGCATGGACTTGGCCCTGAGGGGGATGGACCTGTGGTCTCCCT